>NC_058082.1:591213062-591581812 GCF_014858855.1 Bufo gargarizans | reverse complement strand
AACAGGATAAAACTCAGAATCAGTACAGGATAAGTAATGTATGTACACAGTGACTCCACCAGCAGAATAGTGAGTGCAGCTCTGGAGTATAATACAGGATGTAACTCAGGATCAGTACAGGATAAGTAATGTAATGTATGTTCTCAGTGACTCCACCAGCAGAATAGTGAGTGCAGCTCTGGAGTATAATATAGGATGTAAGTATGTAAGGATCAGTATAGGATAAGTAATGTAATGTATGTACACAGTGACTCCACCAGCAGAATAGTGAGTGCAGCTCTGGAGTATAATACAGGATGTAACTCAGGATCGGTACAGGATAAAGCCTCATTCACACGTCAGTGTTTCACGGACTTGTGCTGTACGTGGTCTCCATGCCCCATACCAACTGCAGGGTCCACCTCTGTGGAACATCAGGACATTCCACCTGCATGGGCTAGAGCTCTGCCTATTTTTCTAGGTGGATTCTTCAGCCATCAAGTGTTATTTGGGGCCTGACTGATTTCTCAGTCGTGCGGATATTGTCAGTACACATTTTACTCTGCATCTAATTGCCGCCTTTTCCTCCTTGCACATTAATCTACTTGTTACATAACGGCTCCGGCGCTCTGCCTGCGCACGTTAGCTCCACAGCTCGTCTTACAGCCGGGGGAGACTGTAACTTGTGTTGCTTAGTGACTAGAAACAAATTAACTCTGTGAGACGGATTTACAGTTTTCAGAAAAAGTAAATGAACCCTTTGGAATTTTTGGGATTTCTGCAATGATTACTAAAACAATGTGGTCTGATTTTAACAGATATCATGTTAGAACACACAAACCGTTCTATAATTCACGTCTTTAACTGAGCACATAAAGAAAACATCCACAATGCAGGAAAAAGTAAGTGAACCCTTACATTTAATAACCTTTAGATCTCCCGTTAGTAGCAATCACCACCACCAAATGTTTCCTGTAAGTATTTGTGTGGATTTTGGACCATTCCTCCCTGCAAATGTGTTTCAGTTCATTAATATTTCTAGTATGCACAGCCTTCTTCAGGTCACATCATGTTATCTCCATAGGGTTAAGTAATGTATGTACACAGTGACTCCACCAGCAGAATAGTGAGTGCAGCTCTGGAGTATAATACAGAATGTGACTCAGGATCAGTACAGGATAAGTAATGTAATGTATGTACACAGTGACTCCACCAGCAGAATAGTGAGTGCAGCTCTGGAGTATAATACAGGATGTAACTCGGGATCAGTACAGGAGAAGTAATGTAATGTATGTACACAGTGACTGCACCAGCAGAATAGTGAGTGCAGCTCTGGAGTATAATACAGGATGTAACTCAGGATCAGTACAGGAGAAGTAATGTAATGTATGCACACAGTGACTCCACCAGCAGAATAGTGAGTGCAGCTCTGGAGTATAATACAGGCTGTAACTCAGGATCAGTACAGGATGAGTAATGTAATGTATGCACACATTGACTCCACCAGCAGAATAGTGAGTGCCGCTCTGGAGTATAATACAGGATGTAACTCAGGATCAGTACAGGATGAGTAATGTAATGTATGTACACAGTGACTCCACCAGCAGAATAGTGAGTGCCGCTCTGGAGTATAATACAGGATGTAACTCAGGATCAGTACAGGATGAGTAATGTAATGTATGTACACAGTGACTCCACCAGCAGAATAGTGAGTGCAGCTCTGGAGTATAATACAGCATGTAACTCAGGATCAGTACAGGATAAGTAATGTATGACTCCACCAGCAAAATAGTGAGTGCAGCTCTGGAGTATAATACAGGATGTGCAACTTTAAGAAATATTCGTGACCCCAGTTACAGTGAAGCAACAACAGGACAGAGTTTAAGAAATGGTGTTGGTGGTGGTACCGAGTGGTATAGTGTGGCCTACAGGCACAAAAGTAGATCCTGTTTCGTGATGCCAAAATTGCAACAGGCGCCTACCCCTAGGGCCCTCTATGTAATGCGACCCAGGTGTAGGAATGCCGAATGGTATAGTGCGGCCTATAATGTCCCTTACTGTTTTGTATGTGTCACGGTGCTCCTACCTGAATAAGCTGGACCCCAGGCGTTGTCTTCAGAAGCAGCAAGTAAGGGGGGTAGTTAACCTGGGGATGAAGAATAAATTGAGTCCAGACCTTGTGATGAAGTTTAAAAACAGCTTTACTTGGCATAAATGTTTCTCCAAAATAGGAAATGCACAGTGTTTGGACCTGGAATAAATACACATGATGACATGAGGTTAACCAATAAAGACAGTAGCGAGGTGCAAAGGTGGTAATGCCACTCTGGGGCTTTACATTCCCACTTACTTAAAACCAAGCCGTCCTCGGCTTGTGCTTAGGAGGTGCTTTAAAGGTACCAAGGAAAAGTTAAAGTGCTGCATGAGAATATAAACTATTTTTTGTTACTACGGACATACAGTTGGGTCCATATATATTTGGACACTGACACAAATTTGGTTTTTATTACCAATTTACTAAAACATATTATAGTTATATAATGAGTGATCACAGCGCTACATATCCCAGCCACAGGAAGCAGATAACTAGACCGCTGAAGAAGGTTTCGGACCGAAACATCCGGTCAACACGGTTATTAAAAGTGGCTACTGTATTGTACGATGTAACTGGATCATGATTCATATATGATGATGTCACACTTGTCACACTAATAAATTATATAAATTGCAAATGAAGAACCTGTGTGCCGCAATCTTCTCTGATTACGACTACTAAGTCCTTGCTGGCACCAGCAAAACAAAGTGTGCGGAGCTCCACTCCTACAACATAGTTATATAATAGTCCTGGACATAAAGGCTAGACTTTTAGCTTTCATTTGAGGGTTTATCCACATTGAAATTGGATGAAGGGTTTAGGAGTTTCCGCCCCTTTACATGTGGCACCCTGTTTTTAAAGGGACCAAAAGTAATTGGACAATTGACTCAAAGACTGTTTCATGGGCAGGTGTGGGCGATTCCTTGATTATTTCATTCTCAATTAAGCACATAAAATGCCTGCAGTTGATTTGAGGTGTGGTGCTTGCATTTTAAAGATTTTGCTGAGAAGTAAACATGCGGTCAAAGGAGCTCTCCATGCAGGTGAAACAAGCCATCCTTCATCTGCGAAAACAGAAAAAAAACATCCGAGAAATTGCTACACTATTAGGAGCGACAAAATCTACTGTTTGGTACATCCTGAGAAAGAAAGAAAGCACTGGTGACCTCAACAATGCAAAAAGACCTGGACGCCCATGGAAAACAGTGGTGGATGATTGCAGAATAATTACCATGGTGAAGAGAAGCCCCTTCACAACAGCCGACCAAGTGACCAACACTCTCCAGGATATAGGCTTATAAATATCCAAATCTACCATAAAGAGAAGACTACATGAAAGTGAATACAGAGGGTTCACTGCTCGGTGCAAGCCACCCCTCAGCTTCAAGAATAAGAAGGCTAGATTGGACTTTGCTAAAAAAAAAAAAACATCTTAAAAAACCAGCACACTTCTGGAAGAACATTCTTTGGACAGATGAAACCAAGATCAATAATGATGGAAAGAAAAAAGTATGGTGAAGGCATGGTACAGCTCCAGATCCAAAGCATACCACATCATCTGTAAAACATGGCGGAGGAGGTGTGAAGGCTTGGGCATGCATGGCTGCCAGTGGCACTGGGTCCCTAGTGTTTATTGATAATGTGACACAGGACAGAAGCAGCCGGATGAATTCTGGGGTTTTCAGAGACATACCGTGTGCTCAAATCCAGCCAAACTGATTGGTCGGCGTTTCATAATACAGATGGACAATGACCCAAAACATAAAGCCAAAGCAACCCAGGAGTTTATTAAAGCAAACAAGTGGAATATTCTTGATCTGATCTGAACCCAATAGAATAGAGCATTTCACTTGTTAAAGATGAAACTTTAAATGAGCGCAGAGAGAGAAGAAAACAAGGCGGCACTGCCTCCACAATTATGGCTGAAGGTATCCGAATCAACGTGCTTGCGGTGTAAAGTATCCAATCGGTGGTGCTCAGCAAAAGTGGCCAGCAAGCAGGAATGCACGAGAAGGTAAGAAGAAAGCAACAAAGTTGCGGCACTCACCAGGATACGAAAAACCAGTCTTTATTGAGACTTCCTTGGAAGTCGATACATCGGAGGTCCAGGGGCGGACACAGTGTTGCAGCGGCGACGGCCGTTTCGCGCGCAAGATCGCGCTTCCTCAGGCCGCTCAATACGTCATGACGCCAGGGCGTCCTTTTATAGGGGCGGGCAGAGGACGGCCGACGCCGTCACCCACAGCTGCGCGCTCCTGGATACAAATGACATATTTAAAAACTTGCGTACAGCAATGATCAGGTGCGAATATAATCAGCTAAGGATACAAAAATTAAAACATGCATTAGTTCATATCATGCATGATCATGGATAAACGGCATGGACATTATTAGAGGACAATGTATACAAAGTTCTATGCATAGCAAAATAATATATGATGATGGGGCTGCAGCCGGTTATTGAGTACATATAGGCACGTTTAATTGAGTCAGATACAGTTGGCCCATCTGAGTCATGACGGAATATGAATACGCCGGGACTAACGGGCACCTGTCCTATTTCGTGCAGCGCTTATCGTTATATATCAAATTGCGCTCGACAGGCATCAATCACAGGAAGACGGACATGTCATTCCTGTCATTCATGAAACTTTAGACAGAAAGGCCCACAAACAAACAGCAACTGAAAACCGCTGCAGTAAAGGCCTGGCCGAGCATTAAAAAGGAGGAAACACAGCGTCTGGTGATGTCTGAGTTCAAGACTTCAGGCATTCATTGCCAATAAAGGGTTTTCAACCAAATATTAGAAATTAAAATGTTCTTTACAATTATTTAATTTGTCCAATTACTTTTGAGCCCCTAAAATGAAGGGATTGAGTTTAATAAATGCTTTAGTTCCTCATATTTTTATGCAATAATTTTGGTCAACCCACTGAATTGAAGCTGAAAGTCAACTTCAGCTGCATCTGAATTTTTGTTCAAAATCCATTGTGGTAATGTACAGACCAAAAATTTGAAAAATGTTGTCTCTGTCCAAATATATATGGACCTAACTGTACACATAGCAACAGCTACCACTAGGTTCCTGCCCTTATGAGTAGGGTGTCTATTCACAGTTTGCCCTCAAAGCGTTCAAATACTCCACGACGTGGCCATAGTCGTATATGAAGCATGGGGGTGTCATGTACTGTAATCCAGGGGCGTTGCTAGGGTCTCAAAAGATCCGGGGCCAAAGCCCCAATGCATATGGCCTAATTCTCTAAGTCGACCAAGAGACCCCCCCTTCCCCTTCAAACACTAGCACTGCAGACATTTTCCTGTACTCGCCATACAGCAGCACATACCGGTCACATCCAGCGCCTCCAGATGACATCTCCTATGATGTAGATCTTCTCATCATCTTCTTCATTCAGTCCGGACTTCTCTCAGCCGCCTCGTCTCTGCAGAGTGTGACACACAGACATCTTAGTTTCCTCACATTTCTATCATCATCCCCCAACCTGGAGCCCCCACAGTGTTATCCTGCTGCTCGCTGTGCCCCCCGATACCCCCAAATACTATCCTGAAGAAAAATGAGTGCCGCCAATAGTAATAGTGCTTTTCATAGTCCCACTAATAGTACTTCCCTTCTAGAATGCCCTCATTAGTAATACTGCCCCTACAGTGCCCCCAACCGTGATAACGCTCCCTAAGAGTGCCCCCATTAGTAGAAGAGCCCTCCAGTAAAAATAATACCCTCACCGAGCCCCCAATAGAAATAAGGCCCCCTATTGTTCCCCCAGTGGTAATAAAGCTCTCTACAGACCACTCAGTAGTAATAAGGCCCCCATAGTGCTCTTAGTAGAAATAATGTGGATCTATAAGTCCCTCCTATAGAGCCCCCAGTAGTAATAAGAACGCCTAATGTCCTCTGGATTTATATTACCACTACAGTGACCCCCTACTGTTAGAATGCCCCCTGCAGTGCCCCCGTTAGTTATATTCCTACGTTTAGTGTCCTCAGAAATTATAATTCCTCAGCCCCTCCACCATACAGCCCCATGTAAATAACATTATTTCCCTCCCTCCGCCCTAGAGTCCCATGTAAGTACCATCACACCATCTCTCCAACCCCCTCCAATATACAGTCCCATGTATATAACATCCCTTTCTATCTACAGCCCCCTCCAAAATACAGTCCCATGTAAATAACATTACCCCTCAATATTCTGTTCCATTTAAATAACATCACTCCCTCCCCCAGATACATTCAACATACAGTCCCATGTAAATAAAATAACCCCCTCCCCAGCCACCTCCAACATGCATTCCCATGTATATAACATCACCCTCTCAACTTTCAGTCCCATGTAAATAACATCACTCCACCCCACTGTCCATGTTAATAACTTCCTTCCCTTCAGCCCTAACATACAGTCCCAGTTAAATAACTACAACTCCCAACATTGCTATGCCTCTCACACTGAGTAATCTACCCCTTTACTTTCCTCTCCTCATGTAGCAGACATCACCTCAGCTTCTACCCAGGACTTCTCTTCACTGCTGAGCCGTCCTCTCCTGGTCACATGATGGTGACATCATCGCTGGTCCTTTTCAGCTACTGCATTAAGAACTGATCACATGGACAATACAGCTGTATCTATCTGGCAGGCAGAACATTTGGGGCCTGGGACAAAACATTAGAGGCCCTGGCCCCGAATGTTTTTACCAGCAACGCCTCTGCTGTAATCCCTCCACGATACTATGAGACACCCGCAAATAGAAGGATGGCTTCATCCTGTATTCCCTTCCAAGCACCAAGGTCTATAAAAAGCTTTTTGCACGGTCACCTTGATGACTAAACAGGTAGCTTACTTATTTCCATAAGGCGGTGCACAAGGCCTTAGGACACACGAAAGTTGGAGGAGTTGCCGGTTCTCTCCCATATCTCCATGAGGGTTATTCCCTCTAAACACACATCTTAGCAGCGGGTTACCCTTGACGGTGTTAGATCTGCTTGTGACTTACCACTTGGTCCCCCTTGTGTAGCAAAAAATACAATACAATGCCTAGGCTTTCTAAGCTAACACAAGGTGACATAAAAACCATTAGTATTAACATCCTCAGAGGCAGTCCATATGAGCAATAAAGTAAGGTGCTATCTATCTAGCTAACGGTATAAAGTCCAAGGTCCATACAAAAAGTGCATAGATCATATTGTTGTACCCATAAAAGAGTCCATACAATGGGCAAAAGTTCTTGAATGTTGCAGAATCTGTAAAATGTTAATGCAAAAATAGTACAAAAATATGATAGTAGAAAACACGGGTCTCCTCTAGGAGGGGCTGGAGGTCTTCCTCCTGGCTCCCATAGTTCAGGGCGCAAAAGTCCTTCTTTAGGCCTCTTTCACACGACCGTTTTTTTTTTCCGTTTTGCGGGCCGTTTTTTGCGGTCCGTATACGGTCCGTATACGGAACCATTCATTTCAATGGTTCCGCAAAAAAAACGGAATGTACTCCGTGTGCATTCCGTTTCCGTATTTCCGTTTTTCCGTTCCGTTTAAAGATAGAACATGTCCTATATTTGGCCGCAAATCACGTTCCGTGGCTCCATTAAAGTCTATGGGTCCGCAAAAAAACGGAATGCATACGGAAATGCATCCGTATGTCTTCCGTATCCGTTCCGTTTTTTGCGGAACCATCTATTGAAAATGTTATGCCCAGCCCAATTTTTAATATGAAATTACTGTATACTGTATTTGCCATACGGAAAAACGGAACGGAACAACGGAACGGAAACGGAAGCACAACGGAAACAAAAAACGGAACAACGGATCCGCGACAAACGGACCGCAAAACACTGAAATGGACATACTGTCGTGTGAAAGAGGCCTTAAGCTGTGTGACATCCTCATCGCTGTTTTTAGCTCTGGTGCTCTCTGCAGCTGTAACTCCAGCAGAAGCTTCATTTGTGATCTTCTGGTGGCCTTCTGTGGCAGGACTTGGAACTACAGGATCACCCTCTTCTGGAGGATCCTCTATAAGCCTTGGCTTTTTCCTAGTAGGTGACAGATTCTCCGGACAGCAAGAAAGGATAGACCCTTGGTCTTTCATAGCCAGGAGCTCTGTATTCGTTGGTGGTTGCGAAGTGCATGGAGCAGTATCAGTGGACTCCTCCTTTTTCCTAAGCACATCAGGACGGTGTTCAGATTTGGCAGGCTCAGGTGATGCTTCGACTATATTTGGAGGCTCAGGAGCACCAGGAGTAACTATGGTGGCACTGATCACCTGTAGACTTTGCAGAAGCACTAGTGGTGCAGGGTTATCACCCTTACCGAATTGAGTCTCCATGGGGGTAGGAGTGCAAATGACCAGCACCCCGACTTGATTCGGTGGCTGGGGAAGCCATTGTGGTGGATTTAATACAGGAGACAGTTCTGCGGTCTCCTATCCTCCAAAGTATCCACACTGGATTAAATCTTCAGCAGGGTACATATTAGGCAGACAAAATAACACGTCACTCAAACGTCAACCCATCTTAATCCCTTAAGGACCAATGACGTACATGTACGTCATATCTGGCCGTGACTTAAGGACCAGTGACGTATATGTACTGCATGGTGATTGGGCGGGTGCAGGAGCTGACAGCCGGGTCCCTGCTGCATACGCCGGCGCATGAACCCTTGCACATGTGCGGTATCCTGCCGGGTAATTTTTTAATAAATTAAAAAGTATACATATTAGGTATTGCCCCATCCGTAAGAACCTGCTGTATACAAATATCACATGAACTAACCCCTCAGGTGTACACCGTAAAAAAAAAAGTGTGTCAAAAAAGCCATTTTTTGTCACCTTACATCACAAAAAGTGTAATACCAAGCGATCAAAAAGTCATATGCACCCTAAAATAGTACCTATCAAACCATCATCTCATACCGAAAAAAATGAGCCCCTACATAAGACAGTCGCCCAAAAAATAAAATAAATGGCTTTCAGATTATGGAGACACTAAAAAATCATTTTTTTCATAAATGCTTTATTATGTAAAATTGAAACAAACACAAAAAAGTAATCATATTTGGTATTGTCGCGTCTGTAACAACCTGCTCTATAAAAATACCATATCTGTCAGATAAACATTGTAAATAACAAAAAAAAATTGTCCAAGTGAAATCTGCCTTCCAAAAACCATATGGCGTTCCTTTCCTTCTGCGCCTTATAGTGTCTCGTACAGCGACCACATATGGGGTGTTTCTGTAAACTACAGATTCAGGGTAATAAATATTGAGTTTTGTTTGGCTGTTAACCCTTGCTTTGTTACCGGAAAAAATGGATGAAAATGGAAATCTGCCAAAAAAGTGAAATTCTAAAATTTCATCTACATTTTCCTTTAACTCTTGTAAAATCTGTTTTCAGTAATTTGAGGGGTGTAGTTTCTAAAATGGGGTCATTTATGGGTGGTTTCTATTATGTAAGCCTCACAAAGTCACTTCAGACCTTAACTGGTCCTTAAAAAAAGTGGGTTTTGGAGATTTGCTTCTAAACTTCGAAGCCTTCTAATGTCCCAAAAAATGAAAATGTAATTTACAAAATGATCCAAACATGAAGTAGACATATGGGAAATGTAAAGTAATAACTATTTTAGGAGGTATCACTATCTGTGTTAAAAGCAGAGAAATTGAAATTTTGAAAATTGCTCATTTTTCCAAATGTTTGGTAAATTTAGTATTTTTCTATAAATAAAAATGAAATATTTTGACTCAAATTTACCACTGTCATGGAGAACAATATATGATGAGAAAATAATCTCATAATGGCTTGGATAAGTGAAAGCCTTTTAAAGTTATCACAACATTGAGTGACACATGTCAGATTTGCAAAAAATGGCAGGGTCCTGAAGGGGTTAACCAGTGGTAGAGTCCAGAATTCTAGATAAATCAGTCTCTTCCCTCTCTAGGGCCAGACTTCGCAGTCAGACATAGCTCTTGGTACCCTGTACTAGAGGGGTCAGTGCAAGCTAGTCTGCAATTTAAGTGCACGTTGCTATGGGCAGCAGAATTGGTGCATGGCTTCTTTAAGAGTTGCTGCAAGTGCTCAATCTTGGGGAGTATGATGCTCTGGCAGGCAGATTATAGCCCCTACCAGTCTTTAGCAAGGTTATTTTCCCCAGCAGTACTTGCAATGTCCAGTGGTCTGAGTGTCTCAGGATCCAGGTAAGAAGGAACTGTATTTTCCCTTTTCCAAGATGGCCACCACTTCCACTTCCTGTAGGGGTGCAGTCGATTTCTTTGTCCTCCTGGGAACTTGTACTGAGCACATGAGTTCCTTCTGCTGCAAGAATGGTTCCTCTGTGAAAGCTGGCTGTTTGGTTCCCTCCCCTCTGCTGGGTGGATGTCTTCCTCTCAACACACAATGCCCAAATCCAAGATGGCCGATTAACCCCTGTTTGCCACAGTGCTGCAACTGAAGCATATTCACACTCTCCAGCAGTAATTAGATGCTATAAAGTCTCTTGTAGGTGGTTTTACAGATAGAGGGGCCCTTCCAGGCACAAAAGTAGATCCTGTTTCGTGATGCCAAAATTGCAACAGGCGCCTACCCCTAGGGCCCTCTATGTAATGCGACCCAGGTGTAGGAATGCCGAATGGTATAGTGCGGCCTATAATGTCCCTTACTGTTTTGTATGTATCACGGTGCTCCTACCTGGATACGCTGGACCCCAGGCGTTGTCTTCTGAAGTAGCAAATAAGGGAGTAGTTAACTTGGAGATGAAGAATAAATTGAGTCCAGACCTTGTGATGAAGTTAAATAACAGCTTAACTTGGCATAAACGTTTCTCCAAACGGGTTACAGACTTTGTCTTGGTTCCAGCAGGCTTTAGCATTAAAACTCTGTCAGGCAAACTCGTCTCTGCTACATCTGTTGCTCTCTGGCTCTGCTGTACTAACAGGGTAGCTGTATAACTTAGCTTCCTCTGGATGCTGCAACTTCTCTTTTGGTAGTCTGTCTCTTAAGTAGTACCAGGGAACTCTACTTTCTGGCTTCTGAGGCTTTAGGCTGTGGCCTACATATCTAGAAGAGCTGAAGGCGTTCTAGCTGGCTTGGGCACGTCCAGCAGGGCCGCGGCCATGCACAACCTCCCTTGGCAGGGGGTAAGCTGGAACTAACTCTAACTAGAACTCCACCCTTCCGGCAGCAAGTGGGACACGCCCACTACACCACAGGGGGGGGGGGTGTTAAAATGGAAAAGAAGGTTCCACTCTATGTAACTATAGCTCTGCCATATTCGCTGCCACCTGCTGGTGAACCAGGCACATTACACGTGAACATAAACAGTTTCAAAATAGGAAATGCACAGTGTTTGGACCTGGAATAAATACACATGATGCTATGAGGTTAACCAATAAAGACAGTAGCGAGGTACAAAGGTTGTAATGCCTCTCTGGGGCGCTACAGATGTACCTCAGGAGACGCACACAAATGTGAGGAGAACTTGCAAACTTCATGCAGATATTATTCTTCAGGACAAAAGTATCACATGTCATATCTGGACTGATCCCTGTGAATCTTTGACACACCATCAATATGTGATCAGTGGCGGATTCCCGGTACCCTGGCTGGTCTGGTGTTTGAAGAGGCTATGGTGAGTGTCGTGGCCTCTTCCTAGGCCGTCACGTTCATTGGTCACATGACCCTGGTCAGTGGTCGGCAAAGTGCGGCTCTTTAGACCCCTCTATGCGGCTCTTTGGTGCGGGCTCCCACGTCGACCCATCCTGCACACTAGGGCTGCACGATATATCGAAAAAATAATCGAATCGCGATAATCGCCAAATGCAATATGGTGATTTGGCCGACCCGAAAATGCTGCGATTATATATGAAGGGGCACTGCGCACATAACTGGCTTTATGTGTAAAGTATTTTACTACTGTCTGAAACAAGCTCTCTTCTATTGATAAAATGACCAGCCTCTGTACTCACTTTCACTATGAATGCACTACAGTGAGCGACTTCCGGTGCATCTACATCACTTCCGGGTATAGACTTTTGTCCGGGTATAGAAAAGTGGCAGAACACCGGCCGGCCCGCTCGCTACCGTGCATTCATAGTGAAAGTGAGTAAAGTGTCCTCCATAGATCCCCCATAACAGTGTCCTCCACAGATCCCCCATAACAGTGTCCTCCACAGATCCCCCATAACAGTGTCCTCCACAGATCCCCCACATAACAGCGTCATCCACAGATCCCCCACATAACAGCGAATAGCGGTCTGCAATGCACGGACACAGACCATGGGGCAGGTGCATGAGGATCGCGGACCCATTCACTTGAATGGGGTTCGCGATCCGCATCCGACTGCCCGCACCGCAAAAAAGTTGCGCATGCTGAAGTGAATGGGTCCATGATGCGGGCTGCAGCCCGCATCATGGACTTATTCACTTCATTGGGTCCGGGATATGAGTGCTACAGAGTGCCTCCGTGGTGCTTCTGGCTGTGCCTCCTCACCGCAAAAAAGTAGTGCATGCGCAAATTTTTTGCGGTGCAGAGGCACTGTCACGGCCTATGGTGTGCTTAGTGACATTTTCCTTCACTTGGTTGCCCGTGACTACGTTTGGTGTTGTATGCATGTGGTGGCAGTGTCTCGGCCTTCTGCCTGATCCCCAGGACATGGTTGCCATGCATGCCGTTGCCCATAGCAACAGGTCAAGTGTGTGTTTATGTGTGTACTTCCCCTTTAAGTGGCCGTCTTCCCTTGCCTTGTGTTGGAAGGGTTAACTTCCTTCCTAGTGTGTGTGCACTGGGTGTGTCTGTGTGTGGGTGTGGCTACATGGGCTATTTAGCCTCTGCTGTGATCAGTAGTCTGAGGGGTACTTCAGCCATGGCTAGCTGGAGTCATCCTCCTGTGATATACCATCTGTCAGTGGGGGCCACCCTTGTGGTTATAGGTTCATGTATGGTGCTATGAAGATGTTTCTTTGGTCTCTTTATTTATTGCAGCTTATGGTTTCCTGGGTTCCCGCGTGATGTGTGGTGTGTGCTGTGTCCTTTGTGTTGTTGTGGACAGCAGCACTTGTACATGGGTTCCAGGTTGTGTGTCTGTGGCAGGTAGGTGTGGTACTAGTTTCACTTACCTGCCATTGCCATATGTCTGTTTATTTTTCCCCTTTCTTTATAACTTGGCCAGTGAGACTCCTGTTCGTCCGTATCTAAAAAAAAAAAAATTCTCCCAAAAATAACAATTCAGCATGTTAAGACGTCTATAAACCTCCATAAGAAAATGCTGAAGCAGTGTCTATGATAACAGCGCCGGGAAAAGCCGCACAATAAACCTGTTAGAATAAAGCCTAAAGAGCGCAGGCAGGGCTTAATAGCAGGATGCTAAAGGTCACGCAGCAGAGGCGCTGAGCCGAGCCGCGGGGGCGCCTTATATATAGATCCACAATTAAGCTGCTAATTCACCTGTTTCAGCGCAGCCCTGATTGAGGATTCAATAATAACTATCAAAGAGGTGAAAGAAACAGTTGACAAAAAAAATATTCTAATTTCGTTCTCTTCGAGAACAAGTGGGGAGGAGGGCGGCAATTAAACAAGAAAAAGGTAGAAAAATAAAAGCCGTGCTTCCGCTGTGGGAGTTTAAGCGGGAGAAGTTTAGCTGATAATTTGTTATTTGACACAAAAACTTGTATTATTACAGCAAGGGATGGTATTTACTGCTCAGACAGCTTCATTCTCAAAGAAAACAGCGCCACCCTTGGCTATAGACCGTGTCTGTTATTGCAGCTCAGCCCAAATCACTTGGGTTGTGCTACACGACTGGGTGATCTCAGCTACGCCTTATAGCAGCGGGCCCCTGCCTTTAAGGCCTCTTTCACACGAGCGTGACGGATTGCGTTCAGGGTGCATTCAGTGAAACTCGCACCATTTTGCAAGCAGCTTCAGTCAGTTTTGTCTGCGATTGCGTTCAGTTATTCAGTTTTTTCCTTGCTGGTGCAATGAGTTTTGATGCGTTTTTCACAAAATGAATGGGTCAGGATTCAGTGTGGGTGCTGAGCGTTCACGTCACGCATTGCACCCGCGCGGAAAACTCGCTCGTGTGAAAGAAGCCTAAAGGGGTTCTGCCATGATTAATGTAAAAAATGAAAATCAGACGACATCATATACAGTGGCGGAAATAATTATTTGACCCCTCACTGATTTTGTAAGTTTGTCCAATGACAAAGAAATGAAAAGTCTCAGAACAGTATCATTTCAATGGTAGGTTTATTGTAACAGTGGCAGATAGCACATCAAAAGGAAAATCGAAAAAATAACTTTAAATAAAAGATAGCAACTGATTTGCATTTCATTGAGTGAAATAAGTATTTGAACCCCTACCAACCATTAAGAGTTCTGGCTCCCACAGAGTGGTTAGACACTTCTACTCAATTAGTCACCCTCATTAAGGACACCTGTCTTAACTAGTCACCTGTATAAAAGACACCTGTCCACAGAATCAATCAATCAAGCAGACTCCAAACTCTCCAACATGGGAAAGACCAAAGAGCTGTCCAAGGATGTCAGAGACAAAATTGTAGACCTGCACAAGGCTGGAATGGGCTACAAAACCATTAGCAAGAAGCTGGGAGAGAAGGTGACAACTGTTGGTGCGATTGTTCGAAAATGGAAGGAGCACAAAATGACCATCAATCGACCTCGCTCTGGGGCTCCACGCAAGATCTCACCTCGTGGGGTGTCAATGGTTCTGAGAAAGGTGAAAAAGCATCCTAGAACTACACGGGAGGAGTTAGTTAATGACCTCAAATTAGCAGGGACCACAGTCACCAAGAAAACCATTGGAAACACATTACACCGCAATGGATTAAAATCCTGCAGGGCTCGCAAGGTCCCCCTGCTCAGGAAGGCACATGTGCAGGCCCGTCTGAAGTTTGCCAATGAACACCTGAATGATTCAGAGAGTGACTGGGAGAAGGTGCTGTGGTCTGATGAGACCAAAATAGAGCTCTTTGGCATTAACTCAACTCGCTGTGTTTGGAGGAAGAAAAATGCTGCCTATGACCCCCAAAACACCGTCCCCACCGTCAAGCATGGGGGTGGAAACATTTTGCTTTGGTGGTGTTTTTCTGCTAAGGGCACAGGACAACTTATTCGCATAAACGGGAAAATGGACGGAGCCATGTATCGTGAAATCCTGAGCGACCACCTCCTTCCCTCTGCCAGGAAACTGAAAATGGGTCGTGGATGGGTGTTCCAGCACGACAATGACCCAAAACATACAGCAAAGGCAACAAAGGAGTGGCTCAAGAAGAAGCACATTAAGGTCATGGAGTGGCCTAGTCAGTCTCCGGACCTTAATCCAATCGAAAACCTATGGAGGGAGCTCAAGCTCAGAGTTGCACAGAGACAGCCTCGAAACCTTAGGGATTTAGAGATGATCTGCAAAGAGGAGTGGACCAACATTCCTCCTAAAATGTGCGCAAACTTGGTCATCAATTACAAGAAACGTTTGACCTCTGTGCTTGCAAACAAGGGTTTTTCCACCAAGTATTAAGTCTTTTTTTGTTAGAGGGTTCAAATACTTATTTCACTCAATGAAATGCAAATCAGTTGCTATCTTTTATTTAAAGTTATTTTTTCGATTTTCCTTTTGATGTGCTATCTGCCACTGTTACACTAAACCTACCATTGAAATGATACTGTTCTGAGACTTTTCATTTCTTTGTCATTGGACAAACTTACAAAATCAGTGAGGGGTCAAATAATTATTTCCGCCACTGTAGTACATGGCAATACCTTTCTAACAAAGCTAGAACCAGCCCTGGACCTCACATGAAACCAGAGATTTTCACATTCTATGCTTTAATTCCTCTGCTAGATTATCTTTAACTTGGCAGCTCAGGGGATATGTCCTTTCTGCCGCAGCTGCCTCCCTGTAACTGCCACAACTTCTAACAGAACATATAACGGATGGCAGTTGAAGATTTAAACTGAGCACGTGCGACCAGCTCAGTGAGACGGATACAAAATAAGGAAAAGAACAAACAGCAGATGGTGCCATAAAGATACATTTTATTAAATAACTGAGTAGCTATACAGAATTTTTAATTGCCGGTATATGTAATTACAAAAATATTCAGATCCAATGTCACGAGGGTGTCAAGAGCCACGTCTGACTCCGTTATACCCGGGGTCAGGAAGTCGCAGCGGGTGGCTGCGCGCTCTATGTCTAAAGATCACGTTGTTTCTTAGTGATTGTTTTCTGTGTTTGCCTTGCTATCCTTTTTGTCTCACTCAGGGATCCGTAGCTTCTCCTCCTCAGCTGTTTCTTGTCTGCCACTCCCAACCTCCTTATATTCTCCTCTCACACTTCTCTAGTTGCCAGTTATAGAGCTTCCTGCCTGGACATCTATACTGACCCACTGGAGCTGTGAATCCTGGTTGTTGTTCCAGAGTGCTACCCTCCGGATCCCTGTTGGGCTTTTTGTTGTCTCCTGTTGTCGCCCACCTGGGATTATATGTTTAGTCTGTATTGTCTGTCCTCCCCTTGGTGTTTTCCTTTAGAGCTAGTGGTGCGGACTAGTGTTCCCACCGCCCTGTTCACTATCTAGGGCTCATCTTAGGGAAAGCCAGGGTTTTAGGCACGTGATCGGCGTACGGGTGAGGAACCCGTCTAGGGACGTCAGGGCAGCCAGGTGCCAGCCGCAAGGTGAGTCAGGGGTCACCACCTTCCCTCTCACTTGGGCAGGGCCTTCCTCTTTCCCTCCCTCTGTGTCACGTATGTGATAGTCACGCCGATCGTGATATCCAAGTGCTGGTTTGAAAAATGTACAATGTTTTGTGACACAACCCCTTTAATGTCAAAAATAGTATATTCTTTGAGTGAGATTTATAAACACTGGTGAAAATGAAAATTGGCTTAGTTGTCCATAGCAACCAATTAGATTCAACCTTTCATTTTCCAAAGGTGTTCTGAAAAATGAAAGAATATATATCTAGTGGTTCAAAATTACTGTTATTGTGAAGATTTAAGCAAGTTGAAAATGAAATGCTCTCGAAAAGACAGTTAGAAAAGTTAAAGGTGACACACACTTTTCATCATGTTAAGCAATATCAGTGGATTATTTTGGTCTTGTACAATTTTAGAGTAAAAAAAAGAAAAGGAGTTCCTTAAAAAAGTATGAGAACCCAAGGAGATTTCAGTGCTCAGATAACTTTGACCGAGGTCTCAGACCTTAAATAGCCTGTTAGGATTAAGTTTTGTTCACAATCATCGTTAGGAAAGTCCTGGTGATTCAAATTTGAAACCTTTATAAATACCCAGACTCCTCTAACCATGTCTCAAAAAACAGCAGCCATGGGTTCTTCTAAGCAGCTGCTGAACTCTCTGATAATAAAAAAGGTTGAGGCCCAAAAAGCAGAAGTCTATAAGAAGATAGCAAAGCGTTTTAGGTTGACATTTCCTCAGTTTGAAATGTAATTAAGAAATGGCAGTTAACAGGAAAAGTAGAGGTCGAGAGAAGGTCTGGAAGACCAAGAAAATTTTCCGACACAGCTGATCATAGTATTGCTAGAAAGGCAAATCAGAGCCCCTGTTTGACTGCAAAAGACCTTCAGGAAGATTTAGCAGACTCTGGAGTTGTGGTACATTGCTCTACTGTTCAGCGACACCTGCACAAATATGGCCTTCATGGAAGAGTCATTAGAAGAAAACCTCTTGTGGGTCCTCACCACAAAATTCAGCATCAGAAGTTTGCAAAAGAACATCTAAACAAGCCTGATGCATTTTGGAAACAAGTCCTGTCGATCGATGAGGTTAAAATAGAAATCCTTGGCCACAATGAACAAAGCTATGTTTGGAGAAAGAGATGGATCAATCATGCTTTGGGGTTGTGTTGCAGCCAATGGCACGGGGAACATTTCACGGGTAGAGGGAAGAATGGATTCAATGAAATTCCTGCAAACTCTGGAAGCAAACATAACACCAACTGTAAAAAAGCTGAAGTTGGAAAGAGGATGGCTTCTACAAATGGATAATGATCCTAAACATCTCAAAATCCACAATAGACTACCTCAGAAGGCACAAGCTGAAGGTTTACCATGACCCTTACAGTCCCCTGATCTGAACATCGTTGAAAATCGACTACCCAGGAATCTCACAGAACTGGAAGATGTCTGCAAGGAAGAATGGATAAAAATACCTAAAAAAAGAACCAAAAGACTCTTGACTGTTACAAAAAGCATTTACAAGCTGTGATACTTGCCAAAGTGGGTGCTACTAGGTACTAACCATGCAGGGTGCCCAAAGTTTTGCTTCAGGCCCTTTTTCTTTTTTGTTATTTTGCAAATGTAAAAGATGAAAAAAAAAAAGTTTGGGGTAAAAATGGGACTGTGCCATCTTTAAGGGTCCATTCACACGTCCGTATGTTGTTTGCGGATCCGCAAAACACCGACACCGGCAAAGTGCGTTCCGTATTTTGCGGACCACACATCACCGGCACTCTCATAGAAAATGCCTTTTCTTGTCCGCAATTGCGGACAAGAATAGGACATGTATTATTTTTTTGCGGAATGGAAGTGCAGATGCGGACAGCACATTCTGGCCCCATTGAAAATGTATTGGTCCGCACCTGTTGCGGACCCATTTTTTGGACGTGTGAATGGACCCTTACTTTATGCCTCATTTCATCTTCAACTTGCTTAACTGTTCACAGTTGACCAGGGGTGCCCAAATTGTGTCAGGCCACTGTATAAATATACAGTCAGGTCCATAAATATTGGGACACCGAAACAATTCTAACATTTTTGGCTCTATACACCACCACAATGGATTTGAAATGAAACAAACAAGATGTGCTTTACCTGCAGACTGACAGCTTTAAGGGTATTTACATCCAAATCAGGTGAACGGTGCAGGAATTACAGCAGTTTGCATATGTGCCTCCCACTTGTTAAGGGACTAAAAGTAATGGGACAGAATAATAATCATAAATCAAAATTTCACTTTTTAATACTTGGTTACAAATCCTTTGCAGTCAATTACAGTCTGAAGTCTGGAACGCATAGACATCACCAGACGCTGGGTTTCATCCCTGGTGATGCTCTGCCAGGCCTCTACTGCCACTGTCTTCAGTTCCTGCTTGTTCTTGGGGCATTTTCCCTTCAGTTTTGTCTTCAGCAAGTGAAATGCAGCTCAATCGGATTCAGGTCCGGTGATTGACTTGGCCATTGCATAACATTCCACTTCTTTCCCTTAAAAAAACTCTTTGGTTGCTTTTGCAGTATGCTTTGATTGGGTTGGGGTTAGTGGCGTCGCTAGAGGGGGGCGAGGGGGGGCAATTGCCCCCCCTATGTTGTCCCTTGCCCCCCCGGGTGCCCCCCCGCTAATTCTCCCAGGTGAATACTAATGAGCGCTTCCATTATGGAAGCGCTCATTAGTACCGAAGGACCAGGAAGTGGTGAACGCTCTGTACTCACCACTTCCTGGTCCTCGGCTGTCGGCTGTGCAGGGCTGCGCACAGCGTGAGGTCGCTCTGTGACCTCACGCTGTGCGCGCCAGTTTAGAGCACAGTCGACTGAGAAGAAAATGGCAGGCGGCGTCCGTCCAGGAACAGGAGAGGTAAGTGTTTTTATTTTTTATTTTATAAAAAATGTGGCTGCTGGGGGCATTATGGGGGCTAATAGGAGGCATATAAGGGCTAATTGGAGCCATATGGGGCATTTGGAGGCATATTTGGGGGCTAATAGGAGGCATATGGGGGCTATTTGGGGGCTAATTGGAGGCATATATGGGGGCTAATTGGAGGCATATTTGGGGCTAATTGGAGGCATATTTGGGGCTAATTGGAGGCATATTTGGGGCTAATTGGAGGCATATTTGGGGCTAATAGGAGGCATATGGGGCTAATAGGAGGCATATGGGGCTGATAGGAGGCATATGGGGGCTAATTGGAGGCATATGGGGGCCTATGGGGCTAATAGGAGGCATATGGGGGCTAATTGGAGGCATATGGGGGCTAATTGGAGGCATATGGGGGCATATGGGGCTAATTGGAGGCATATGGGGCTAATTGGAGGCATATGGGGGCTAATTGGAGGCATATGGGGGCTAATTGGAGGCATATGGGGGCATATGGGGGCTAATAGGAGGCATATGGGGGCTAATTGGAGGCATATGGGGGCTAATTGGAGGCAAATGGGGGCATATGGGGCTAATAGGAGGCATATGGGGTAATAGGAGGCATATGGGGGCTGATAGGAGGCATATGGGGGCTAATAGGAGGCATATGGGGGCTAATAGGAGGCATATGGGGGCTAATTGGAGGCATATGGGGGCTAATTGGAGGCAAATGGGGGCATATGGGGCTAATAGGAGGCATATGGGGTAATAGGAGGCATATGGGGGCTGATAGGAGGCATATGGGGGCTAATAGGAGGCATATGGGGGCTAATAGGAGGCATATGGGGGCTAATAGGAGGCATATGGGGGCTAATACGAGGCATATGGGGGCTAATACGAGGCATATGGGGGCTAATAGGAGGCATATGGGGGCTAATTGGAGGCATATCGGGGCATATGGGGCTAATAGGAGGCATATGGGGGCTAATAGGAGGCATATGGGGGCTAATAGGAGGCATATAGGGGCTAATAGGAGGCATATGGGGGCTAATTGGAGGCATATGGGGGCTAATTGGAGGCATATGGGGGCTAATTGGAGGCATATGGGGGCTAATTGGAGGCATATGGGGGCTAATTGGAGGCATATGGGGGCATATGGGGGCTAATAGGAGGCATATGGGGGCTAATTGGAGGCATATGGGGGCTAATTGGAGGCATATGGGGGCTAATAGGAGGCATATGGGGGCTAATAGGAGGCATATGGGGGCTAATTGGAGGCATATGGGGGCTAATTGGAGGCATATGGGGGCTAATAAGAGGCATAATGGGGGCTAATGAGGCATAAGGGCTGATATGGGGGCTAATGAGGCATAAGGGCTGATATGGGGGCTAATGAGGCATAAGGGCTGATATGGGGGCTAATGAGGCATAAGGGCTGATATGGGAGCTAATGAGGCATAAGGGCTGATATGGGGGCTGATATGAGAGGCATAATGAGGGCTAATGAGAGGCATAATGTGTCATCCACAGATGCCCCCATAACAGTGTGTCTTCCACAGATCCACCATAACAGTGTGCCTGTGCACTGACGAGAGACAGAAAGAAGGGGAAAGAATACGTGGATGCAAGCAGAGGACGGCACAGCAGACGACTGAGTAGCTTCTTTTGTAAGTAAATTGCTTTATTATAACTGTATCCCTGCATATCGCAATTCACTCGTATTTTGTAATCTTATTGATATATACTTATTTTGTTTGTGCCCCCCCATTTTTGACTGTGGTATCTTTGTGCCCCCCCTATATATTGTTCCTAGAGTCGCCACTGGTTGGGGTGGATGATGATTAATAACAAACATACATATCTAAATGGCGGGGGGGGGGCTTGACTTGAGTCATCTACTGATCAGTGATCATCAGAGCATTAGAGGCTGTAGCATCATGTGAAAGAAGTTTCAGCAAGTTAAAACTTATTAAAAACTATTTACGCTCCAGTATGGGACAAGAGAGACTTTCAAATCTTGCCATTCTTTCCATTGACTATGCAATGGCAAAGCAAATTGACTTTGAAAAGGTGATTGACCAATTTGCTTCAATGAAGGCAAGAAAAATTGCACTGTAATTTACACCCGTATCTGTTTTGCACTTGGAATTTTGCTCTCACTCCTTTGGAGATAAATGACCACAAAACTATACAGTTTTTGATGCAAAACTTGCTAGTCTTTATTCTGTCTTGTTGACAGGATTATGTTTATTTATTTTAAGATTATGTGGTTATTGTCTTATATGACTTGTTTTTGCACTTTATTTCTATCTTTATATGGATCTAAAGAGGTTGTGCATTTGTTTACAGCTATCGTTAATTGGTACATTAAACTGTGCATATTTATGTGTGATTACAACAGTAAGTATTTAGTAAAGACTCCACAAGTTGGGGGGGGGGGGGCGCACTTGGACAGCTCAGCCTCTGTTGGTGGTGGACCTTGTCCCAGCCCTGTCACCAATGGTTTACATCTTGTGGTGAACCCTCTGTATTCACTCTGGTGAAGTCTTCTCCTGATTGTTGACTTTGACACACATACACCTACCTCCTGGAGAGTGTTCTTGATCTGGCCAACTGTTGTGAAGGGTGTTTTCTTCACCAGGGAAATAATTCTTCGGTCATCCACCACAGTTGTCTTCCGGGTCTTTTGGTGTTGCTGAGCTCACCGGTGCGTTCCTTCTTTTTAAGAATGTTCCAAACAGTTGTTTTGGCCGCACCTAATGTTTTTGCTATCTCTCTGATGGGTTTGTTGTGTTTTTCAGCCTAATGATGGCTTGCTTCACTGATGGTGACAGCTCTTTGGATCTCATCTTGAGAGTTGACAGCAACAGATTCCAAATGCAAATAGCAGACTGGAAATAAACTCTGGACCTTTTATCTGCTCATTGTAATTGGGATAATGAGGGAATAACACACACCTGGCCATGGAACAGCTGAGAAGCCGATTGTCCCATTACTTTTGGTCCCTTAACAAGTGGGAGGCACATATGCAAACTGTTGTAATTCCTGCACCGTTCACCTGATTTGGATGTAAATACCCTCAAATTAAAGCTGACAGTCTGCAGGTAAAGCACATCTTGTTCGTTTCATTTCAAATCCATGGTGGTGGTGTATAGAGCCAAAAAGCGCTGGCCTCTCTGGTGGTTGGGACCGGGAGGAGTGCACGTAGGCCGTCGCTTTTTCCTATAGTGTGCAAGCACGACCACCACTGATGGATTACAGGGTGGATGTAGCCATGGAAACGAGCAGTGAGGGAGTGCGGTGGAGCAGGTCAGTGCATCATGGCTGCCTCTCTGACTAGCCAAAAAGAGACTAGGGAACGAGTAGACGGCCCCAGCAGCCTCATATCTGAAACCAAACCCATGTACATACCTTTACATTTGTTCACATTGGGCATTTTAAGTGGAACAAATAAAGGTGACGTTTTCTTCCCCCTTGCCCTTACTGACTCCAGTTGTCAGCCGTAAAGATTTCTGAACCTTCATGGAGCTGCCTCCTCTACTTGCTGGACCTCCAGGCTAGAACTCTCTAGACTCAGTAAGGGGTGGATGAAGGATCCCCACCCAAACTTCCTGTAGGGGCTGTGCGAGAGCTGATTAACTCCATCACTTCCATACATTACCATACTGGGTGTACAGAGCATAAAATTGCTTTAAATAACATGACAAGAACTTAACAGCAAACAATTTGCAAGTAACCCCTGCTCTGGGCTACTGCACATGTGCAGCATGTGTCCTGGATGTGGGTGGCACATGTGCAGCATGTCTCCCGGATGTGGGTGGCACATTTGCAGCAGGTCTCTTGGAAGTGGGTGGCACATGTGCAGCATGTCTCCCAGATGTGGGTGGCACATGTGCAGCATGTCTCCCATATGTGGGTGGCACATGTGCAGCATGTGTCCTGGATGTGGGTGGCACATGTGCAGCATGTCTCCCGGATGTGGGTGGCACATTTGCAGCAGGTCTCTTGGAAGTGGGTGGCACATGTGCAGCATGTCTCCCAGATGTGGGTGGCACATGTGCAGCATGTCTCCCATATGTGGGTGGCACATGTGCAGCATGTGTCCTGGATGTGGGTGGCACATGTGCAGCATGTCTCCCGGATGTGGGTGGCACATTTGCAGCAGGTCTCTTGGAAGTGGGTGGCACATGTGCAGCATGTCTCCCAGATGTGGGTGGCACATGTGCAGCATGTCTCCCATATGTGGGTGGCACATGTGCAGCATGTGTCCTGGATGTGGGTGGCACATGTGCAGCATGTCTCCCGGATGTGGGTGGCACATTTGCAGCATGTCTCCTGGATGTGGGTGGCACATGTGCAGCATGTCTCCTGGATGTGGGTGGCACATGTGCAGCATGTCTCCCGGATGTGGGTGGCACATTTGCAGCAGGTCTCTTGGAAGTGGGTGGCACATGTGCAGCAGGTCGCCTGGATGTGGGTGGCACATGTGCAGCATGTCTCCTGGATGTGGGTGGCACATGTGCAGCATGTCTCCCGGATGTGGGTGGCACATGTGCAGCATGTCTCCCGGATGTGTGTGGCACATGTGCAGCAGGTCGCCTGGATGTGGGTGGCACATGTGCAGCATGTCTCCTGGATGTGGGTGGCACATGTGCAGCATGTCTCCCGGATGTGGGTGGCACATTTGCAGCAGGTCTCTTGGAAGTGGGTGGCACATGTGCAGCAGGTCGCCTGGATGTGGGTGGCACATGTGCAGCATGTCTCCTGGATGTGGGTGGCACATATGCAGCATGTCTCCTGGATGTGGGTGGCACATTTGCAGCAGGTCTCCTGGAAGTGGGTGGCACATGTGCAGCATGTCTCCTGGATGTGGGTGGCACATGTGCAGCATGTCTCCTGGATGTTGGTGGCACATTTGCAGCAGGTCTCCTGGAAGTGGATGGCACATGTGCAGCATGTCTCCTGGATGTGGGTGGCACATGTGCAGCATGTCTCCTGGATGTGGGTGGCACATGTGCAGCATGTCTCCTGGATGTTGGTGGCACATTTGCAGCAGGTCTCCTGGAAGTGGATGGCACATGTGCAGCATGTCTCCTGGATGTGGGTGGCACATGTGCAGCATGTCTCCTGGATATGAGTGACATGTGTGGCATGTGCCCGACAGGGCCGCCATCAGGGGGGTACAGCCAATACCCCAGTAAGGGGCCCGGACCCTGGGGGGGGGCCCGGCCAGTTCCAATAAAATAAAATAAAAATTATTTATTTTTCCCCTCCCATTTGTCAGTGACTTGAGTTGAACTTTATTGCATCGCTAGAGGGGGGCATCTGATTATTCCTTTAGTGATGTCTGGTTCATGAACGAATCGTTCATTTGAATCGATTCAGTTCACTGAACCGGAGGAGTCGATTCACTTGACTGATCCGAGTGAAACAGCTCAGTCTGACCCAGCACACAATAGCAGAGCCGCTGGCAGCAGGGAGGGGAGGGGCTCGGGAGGAGTGTAATCTGATCCTAGAGTGGAAGCTGCTTCTGCCAGCCCCTCCCCTCCCCGCCCACCAACCAATCAGAGCTGAGGCAAGGCAAGCACTAGCAGCTCTGAGTCACTGACACAAGTACAGGGAGAATTAGGGCTCTTTCACATCTGCGTTCTTTTCTTCCGGCATAGAGTTCCGTCGTCTGGGCTCTATGTCGGAAGAATCCTGATCAGTTTTAGGGTCCATTCACATGTCCGTTGTTTCTTTCCTGATCTGTTCCGTTGTTTGCGAAAAAATCAGACATTGTGCTGTCCGATTTTTTTCAGGACCCATTGAAAATGAATGAGTACAGATCTGGTCCAGATCTGTTCCGCAAAAAACGGAACAGATCAGGAAAGAAACAACGGACGTGTGAATGGACCCTTATCCTAATGCATTCTGAATGGAGAGAAATCCGTTCAGGATGCATCAGGATGTCTTCAGTTCCGGACCGGAAAGTTTTTTAGCCGGAGAAAATACCGCAGCATGCTGCGCTTTTTGCTCCGGCCAAAAATCCTGAACACTTGCCGCAAGGCCGGATCCAGAATTAATGCCCATTGAAAGGCATTGATCCGGATCCGGCCTTAAGCTAAACGTTGTTTCGGCGCATTGCCGGATCCGACGTTTAGCTTTTTCTGAATGGTTACCATGGCTGCCGGGACGCTAAAGTCCTGGCAGCCATGGTAAAGTGTAGTGGGGAGCGGGGGAGCAGTATACTTACCATCCGTGCGGCTCCCGGGGCGCTCCAGAGTGACGTCAGGGCGCCCCACGCACATGGATGACGTGATCGCATGGCACGTCATCCATGCGCATGGGGCGCTCTGACGTCACTCTGGAGCGCCCCGGGAGCCGCGCGGACTGTAAGCATACCGCTCCCCCGCTCCTACTATGGCAACCAGGACTTTAATAGCGTCCTGGGTGCCATAGTAACACTGAACGCATTTTGAAGACGGATCCGTCTTCAAATGCTTTCAGTTCACTTGCGTTTTTCCGGATCCGGCGTGTAATTCCGGCAAGTGGAGTACACGACGGATCCGGACAACGCAAGTGTGAAAGAGGCCTTAGTTAGAGACTCATTCGATTCTTTGAGTTAAAAGAACCGTCAGTCACTAGAACAGTTTACACTGAGGCTGATGCTTTTGTTGCAGCAGTGATAAGATTAAGGGACAGGAGCAGAGAGATAAGAGAAGTGACAGATGACTGTGAAGACCACGCGATCTGTTGCTCAGAAGCCATGAGATTGTAAGGCTACTTTCACACTAGCGGCAGGACGGATCCGACAGGCTGTTCACCCTGTCGGATCCGTCCTGCCGTTATTTCACCGGACCGCCGCTCCGTCCCCATTGACTATAATGGGGACGGGGGCGGAGCTCCGGCGCAGCACGGCAGTGCATGGCGAAAGGCCGCCGGACTAAAAGTACTGCATGTCCAACTTTTTAGTCCGGCGGCCTCTCACCGCGAACTGCCATACTGCGCCGGAGCTCCACCCCCGTCCCTATTATAGTCAAAGGGGACGGAGCGGCGGCAGGACGGAATCCGACAGGGTGACAATCTCTCTTCAGGTTTATTAGAAAATCGTGCACAAATTGCACACTAGTTATTTTCCTGTGTGGACTGTGGGGACTATTTTATTATCAGCCAGTGTTACTGTTATCACCTTAGCACATCCAGTTTTCCCTGTGCATTCACTTAGTTGTACTGCTGTCAGACTGCTGTCACTGTGGGTAACAATGCATTGCATGCCACAGACAACAATGCCCACCACAGCTCCTGAGTGACTGAGTCCTCCTGTCCGCTTCCCTTCATTCCTGACTCACTCAGTCAGAGCTCAGACAATGTACCAAGAGCCGACTCAGCGAGTCAGCAAGTGAATCGAAGCATCCGCGCATGCGCACCACCTAAGCTCTTCAGTCAGTAGACTCAGCAAATGAACCGAAGATCCGATTCATGAATCAGTTCATTTGAATGAGCTGATTCAAATGAACCGATTGATCTGAAAGATCCGAACTTCCTATCTCTATTCCTTGCCCGACCCCCCCCCCCCTCCCGCTCCGCTGATTCCCGTATTACAGTATACCTGGTATACCGGCTCCGGCTGCATTCCCCTTTAAAAGGCTCTGAGCCGCTGCGCAGAGGAATGTAGCTGCGCAGCGGCAGGTGACGTCAGACGCTGTCGCTGTCCGCTGCCTGCTGCCGCCTCATTCCGTGACGCCGCCTTCAGATTAGCGCGCCGCAGCCTACCTGCCTGCTGCAAGCAGCGTTTTGGTGTCCGCCTCCATAGCGGAATGGAGGCGGAACGGAGCCAAACGGATGCATTCTGAACGGATCCTTATCCATTCTGAATGCATTGGGGCAAAACTGATCTGTTTGGGGCCGCTTGTGAGAGCCCTGAAACGGATCTCACAGGCGGACCCAGAAACGGCAGTGTGACAGTAGCCTATGCCGCATACTGAGCTGAGCGATTTCAAAGGCTCCAAATTATTTATTTTCATATTGATCCCTATGTTGTCTACTTGGCTCGGCAGCTCTATGTTGTGTGGTCTTTGCTCGGGGGTAAAATGCAAAGCTGTTTTCTGGATTATCCCACAGGGCCAGGATCCTCCATCACTTATTGTTATTAACCCCTCCCTTGCCAGCCCACCCAGCCCTATTTAGCTTTGTGTTCTGCTTTGAAAAAAATGTTTAGGCCATGAAGGGGTCAATTAAGTGTTGGAGGGGGTGGGGTGTGTTATTGTGCATATTGTGTTTGGGATCCATTTAACAAGTTTGACCAGTTGGGTTTGAGAGTGGTTGAGTGTCATCCACAGATCCCCCATAAAAGTGTCATCCACAGATCCCCCATAAAAGTGTCATCCACAGATTCCGCATAACAGTGTGTCATCCACAGATCCCTCATAACAGTGTGTCATCCACAGATCCCTCATAACAGTGTGTCATCCACAGAGCCCCCATAACAGTGTGTCATCCACAGATCCCCCATAACAGTGTGTCATCCACAGATCCCCCATAACAGTGTTCGTCATCCACAGATCCCCCATAACAGTGTGTCATCCACAGATCCCCCCATAACAGTGTGTCATCCACAGATCCCCCCATAACAGTGTGTCATCCACAGATCCCCCCATAACAGTGTGTCATCCACAGATCCCCATAACAGTCTTCGTCATCCACAGATCCCCCATAACAGTGTGTCATCCACAGATCCCCCATAACAGTGTGTCATCCACAGATTCCCCCCATAACAGTGTGTCATTCACAGATTCCCCCCATAACAGTGCGTCATCCGCAGATCCCCCATAACAGTAAGTCATCCACAGATTCCCCCCATAACAGTAAGTCATCCACAGATTCCCCCCATAACAGTAAGTCATCCACAGATTCCCCCCATAACAGTAAGTCATCCACAGATTCCCCCCGTAACAGTAAGTCCTCCACAGATCCCCCCATAACACTGTAACAGTAAACCTTGTGCTTTTAAGGTGTTTTTTCTTAAATGTGCCAGGGGAAGATTGCTGGGGCAGATTAGAACAGGTAGTGTAGTTAGTGTTAGTGTAGGATCCTGCTTAAAAGAGTCTACCTTGTCGTGGTAGCGGCTTCATATTATTTGGTCAAAAAATAATTCCTTACTGAAATCACTGATTATCATTTTTTACTGTCTTTGTAGATGTAAAAAAATAATGAAATTGGGGGTAGGTCCTTGGGGGTGGAGGGGAGGTGGAGTCAGGATGGATTCTGAAGGGTAGGAGGGGGGGCCCAGGCCTTGAGCTATGTAAGGGGCCCCAAAATTTCTGATGGCAGCCCTGTGTGCCCAGTGTGTGATTTATGCATGGCCGGTGCAAGTGCAGCATGTGTTATGGATATGGGTGGCACATATGCAGCATGTATCGTGGATATGGGTGGCACAAGTGTGGCATGTGTCCCGGATTTGGGTGGCACAAGTGTGGCACGTATCCTGCACATGGGTGGCACATGCATGGCAAGTGTCCTGCATATGTGTGGCACATGTAGGGCATGTATCCTGGATATGGATGGCACATGTGTAGCATGTGTCCTGGATATATGTTATGGATATGAGTGGGACAAGTGTGGCATGTGTCCTGGATATGAGTGGCACATGTGCAGTGTGTATCCTGGATATGGATGGCACCTGTTCAGCATGGGTCTAGTGGGTGACACATGTGCCACATGCATTTGGCACCTGAGTAACACATTTGTAAATTTGGTGCTGCATGTCAGTGGTACAGCAGGTTTGGCGTGTCCAGCGATGGGTGGCACATGTATGGCATGTATCCTGGATACAGGTGGCACATGTGTGGCATGTGTCCAGTATGTGACTGCTGCATGACTGGCACATCTGAAGAATGTGTCCCGGAAATGAGTGGCACATGTGGCACATCTCATGCTGCATTATTAAGCAGATTTTTCCCAAAAAACAGTGCGTGTAAGTAGAGAATCCCTTTAACAACCAAAGAAGCTCTGATTGTGACGAATGGCGAAAAAAAATGCAGTCAATCGGAGATCCACTTCTCTGATCCCAGGGGCGTCGTGTTTGCTGGACCCGGATTCATAGGATAATTCATTATGCAGATTGCAGTTTTCCACCTGGGAAAATTCTAAGCACTTAGATGAAATTGCTGTTCATGTCTGAGCTGGAAAACTAACACCCATATAATAATGACAGCGTGAATATCACACGTGTGACGGACAGGTTCAGCCATGCCGGCAGGGTCTCTACTCGTCATTGGAGACCCCAGGAGGTAGCTGATACATAATCATGTGGCATCAAGGGGACTGACATTTACTCCGGTCTCTGCTCCACGGAAAATCAACACATTATAAAGTACAGTGTATTATGTGCAGCCCTTCTGCCTGACAGAAATATAGAAAATCGGGGGACGGGGTGAAAGGGCATCACTGCCCAAAATGTATTTATATGTGGGTGCAATCAACAGTTCTGTCGCATCTATTCTTGTGGCTTTATGTTGTGTCTTTGCTGTTTTATTCCTGCTAGAATTTCTGAATGAATTGCCAGCAGTTTGCAGTGCAGGTACAGCTGGGTGTTACCAGTTTGGGGGGGGGGGGGGTAGTCTAACACCATTTGATCAGTGTCAGACTGTGCAGGGACACCCCCCCCCCCTTAACAGGTAGCACCCATCTGGACTCTTAGGCCTCTTTCACACGGGCGTCTTATTTTTGGCCCGGATAAGAGGCGGGTGCGTTACGGGAAAATGCGCGATTTTTCCGCGCGAGTGCAAAACATTGTCATGCGTTTTGCACTCGCGTGAGAAAAATCGCGCATGTTTGGTACCCAAACTTCTTTACAGAAGTTCGGGCTTGGGATTGATGTTCTGTAGATTGTATTATTTTCCCTTATAACATGGTTATAAGGGAAAATAATAGCATTCTGAATACAGAATGCACAGTAAAACAGCGCTGGAGGGGTTAATAAAAAAAAAATAATTTTTAACTCACCTTAGTCCACTTGATCGCGAAGCCCGGCATCTCCTTGTATCTCCTTTGTTGAATAGGACCTGTGGTGAGCATTAAATACAGGTAAAGGACCTTTGATGACGTCACTCCGGTCATCACATGGGCTTTTACCATGGTGAATCACCATGGTAAAAGATCATGTGACGTACCATGTGATGACCGGAGTGACGTCATCAAAGGTCCTTTACCTGTATTTAATGCTCACCACAGGTCCTATTCAACAAAGGAGACACAAGGAGATGCTGGGCTTCGCGATCAAGTGGACTAAGGTGAGTAAAAAAAATTTTTATTTTTTTTTAACCCCTCTAGCGCTGTTTTACTGTGCATTCTGTATTCAGAATGCTATTATTTTCCCTTATAACCATGTTATAAGGGAAAATAATAATGATCGGGTCTCCATCCCGATCGTCTCCTAGCAACCGTGCGTGAAAATCGCACCGCATCCGCACTTGCTCGCGGATGCTATGCGATTTTCACGCTTCCCATTCACTTCTATGGGGCCTGCGTTGCGTGAAAATCGGACAATATAGAGCATGCTGCGATTTTCACTCAACGCATAAGTGATGCGTGAAAATCACCGCTCATGTGCATAGCCCCATAGAAATGAATGGGTCAGGATTCAGTGCGGGTGCAATGCGTATAACTCACGCATCGCATCCGCACGGAATACTCGCCCGTGTGAAAGGGGCCTTAGGGTGCCGTCACACGTGGAATTTTCTGCAACATCATCTATGTTAGCCTATGGGGATTAAAAGTGTCAATACCTGCGTTCTGTTCCGATGCAGAATATTAATTTAATGGTGAAACAGAAAGCAAATAAAGTTTTGTTGCGGATTTCCTGTAGCCGAATCTCTCCATTCATTTCAACTGAGATGAAATCTGCACAGAAATCTGCAACATAATTCCCAAAGAAAATACCCATCCTATTCCCTTGAGGAAAAATCCATAACAAAATCCGAGGTGTAAACCATAATTTGGTAAAATCCGCACCTGCAAATTCTGTTCGGAAAAATTCTGCCACGTGTGAGGGCACCCTTATTGCAAACTGATAGCAATTCTTTCATAACTTTCTAGTAGGAATAATAGAGGAATGGCACCACAGAGTCATAAAAATAGATGCTCCAGAATTGCTTTTACATGGGGAACGCAAGTAGTTTCTAAAATAGACATGTCAGGAGAGGGACAGCTCCTCTTTATCTGAGAGTCGAGTAACCTCATGTTCTCCGGGACGTCACTTGTGTGTGTAATCTCTTGCTGCTGCTTTGTTCATCCTGCCTGTCTTGCCTCCAGCAGCACAACACACCTTCCATGATAACCCCGCACTTTTATTCCTACATTCAATCTGCTAACCAGAAGCGATTCCTGTGTGGTCCAACGCAAGGGGCTGTTTTCCCTTTTCTGAATGTCCCCTAGGCATCTTTTATTACTTTGTAGAGGGACATAGTATGTATATAAAAAATAATAATAATAATTGTAACGGCACCGTTTCAGCAGACAAGGGGTTAAAGTCCGTTTAGGCGATATGCCCCTTTCCGAGAGACAGGCACAGCTACTGCAGAACACCAACCTCCCGAACTGGATACAAAATAGCACTCCAAACTGGAACCTCACAAGTAGCTGTCAGTCAGACGAACAGGAAAAGCGTATCCGTCAGCTTACACTCCTGGCAATCAGTCTCCAACAGCATACAGGGAATCCCCCAATAACGAGACAAGGCTCCGTGTTGAAGGTCAAGCAGTGGTCTGAAGTGCTGGCACACCCAGCCTGGTTTTTATTACCGTTTGTTGCAGATACAGGACAGATACAACATATCCCCACAATGCATCATGGTTTCCTCCCCTCTGTCCCGGAGACGACCGAACACAATCCAATTATCTCTCAGGACAAAGGGGAGATCACCAATACACATGTGGAGACAACAGGACAGGAATCACCACCCAAACACACAATGGCACACCCCCACAGCAAACACAGACATGTAACATATCCCCAGATAGCTCAAGTCTGAGTGCATATCATTAGGTGAATGGCACTCAGAATACACGAATACAATAATATTAGCTATCTGGGTGCCTCACATAACATACAATTTAACCGAACGCATAATAACATAAAATACAATTCTACAGACAGATTTAAGCTGTGCGGCCGGTCTGTCTTCTCCTTTACAGTTACTATGGGCCATAATCCTGAGGCAAGAGGCTTTTAAACAGTCCTCTCCAAAACCCAGTGGCGAGGTTGGTTTCGCCACACATCTCCCCCCCCCAGGGAAGACTAACCAGATACCTGACCTCACGCCGGTCGGTACCTGAGTTAGTCTGGCAGGCCACCCACAACAAAATACTGGACCTGCTGAATTTCGTAGCATGTCTCTGTCCAGTGAATCCACCAAAGTTATGTTGGAAGCTGGTACTCCCGGTCTCTGTGTTGCTCCCTGGTTTGGAGTGGAGGTTGCTTTGTGGGCAGGGATCAGCGGTACTCTGCCCTGGTGCCAGCGCTACCACGGAAGAAGCCTGGTTGGAGCCTGGTTGTTGGAGGGGGAGACCGACTGTCTCCCCTTTGGCTGAACTGCCCTGTTGCTGGGGGACAGGAACAACTGTCCCTACCCCCTGTGCTGTAAGTGCAGAGACCACGGTCCCATCTGCACAGTTGTGGGGCTTACTGTCTCCCCCTGGTGCGTTAAGCTGCCGCTGGGGAGAGGGGGTAGCGAGCTCCTCTCCCATACATACTTCCAGCCGCTGGGGAGAGTGACCGACCGCCTCCGCTCCCAATACAGTGTCCTGCTGCTGGGGAAAGGAGACTGGGCTCTCTATTCCCTGTAGGACACTCTGCCGCTGGGGGACAGGACCGACTGTCTCTGCCCCCTGTAACTCCGCCTGCCGCTGGGGAATGGAGACTAGGCTCCCAATTCCCAAAAAATCATGCTGCTGCTGGGGGGCAGGAACAACTACCTCTGCCCCCTGTAACTCAGCCTGCCGCTGGGGAGGGAGGCCGCTGCTCTCCCCTCCCTGCACTTCACACTGCCTTCCCGGCACATCACTCTGCTGCTGGGGGACAGGAACAACTACCTCTGCCCCCTGTAACTCAGCCTGCCGCTGGGGAGGGAGGCCGCTGCTCTCCCCTCCCTGCACTTCACACTGCCTTCCCGGCATATCACTCTGCTGCTGGGGGACAGGAACAACTACCTCTGCCCCCTGTAACTCAGCCTGCCGCTGGGGAGGGAGGCCGCTGCTCTCCCCTCCCTGCACTTCACACTGCCTTCCCGGCATATCACTCTGCTGCTGGGGGGCAGGAACAACTACCTCTGCCCCCTGTAACTCAGCCTGCCGCTGGGGAGGGAGGCCGCTGCTCTCCTCTCCCTGCACTTCACACTGCCTTCCCGGCATATCACTCTGCTGCTGGGGGACAGGAACAACTACCTCTGCCCCCTGTAACTCAGCCTGCCGCTGGGGAGGGAGGCCGCTGCTCTCCCCTCCCTGCACTTCACACTGCCTTCCCGGCATATCACTCTGCTGCTGGGGGGCAGGAACAACTACCTCTGCCCCCTGTAACTCAGCCTGCCGCTGGGGAGGGAGGCCGCTGCTCTCCCCTCCCTGCACTTCACACTGCCGCTGGGGAATGGAGACTGGGCTCCCACTGTCCCGCAACCGTAACTTCCGATGGAGGTCCACCCAACGTGGCAGCTGACCGTCACCTTCTGCCCGGTATAGTAGGGTCGTAGACACTAGATTCCTCACGAACTTCACGTATTTCTCACCTGGATTGGGTCCGAAGAAGTTCAGCCGCAACCACATCATACGGTCAAATTCCTCCACAGAGTATCTGTACTCCACTGCTGGTTCCATCCTGGTGCTTTTAGGGTCACTGTACTGAGACATGCGTTGCCCTTAAATTGTAGAATCCACAGAAATGGTGTCTCCTGTAGCTGTCCTTCTGGCTGTAGGAACGATCCCGCTGCTTGCCACCAATGTAACGGACCGTTTCAGCGGACAAGGGGTTAAGATCCGTTTAGACGATATGCCCCTTTCCGAGAGACAGGCACAGCTACTGCAGAACACCAACCTCCCGAACTGGATACAAAATAGCACTCCAAACTGGAACCTCACAAGTAGTTGTCAGTCAGACGAACAGGAAAAGCGTATCCGTCAGCTTACACTCCTGGCAATCAGTCTCCAACAGCATACAGGGAATCCCCCAATAACGAGACAAGGCTCCGTGTTGAGGGTCAAGCAGTGATCTGAAGTGCTGGCACACCCAGCCTGGTTTTTATTACCGTTTGTTGCAGATACAGGACAGATACAACATATCCCCACAATGCATCATGGTTTCCTCCCCTCTGTCCCGGAGACGACCGAACACAATCCAATTATCTCTCAGGACAAAGGGGAGATCACCAATACACATGTGGAGACAACAGGACAGGAATCACCACCCAAACACACAATGGCACACCCCCACAGCAAACACAGACATGTAACATATCCCCAGATAGCTCAAGTCTGAGTGCATATCATTAGGTGAATGGCACTCAGAATACATGAATACAATAATATTAGCTATCTGGGTGCCTCACATAACATACAATTTAACCGAACGCATAATAACATAAAATACAATTCTACAGACAGATTTAAGCTGTGCGGCCGGTCTGTCTTCTCCTTTACAGTTACTATGGGCCATAATCCTGAGGCAAGAGGCTTTTAAACAGTCCTCTCCAAAACCCAGTGGCGAGGTTGGTTTCGCCACAATAATAATAATAATAATACAAAAAATATACAAATTAAGGAAAAAAAATAAGGAAACCTCAAAGGGGTTATCCAAGACTAAAATTCCCACCGTATGCCCGGGCCCCCTATACTTACCCCGCTTCCTGCTCTGCTCCTGGTCCCCGCACCGCCGCCTCTCCCCGCGCGCAAATGAAAATATCCGGTGTCGGGGGGGGGGGGGGGGGAAGCAGCCAGTGGTAGGCAGGGATGCTAGGGAGGCTCGTCCCTGTCCCCGCCTGCCATCCTGTCCCCGGTTGCTCTTCCCCCCGACACTGGATGTTTTCATCCATGCACAGGGAGAAGCAGCGGCAGCGGTGCAGGGACCAGGAGCGAAGCAGGGAACGGGGAGCCAGGTAAGTATATTCATTGTGAGGGGCCCCGGCATATGGGGGGAAATTTAATAGTCTTGGATAACCCCTTTAATGGGGTCGCCCCATGAAAACAATTGTGCAGTTTTCAAATCGTTACATAGATCTGAATACTTTTGTAATTGCATATAATTAAAAATGTTGTATATCCACTGAGTTATTCAATAAAATGGACGTGTAGTGCCACCTGCTGTTTTTTTTTTTTATTCTCTGTCCACCTTGATGAGATGGCCGCACATGCTCAGTAACCATCAACTGCCTCCTGAGCTGTGATAGGGAGAGCTGAGACATGCCCCCGGAGCTGAGATAGGGAGAAAGCTGCAGCAGAAAGGACACACCCCCTGAGCTGCCAGCTTAATATAAATCTAGCAGAGCAATTAGAGCAATGAATGTGGAGATTTCTGGATCCATTTGAGGTACAGGGCTGGTTCTAGCTTTGTTAGAAAGAGATTGGCATGTACTACATGATGTCTGATATTCATTTTTTACATTAATCATGAGATAACTCCTTTAAACTTTACCCCTTTAAACACAGTCTTATTCCCCTAAAGTGGGAAAAATTGGCTTCTACCTCACAGTTTTTTTTTGCCTTCCTCTGGATCACCTTGCAGGATGACAGGCCGAACTGGATGGAGAAATGTCTTTTTCGGCCTTATGTACTATGTTACTATGTTACAGTCAGAACTATTCACTCAAAACACAGCGCTTGTATATAAAAAAAGACCAAAACAAAATGGGGGACTAGATTTGGAACAATTTATTTCTAAACTTAAAAAAAAAAAAAGACTTTAAAATGGTATTAAACGCACAAAATTCCGGTAGGTACAAATTACACAGAATAGGGGATAAATATCAGATTGGTGGGGGTCCTACTGCTTGGACCCCCACCAATCACTTGAACGAGGGCCCCATAACCCCTGCAGGCCCCTTCACTGCTCCCGTAAAATAACCAGAGCCATAGTCGTACATGCGAGCGGCCGCTCCATTCATTTCCATGGGAGTTCCGGAGAAAGGTGAGCGCTGTACTTGGCTTTTTCCGGAACTACCATAGCAACGAATAGGGGGGCCGCTCGCATGTACGACCAGCCGCTTCTGTCATTTTAGGGGAGCAGCAAGGAGCTTGTGATCGGTGAGGGACCCAGAACCCCCACTAATCTGATAGTTATCGCCTATCCTGTGAATTGAGGATAACTTGTAGCTACTGGAATTCCCCTTTAATTGCTAGAAATTTTTATTAAGGACCAAAACAGTCTGGCCATTGTTTTCATAATCGCAGAAATACTGCTGTTTTTAGAAAAATAGCGCAAATATTGGCAAAAAGAGGAGAAGGCGCTCATAGGGTGAGTAAATCAAACACTAGTGCCTTCACAAAAGGGAGGTGGTTTGCTCACCTTTTCGGGTTGCACCAATATGGGCGCAACCACAATGAAGGCTGGGTGGAGATATTGTTGGTTGGTGCAGCCGGACTTGTCCAAAAACTTTGGGCGGGAGCCAAACCGCCAATAGGGTAAACAGTAGTGCTGAAGAAACGCTGGACCATAGGAGTCAAGCAAACGTGTGGACAATACATGGCGCAAGATCACAACCAGGTGTCAAGTGAATATAAATTAATTCAAGGTCCTGGAATACATTTATATCCACTCGACACCTAGTTTTTAGAAAAATGGAACAGAGAGAAGTTTTGCCGCAGTAAGAAAAATTAGACCAAAAAAAAAAAGGAATAAGAACACATTTGTGTGATTAAAGTTCATTAACACAAGGGGGCGCCAACACTTCTATCTCTCACACTTATAATTGGGGATATGGCGTGCATGCTAGTACCTGTGCCCCGATGTTTCCAGCATTCCTTCATGCTTCATTTACACACAGCTTTCATAAATATCAATTTCACAAGCAAGTTAGAAAAAAAGGTAATCAACATTAACTTTTATCTTGCTCTGCCACCTAGTGGCGCTCTGTCATTAGGGTCCTCTCAATGAACAAGGCAATAACTCAGCAAGTTGTGTTATGTAGCACATGGTATACAAAGATTTGACAAAGGTTTTAGTACAAAAAATATAAAATCCAATAAAAATGAATAAATACATTAAAAATAAAATAAAAAGTGCAATAAAAATATATACATGGTAAAAGAAAAAAATATTAAATCACAGAAATATAGTGGCAAATATGGGGGAACTGCTCAAACCCCAAACACTAGCATGTTTCTCATTGGGGGAGTAGTCCCACCGCATGTGGACCGCAGCAAACGACCATCCCCAGCAAAAAATGCACCAAACGGATATGCCACTGACTATACTAGCTGGTCATACAAGCAGATATTAAAAGCTGAGACTTTTGCCAATATATTCCTGTCAGAAACACATCGGAGCCCATCATGCACCACGTCACGGTTCTCAGCATGGCAAGGGGTCCTACCACTATGCTAACTATGGTGTGAACACGGTCTGAAGGTGATGTAATCCAGCTCACAGCCAAGCTTCCACACAACCGCATAGCAGGACAACTAATGCAATGTGAACAAAGCAAAACTGTGGTGCATGATGGGCTCCGATGTGTTCCTGACAGGAATATATTGGCAAAAGTCTCAGCTTTTAATATCTGCTTGTATGACTAGCTAGTATAGTCAGTGGAATATCCGTTTGGTGCATTTTTTTCTGTGATTTATACAATTATATTTTCATCCGCACAATGCTCCGTTTTGTGTAGGATGCCTTTGTGGTGCACGTGGACCACGCCGGCATCCTCCATTGTACGCATTTTTTGCTGGGGATGGTCGTTTGCTGCGGTCCACATGCGGTGGGACTGCTCCCCCAATGAGAAACACACTACAGTGTTTGGGGTTTGAGCAGTTCCCCCAGATTTGCCACTATATTTCTGTGATTTTGTTTTATATGTATTGAATGTGCTTTCTTCACATTGCATTAGTTGTCCTGCTAGGCGGTTGTGTGGAAGCTTGGCTGTGAGCTGGATTACATCACCTTCAGACCGTGTTCACACCATAGTTAGCGTAGTGGTAGGACCCTTGCCATGCCGAGTGACCGTGATGTGGTGCATGATGGGCTCCGATGTGTTCCTGACAGGAATATATTGGCAAAAGTCTCAGCTTTTAATATCTGCTGTGGCAATGTGAACATTGAGGTGTTGTTTCCCCAGGTTCCAGTCCGGGACTTAGGGCATGCTCATGTCCAGGGATCCTATTTAATCCTGCTACTGGATCCTGGGTGGGTCTCACTCTGGAGAGTGTGCAGACAGAGGCCTGGTGAGGCTCTGTCAGTGTGGTCTCAGCTAGGCAAGGCTGAGGGGCCACGAGGCTATGCAATAGCCTGGACTTTGGGGGACTCAGCGACACCCCGGAACAAGCATTGAAAGGTCAGAGTCGGGAGGACTGCTAGACCACAACCCCCTCCAAAGGTACTGCATTTGTTATAGCCTGAGGGCTGGTGGACTGTATGTCTGGGGTAAGCCGCACCTGGATCCATGTGGGAACGCTATCGTATAGCCTAGTTAGGGTTACAATGTTTATTATGTTTAGGTAGAGCCCAGACGGGCAGGCTTTTGTTTTATGCCATGTTGTGTATGAAGAGTGTGAAATAAATCGCACTGTTTGGACCTGAAACCCAGTGGTTATGAAGATAATTCTGTGAGAATGATCCCCGAATAAGAGACGATCCCTTACACTGCTTGTATGACTAGCTAGTATAGTCAGTGGCATATCTGTTTGGTGCATTTTTTTTCTGTGATTTATAAAAATTATATATATATATATATATATATATATATATATATAATACAAGAAGAAAATAATAATAATAATAAAAAAAAAAATTGCTAGAAACTCTGACCTTAATAGTCTCCTTCTCCTTAAAGGGTTTGTTTTAAAGTTATCCCCTATCCACATCTGATCAGTGGGTGGTGTGAGGTAAGCACAGCGCTCAGATACCCCAACAGTCCCATGGGTGCATGCGGTCGCAGCTACCTTCCATGGCTGTTCTGTCAGCCATGGGAAACCAGGAAACAGAGCCCCACCTCTTTTCATAAACCACACCCATAAATCAGCCCTCATGCAAATAAAACGGCTCCTCTTGCTTTCTATAGCACTGTCATAGTGCTTAATGGCAGCCACCACTAGAGGGAGCTCTCTGCAGTACCAGCTACACAAATCCACAAATCATGTGCACTTCGCTCCCCCCTAATGGTGGCAGAAGTCAGAAAACGAGAGCTTCCCTTACACAGAGGTTTCTGTATTATAAGGCTACTTTCACACTAGCGTTGTTTTAATCCGGCGTTCAATTCCGACACCGGAACTGCCCGCCGGATCCGGAAAAACGTGTGAAAACGGATTACATTTGAATCCTGATCAGGCTTTCGATCACAATGGAAAAATGCATTGGAAAAAACGGATCCGCCATTTATGGACTTTAACTTTTTTTTCACATTTTTCGGGTTTAACATGCAAAAGCCGGATCCGTTTTGACTGAACACACGGGGCCGGATCCGGCGTTAATGCAAGTCAATGGGAAAAAAGCCTGATCAGGCGTTCAGTCAAAGTGTTCAGGCTTTTTGGCCGGAGGTAAAAATACTGCATGCTACGTTTTTCTGAAAAGCCTGATCAGTCAAAAAGACTGAACAGAAGACATCCTGATGCATCCTGAGGGACGGACTCTCCATTCAGAATGCATTAGGATAAAACTGATCAGTTCTTTTCCGGATTTGAGCCTCTAGGACGGAACTCAGCGCCGGAAAAGAAAAACGCTAGTGTGAAAGTACCCTAACATTAATCAGTAAAAGTAATGGTGCTACAATATTAAAGTGCATTCTCAATGGGGGATGGGACCCATTTTTGATTTTGCTATGGGGCCCTATAATTAAAAAAAGTGTACGTCCCTGGTTCTGTTTGTCAAAACAACCTAGGTTGAACGGAATACTTTCAGGTCCCTAGACCGACTATTGCATTTAGCAGGACTAATGTGCACCTAAAAAACAGGCGCACATAATTTTGCACCACATTTGCTCATCGCTCTGCAAAGGGGCGTGGCTGAACAGGAAAGAGGCATGGCTTAAAATGGCCAAAATTGCGCCAAAAATGTTGTCAGAAAGTAAGCCAACTAAGATGGTGTAAACTTCGTAAAGTTAAACAATGCTTAAAAAGTCATGAAATTTACCGCATAAGCCACTGGGACACGGTTGTAAGAAAAAGTAAGTGAACCCTTTGTCTGCATTGATTAACATGTCATCGGATTATGAAGTCCCAATTATAGACAAACACAATGGGGTCATTTATCAAAGACCGGTGTTTTAGGTCGGTCTGATTGCCTAGAGGCGCATCCCTCTGCGGTTCTGGGTACAACCATTGTCACACTTTGTAACGGTGGATTGATGTACAGGTCTTTAGCGATGCTTTGTAGCCTTTTCCAGTTTTATGCTTCTCTATAACATGTCTTCTGAAAGTTGATCGTATTGAGGCATGGTCCACACTATCCAATCTTTCTTAAAGGGGTGTTCCCATCTGGGATGGTGTGCTCTCCTTTACTTTGGGGGGGGGGCCCTATTCTCTAGATAGGAGTGGTTCGCGCAACTATCAGATATATCCTAGCGATATGCCATCAATGTCTCAGATTGGAAAACTCCTCTAAGGGTACTTTCACACTTTTTCTTTTCCGGCATAGAGTTCCGTCACAGGGGCTCTATACCGGAAAAGAACTGATCAGGCATATCCCCATGCATTCTGAATGGAGAGTAATCCGTTCAGGATGCATCAGGATGTCTTCAGTTCAGTCGTTTTGACTGATCAGGCAAAAGATAAAACCGTAGCATGCTACGGTTTTATCTCCGGCGAAAAAAACTGAAGACTTGCCTGAATGCCGGATCCGTCATTTTTCCCCATAGGAGTGTATTAGTGTCGGATCCGGCATTCAAAATACCGGAATGCAGGATCCGTCCTTCCGGGCTGCGCATGCGCAGACCGGTAAAAGTTTGAAAAAAGATACAAGACGGATCCGTCTGTCCGCATGACAAGCGGAGAGACGGATCCCTCCTTGCAATGCATTTGTGAGATGGATCCGCATCCATCTCACAAATGCTTTCAGTCTGCGGCAGATCGGCGGATCCGGCGGGCAGTTCCGACGACGGAACTGCCCGCTGGATCACACTGCCGCAAGTGTTAAAGTAGCCTAAGAAAAACATATGTTAGTAACCAGGCTTTGTGTGCCTTTACTTCCAATCTCATCTCCTTAACGGAAACACCTTTCACCAATTAGTATTTGCAGAAGTCATATATACAGGGGTTCACTTACTTTTTTCTCCTTGCACTGTGGATATGTGCTCAATAAGAGACGGTAGAGCTATTTGTGTGTTATTAGTTAATGAAGTCACAATTATAGAGAAACACAATCAGACCACATCTGGCCGTCCTGAATGCGGAAATCCAGGTAAGTACAATGGGGTCATTTACTTTTTCTTGCATCTGCCCCATTGTGTTGTGCCTAGTGATAATATTAATTTGCTTATGCAGCTGCTGCTTGACACTGAGTGTTTCAGGAATAACTGTATCATGGTCATGTTCTGTGGTCGGGTCATGTTGGGGGTTGTAGTGTCCTATGTATAGAGCATAATAGAATTGTATTATGGCCATGTCCAGAGTCATGTTGGGGGTTGTAGCTTTCTATGTATAGGATATAACAGAATTGTATTGTGGTCAGTAGTATCTTTTCCCCACATTTTCTTCATAAAGGTTCCCAACGTGCGTAGGAGTGACAACCACCCAAGAAGCCCAGTACAGTGTAATCACCACACACCAGTAAGCAGCTTGCATACACCTAGAGCTCCAAGACTTGGCCCTCGCTCTAGTAATCTCCAAGACGCTGCATGTAGTGACAATGTTCATCTCCACTGATTTCTATGGGGCGACGCTTATGCCGGAATATCAGTGAATTGCGGACAATGCTCCCTCACTGCAGCAGAGAAACGTCAGGGTAATAAATGCCTGGAGTTCACATTCTTGAAGACGTCCCTAATGAGGAATCTCTTCTTACTTCTTCTAACCACAGGCAGCATCACTTGACACAAGATTAAGCCCAGTTATAATGCGAGATAACTGCACATCCACACTCCCAGGGAAAGATCTGCAAAGCGCTCTTTATTTTATGCTACATTAAGGGCTGACTATAACAGAGAATTAGGTCTGCTCTGATGGCCCAGTTATCTAGCTGGAGGACTTTAGATGCCTTAATATTAACCTGTTATTGCCTGATCTAACATTACGCCGCAGTAGCCATATTTCATATTAAAGGGAAAGTCACATAATGTCATATTAAATACAAGTCCATATAAACAACTACACTATATGGAGAAAAGTTTTGGGCCTCACATCTTAATCATTGAATTCAGGTGTGTCTTTCGGTCCCTTTGCCACAGGTGTATAAAATCCATCCCCCAGCCATGCAGTCTGCCATTGTCACAGATATATAAAATCCAGCCATGCAGTCTGCCATTGCCACAGGTATATAAAATCCAGCCCCTAGTCATGCAGTCTGCCATTGCCACAGGTGTATACAATCCAGCCCCCAGCCATGCAGTCTGCCATTGCCACAGGTGTATAAAATCCAGCCCCCAGCCATGCAGTCTGCCATTGCCACAGGTATATAAAATCCAGCCCCCAGCCATGCAGTCTGCCATTGCCACAGGTATATAAAATCCAGCCCCCAGTCATGCAGTCTGCCATTGCCACAGGTGTATAAAATCAAGCCCCTGATCCTGCAGTCTGCCTTTACAGACATTTGTGAAAGAATAGCTCATTGTAAAGAGCGCCCTGAATTCCAGAATGGACCTGTAATAGGATGTGACCGCTGCCACAAGTCACTTCCTGAAATGTCTTTCCTCCTAGATATTCCACCTTCACCTGTGAGCTGTATTATTGTAAAGTGGAAGAAACCGCAGCAACTCAGCAACTAAAGTGGAGACCACGTAACGTTAAAGAGTGGGGTTGCAGAGTGCTGAGGAGCCTAAAAAGTCACCAATGCTCTGCTGACTCCATAACTGTAGAGTCCAGGTTTCCCCTGGTATTAACATCAGTACAAAAACTGTGCTGTGACAGGAGCTTTAGACTGGATTTCCATGTCCGAGCAGCTGCACGCAAGCCTTACATCACAGAGCACAAAGTGTCAGATGGAGTGGTGTAAAGCACGGCACCCCTGGACTCAGTGGAGAGGTCTTCTGTGGAGTGATAGATCATAATTCTCTATCTGGCCATCTGATGGACAAGTCTGGTGATTGCCAGGAAAACGTTACCTGCCTGACTGCATTGTGCCAGCTGTAAGGTCTGGTGGAGGAGGAATAATGCTATGGAGGGGGTTTTAGGGGTCAGCTCCAGCCACTTAGTTCCAGCTCCGGCTACTTAGTTCCAGTGAAGGGAGATCCTAATCCTTTCCCATACCATACCTATTTAACAAAATCATTTTCAGTGATGCCCCATTATTCCCTAATCCTCACCCATGAATTGCTTCCATCCCTCCTAAAGCTTCATACTTTAGTGTCATCAACTTGTCCAATGCCGTTTTCTCTGTACCACTGGATCCCCAGTGTCAATATCTCTTTGCTTTTTCATTCCAGGGTAAACAACTTACATGGACCCGGTTACCACAAGGGTCCATGACTAGCCCGTCAGAATACAGTTGTAAGCTAAAGGTGGTATTAGATCAGTGGGTGCCAGAGGATCCGGAGGTCGCCCAATTGCAATATGTGGACGATTTGTTGGTTTGTTGCCCACATAAGGAGTCATGCTATAGGCATACCATCTTGTTGCTTAACCATCTGGCATCCACTGGGAATGAGGCTAGCAAGGAGAAATTGCACTTTTGTATGGAGAAGGTTACTTTTCTAGGTCACTGTATCTTTAAAGGAACCCGACATTTGACAATGCAACGGATACAGACTCTCAAAGACTTTACTCGACCTCATAATGCCCGACAGTTGAGAGCCCTTCTAGGTCTAATCAATTATAGCAGAGATTGGATCCCTAACATCTCATCCAAACTGGGTCCTCTCTATACTATTCCATCACAAACACCATTTTAATTAACTGATTAAAACTGGTCAACCCTCCAGGATATGATCCAGGAACTGTCTAGAACCCCGGCACTAGGTATTCCCAACTACAACCTAACCTTTTCTGTCACGAAAGTAAAAGGCATACCACTGGGGTACTGACCCAATTACACAGATCCAGGTATAGACCTATCATGTACATTTCAACTGAACTGGATCCGGTCATCAAAGGCTCACCTGGGTGCGCCCGAGCTGTAGCCGCCTGCGCTGTACTATTGCACAAAGTAGGTGATATAGTTTTAGATTCCCCTTTGACCCTTTTCACCCCACACTCTGTCCAAGAGATCCTTAACCAGGTCCAAAGCAAACATCCTTCGGCCGCCCGTTTGACCAAATATGAAGTGGCTCTCCTCACCCCTACTAACCTTACACTAAGACGATGTACCATCCTCAATCCTGCATCTCTTCTCCCGACCCAACCAGACTCGGAAGAAGAGAGGGGGGATGAAAGGATTGTGACCGACGCTAACAAGACCATGACTGAAAACTCAGATGATCACAACTGTCTCGCGCTCATGGAGCTTGAGACAGAAGCAGTTAGCCCTGTCAAGGGAGCTCCCCTTCCGGAAGCAATAGATCTTTTTGTAGATGGTTCCAGATATTACACATCAGATGGTAAACCTCACACGGGCTACGCTGTAACAACAGTCGACAAAATAGTAGAAAAAGGCTCACTCAGCAGTCACATGTCGGGCCAAGAGGCCGAACTACACGCATTGACCAGAGCCTGTGAGAAACATGAAGGATTAAGGATCAATGTATACACGGATTCAAGGTACGCTTTCGGAATAGCCTATGATTTTGGTCCAATTTGGAAGGCCAGAGGATTCCTCACTAGCTCGGGGAAACCTGTGAAGCACGCCGAACTAATCAACAGATTGTTCGTAGCGTTTACACTCCCATTAGAAGTGTCTATCTTAAAGGTCAAGGCTCACACCACAGAGACCACCATGGAAGCTAGGGGCAATGCAATGGCAGATCTGGCTGCTAAAGAAGGAGCCCTAGACCCCCCTCCCCTGACGCTAATGCTGGCTAAACCCACTGATGTGTCGTTGGATGAGTTCAAGAAGTTGCAGGCTCAGGCAGAGAACTCAGAGAAGCGGAAATGGGCAGCGTTGGGGGCAACGGAGGGGGCTGATAAGATCTGGGGTCTTGGTGATAAGTGGTGCTTGCCAAGAGTATTGTATCCAATGATGGCCCATTTAGTTCACTACCCCAGTCACCAGTCCAAAACTGTCATTTGTGCTCAAGTGGAAGAGTACTGCATAGCTCCAGGATTCTCCACCACAGCCACCAAATTTTCTAGTGCTTGCCTGGTCTGTGCTTTACACAACCCTGGATGACCGGCTAAAACCCCAAAGAAACATTCCCCAAAACCTGAGTACCCTTTTCAGAGAATCCTAATTGATTACATCAACATGCCTAAGAGTGGGCCCCACGAGTATGCTTTGGTCTGTGTAGACATGTTTTCTGGATTACCGGAGGCTTGGCCCGTTAAAAAAGCTAATGCCACAACAACCGCCAAAAAGATCCTTTCTGAGGATGTCTGTCGATGGGGAGTACCCGAAGCCATTGAATCCAACCGGGGGACTCACTTTATGGGATAAGTTTTCAAGGAGATATGTGAGGCTCCTTATCATCCCCAAAGCAGTGGCAAGGTGGAGAGACTAAACGGTACTATCAAGAACAAGATCTCTAAGATCTTCGCCGACACGGGTAAACTGTGGCCCGAGTGTTTGTCCATTGCTCTCTACTCCGTGCGCAATGCACCAAGACGGCCTCATGGGCTGTCCCCATAAGAGATTCTGTTCGGGAGTAGACCAAAGACGGGGTTGTACTTTGCCCAGCAGCTGTCATCTTTACATTCTCAGCAGACGGGGTATGTGCAGTCTCTTCAACAGGAACTCCAAAAGATACAGCAGAGAGTTTATGAATCTATTCCTGATCCAGAATCTATAACTGGTTTGCATTTTATACAACCAGGGGATTGGGTGGTCATTAAAAAACATCAGCACCAGGAACTGGAGGCGAGATATACCGGGCCGTACCAGGTTCTACTTAAAACACCAACCTCCCTCAAGGTCGAGGAACGTGATGGGTGGATCCACGCCAGCCATTGCAAGAAGCTACTGGACCACAAAGCGCAATGATCAGGTACCTCATATTCCTTTATTCTCTCTGTCAAATGCACTTTGGAAAATGTTATGAAGAGTCACATCTGAATTAGTTATTCAGAATGCATTTGCAGTTAGCAAAGACGGCAAATAGATCCAACTGCTCAGTGTGCTCCAAACCACCTCCAGGTCAGAGCCTCCCGCCCATGGCGGCAGTTCATGCCCTTCATGACATCAGCGTGGGCATGAGAAAAATCAACCCTTTAGGTAAATCTGTGGAGCGTCACCCATCCATAGAGTTCAACCATACATAGTCAATTAAAGATGACAAAAAATGGCTTTTTTTACACCATTTTTATTTTTTTACGGTGGTCACCTGAGGGGTTAGGTCATGTGATAGTTTTATAGAGCCGGTCGATACGGACGTGGCGATACCTAATATGTATACTTTTTTATTTATTTATGTAAGTTTTACACAATGATTTCATTTTTTAAACAAATAAAATCATGTTTTAGTGTTTCCATAGTCTAAGAGCCATAGTTTTTTCAGTTTTTGGGCGATTATCTTGGGTAGGGTATGATTTTTGCGTGATGAGATGACTGTTTGATTGTTACAATTTTGGCGTACATGCGACTTTTTTGATCACTTTTATTACCTTTTTTGGGAAGTAAGGTGGGCAAAATTTCAATTTCATCATAGTTTTTTATTTTTATAGCGTTCACCGTTCGGGTAAAGTAACATGACCGTTACATGTATACCAAACATGTGTAGGGAATTTTATTTTATTCATTTTTAATCAGTGATAAATGTGTTTTTTGATTTTAACTTTTTTTTTGACCCAGACCCACTTGGTTCTTGAAGATCCAGTGGGTCTGATGTCTGTATAATACAGTACAGTACACTATATAGGGTACTGTACTGTATTTTACTTACACTTTGTCTAAACAGATCTATGCCTTTAGCACAGATCTGTTCAGCACCATGGACAGCAGGATGCCTGAGAAGGCGTCCTGTTGCCATGGGAACCTTCCCCGTCTGCTCAGTTGTGGCCACAACTGCGCAGACGGGGAAGGGTAAGGACGGGGCTGTCTGGGGGCTCTCTCCCTCTCCATCGGGGGGCTGCAAAGGCACAGCAGCCCCCCGATGGGAGAGGGAGCTCCCTGAGCTGTTAACCTTTTCCATACCCACTGAACACCAAAGATTATTCAAGGGGAGGCGGGCGGGGGATCGCAAACCCCCCCCCCCCCTCTGCACCTCCCACCGGGCTAAAATCATTCAGAGGTGCAGGGGGGGTGATAAATATATATTTTAGAAATAATAAAGTTTCTGATCGCCGCGGTCAGGGACCGCGGGGATCAGAAACTGTAGAAAGCGCAACAAACCGCACGTCTGAATTGACCTGCGGTTTGTTGCGATCGCAGACATGGGGGTGTCACGGGACCCCCCGCGCATCTAGCCGAGGTGCCTGCTCAATAATTTGAGCAGGCACCTTGTTCCGATCACAGCCGGCCGGGCGGCAGTGATAGGAACAACACATGACGTACCGGTACGTCATGTGTCCTTAAGGACTCGGGAAACATGCCGTACCGGTACGTCATGTGTCCTTAACCCCTTAAGGACCAGGCTCATTTTCACCTTAAGGACCAGGCCATTTTTTGCAAATCTGACCAGTGTCACTTTAAGTGCTCATAACTTTAAAACGCTTCGACTTACCCAGGCCGTTCTGAGATTGTTTTTTCGTCACATATTGTACTTCATGACACTGCTAAAATTGGGTCAAAAAAGTTAATTTTTTTGCATAAAAAAATACATTTTTTACCAAAAATTTTGAAAAATTAGCAAATTTCAAAGTTTCAGTTTCTCTACTTCTGTAATACATAGTAATACCCCCAAAAATTGTGATGACTTTACATTCCCCATATGTCTACTTCATGTTTGTAGCATTTTGGGAATGATATTTTATTTTTTGGGGATGTTACAAGGCTTAGAAGTTTAGAAGCAAATTTTGAAATTTTTGAGAAATCTTCAAAATCCCACTTTTTATGGACCAGTTCAGGTTTGCAGTCATATTGTGAGGCTTAGATAATAGAAACCTCCCAAAAATGACCCCATTCTAGAAACTACACCCCTCAAGGTATTCAAAACTGTTTTTTCAAACTTTATTAACCCTTTAGGTCTTCCACAAGAGTTGATGGCAGATGGAGAAACAATTTTGAAATTTCTATTTTTTGGAAAATTTTCCAATATAATCAATTTTTTCCAGGAGTAAAACAAGGGTTAACTGCCAAACAACACTCAAAATGGGTTGCCCTGATTCTGTAGTTTGCAGAAACACCCCATATGTGGTCGTAAACTACTGTTTGGCCGAACGGTAGCACATAGAAGGAGGGGAACACCATATGGGTTTTGGAAGGCAGATTTTGCAGGACTGGTTTTGTTTATACCATGTCCCATTTGAAGCCCCCTGTTGCACCCCTAGAATAGAAATTTCAAAAAAGTGACTCCATCTAAGAAAGTACACCCCTCAAGGTATTCAAAACTGGGTTTACAAACTTTGTTAACCCTTTAGGTGTTCCACAAGAGTTAATGGCAGATGGAGAAACAATTTTGAAATTTCTATTTTTTGGAAAATTTTCCAATATAATCAATTTTTTCCAGGAGTAAAACAAGGGTTAACTGCCAAACAACACTCAAAATGGGTTGCCCTGATTCTGTAGTTTGCAAAAACACCCCATATGTGGTCGTAAACTACTGTTTGGCCGAACGGTAGCACATAGAAGGAGGGGAACACCATATGGGTTTTGGAAGGCAGATTTTGCAGGACTGGTTTTGTTTATACCATGTCCCATTTGAAGCCCCCTGTTGCACCCCTAGAATAGAAATTTCAAAAAAGTGACTCCATCTAAGAAAGTACACCCCTCAAGGTATTCAAAACTGGGTTTACAAACTTTGTTAACCCTTTAGGTGTTCCACAAGAGTTAATGGCAGATGGAGAAACAATTTTGAAATTTCTATTTTTTGGAAAATTTTCCAATATAATCAATTTTTTCCAGGAGTAAAACAAGGGTTAACTGCCAAACAACACTCAAAATGGGTTGCCCTGATTCTGTAGTTTGCAAAAACACCCCATATGTGGTCGTAAACTACTGTTTGGCCGAACGGTAGCACATAGAAGGAGGGGAACACCATATGGGTTTTGGAAGGCAGATTTTGCAGGACTGGTTTTGTTTATACCATGTCCCATTTGAAGCCCCCTGTTGCACCCCTAGAATAGAAATTTCAAAAAAGTGACTCCATCTAAGAAAGTACACCCCTCAAGGTATTCAAAACTGGGTTTACAAACTTTGTTAACCCTTTAGGTGTTCCACAAGAGTTAATGGCAGATGGAGAAACAATTTTGAAATTTCTATTTTTTGGAAAATTTTCCAATATAATCAATTTTTTCCAGGAGTAAAACAAGGGTTAACTGCCAAACAACACTCAAAATGGGTTGCCCTGATTCTGTAGTTTGCAAAAACACCCCATATGTGGTCGTAAACTACTGTTTGGCCGAACGGTAGCACGTAGAAGGAGGGGAACACCATATGGGTTTTGGAAGGCAGATTTTGCAGGACTGGTTTTGTTTATACCATGTCCCATTTGAAGCCCCCTGTTGCACCCCTAGAATAGAAATTTCAAAAAAGTGACTCCATCTAAGAAAGTACACCCCTCAAGGTATTCAAAACTGGGTTTACAAACTTTGTTAACCCTTTAGGTGTTCCACAAGAGTTAATGGCAGATGGAGAAACAATTTTGAAATTTCTATTTTTTGGAAAATTTTCCAATATAATCAGTTTTTTCCAGGAGTAAAACAAGGGTTAACTGCCAAATAAAACTCAAAATGGGTTGCCCTGATTCTGTAGTTTGCAAAAACACCCCAAATGTGGTCGTAAACTACTATTTGGCTAAACGGCAGGACATAGAAGAAGGGGAACGCCATACGGTTTTTGGAAGGCAGATTTTGCTGGACTGGTTTATTTACACCATGTACCCTTTCAAGCCCCCTGATGCACCCCTAGAGTAGAAACTCCATAAAAGTGACCCCATCTAGGAAACTACGGGATAAGGTGGTTGTTGTTTTGGGACAATTTTTGGGGTAAATTAGATTTTTGGTTGCTCTATATTACTCTTTTTTGAGGCAATGTAACAAAAAAATGTAATTCTAAAATTGTTTCTACATTCGCTATTTAGTTTTGTGGAACACCTAAAGGGTTAACATAGTTTGTAAAGTAATTTTTGAATACCTTGAGGGGTGTAGTTTCTTAGATGGGGTCACTTTTTTGGAGTTTCTAGTCTAGGCTACATCAGAGGGGGCTTCTAATGGGACATGGTGTAAAAAAAAAAAACTGTCCATCAAAATCTGCCTTCCAGAAACCGTATGGAGTTCCCTTCGTTCTATGCCCTGCCGTGCGGCTATATAGCCATTTACGACCACATATGGGGTGTTTCTGCAAACTACAGAATTGGGGCAATAAATGTTTAGTTTTGTTTGGCTGTTAACCCTTGCTTTATTACCGGCAAAATGGATTTAAATTTAAATTTTGCCCAAAAATAGGTGTTTTGGCACCGTTTTTATTTTATATTTTTAACACCGTTCATCCGAGGCTTTGGTAAAAAGTTATTTTTATAGCGACGACTTTTACGCACGCGACGATGCCCAATATGTATGGCTCTCAGACTTTGGAGACACTAAGCAGGCATCCTAAAACTGCGGCCCTCCAGATGTTGTAAAACTACAATTCCCACCATGCCCTGATGATGGCTGTAGGTTGTCTGGGCATGCTGGGAGTTATAGTTTTACAACATCTGGAGGGCCGCAGTTTGAGGATGCCTGCACTAAAACTAATATTTTTTGGGGAAAGAAAAATTGTTTTCGTGTCTCCAAAGTCTGAGAGCCATAGTGTTTTATGTTCTCTAGTGAACTGTTGGGGATTATAAAAATGTAGTACTCCATGGAAGTGTGATACTCCCTGAAGCAATCGATAATGCAGAGGCCCGGATGATCGGGGCACGTGTCACATTGAGTTGTGGTGTCCTTCCGTATCCCCCTCTTGTGACACACTCTGCACTTTTTTTGGGTTCGTCCCTTCTTTCCAGTATGGGGGACCACACCTGGAAAGTGTTGGCCAGGGACGATCCGGGCGCCTCCAGTTCCCGAGGTACTCCGGCCTGCTCTTTCCCGGTCCGAAAAGATCAGGTCTTTGAGGACTGCCTCATAGAATTGGAGGAATGTCCCTGTGCTGCCAGCGCTTCGGGATAGTACAAAAGAGTTGTACATGGCAACCTGCACCATGTAGACCGCAACTTTTTTGTACCATGCCCGGGTTTTGCGCATGGCGTTATATGGCGTGAGGACTTGATCAGAGAGATCAACTCCTCCCATATACCGATTGTAGTCGACGATACAATCGGGCTTGAGGACCGTTGCCGCGGTACCTCGCACAGGGACTGGGGTGGTGCTGTTACCGTGGATTGTGGACAGCATAAGGACATCCCTCTTGTCCTTATACCTGACCAGCAACAGGTTTCCACTGGTAAGTGCACGGGTCTCACCCCTGGGGATAGGTACCTGGAGGGGGTAGGCAGGGAGGCCGCGTTGATTTTTCCGCACGGTCCCACAAGCGAACGTGGATCTGGCGGCAAGGGACCTGAACAAGGGAATGCTGGTATAAAAGTTGTCCACGTACAAGTGGTAACCCTTATCCAGCAGTGGGTACATAAGGTCCCACACGAGTTTCCCGGTAACACCCAGAGTGGGGGGACATTCTGGTGGTTGAATCCGGGAATCTCGCCCCTCGTACACACGAAATTTGTAAGTGTACCCTGAGGTACTCTCACAAATTTTGTATAGCTTCACGCCATACCTCGCCCGCTTTGTGGGAATGTATTGGCGGAAACTGAGTCTCCCCTTGAACGCAACGAGAGACTCATCAACCGCGACCTCCCTTCCAGGTACGTAGGCCTGCTGAAATGTGGCCCCAAAGTGATCGATGACCGGCCGTATCTTGTACAGCCGGTCATAGGCAGGATCACCTCGGGGTGGACATGCTGCATTATCGGAATAATGCAGACATTTCCGGATGGCCTCAAACCGGTGACGTGTCATGACCATACTGTACAGTGGGGTCTGGTACAGGACGTCCCCACTCCAGTATTGCCTGACACTGGGTTTTTGGACTAGACCCATATGCAGCACGAGGCCCCAAAATGTCCTCATCTCGGCTGCACTGACCGGCGTCCAGCCACCGGGTCTAGCCAAAACTGAGCCTGGGTTTTGAGCGACGAACTGTTGGGCGTACAGATTCGTCTGCTCCACCATCAAATTCACCAGTGGGTTACTGAAAAAAAAACTAAAAAAGTCTATTTCAGTAAACCCCACTGTGGGAATCTGGATTCCAGGGGGGGGGTGGGGGGGGGGGGCTGGTGGTGGGGGGGATGCGGGGGGGGCAAGTGGCAGGGGGGGTCTGGGGTCTGAAAGTTGAAAAAAAAAAGTTTGGAATAAATGTGCTTTTTTTTTTTTTTTTTTCTAACTTTTCCCTTCTATCCCTGCCTAAAGGTGCCTCTCCCTCACTGACCCTAACCTACCTGGGTGGCGATGGGTGCAGGAGGGTGATGGATGCCGATTTAGGGGGACACAGGAGCTGGTGCTGGACGATGCTGCACGGTCAGGGTGCTGGACAGGAAGAGGAGGGGAGAGAGGAGCGCAGGAAGTTTGAATCTCGCGCCTCTCTCCCCTGCACCAATCAGCACCCTGGACAGCGGCGTTCAGCACCAGGGCCAGCTCCGCCTCTGCAAATCCTCGGACTGCGATTGGTGGTGTAAAATTACGCCACCGATCGCAGTCTTTTTCCGGTTCATCGGGTCACAGGACACCCGAATGGACCGGAAACGCAGAAAACCGCAGGTCTGAATTGACCTGCGGTTTTCTGCGATCGCCGATACGGGGGGGTCCAATGACCCCCCCCTGCGTTGTTACGGGATGCCGGCTGAATGATTTCAGCCGAAATCCCGTTTCGATTAACCCCCGCGGCGCCGGAATTCAGATTTTAAGTCAGGACGTACCGGTACGTCCTCGGTCCTTAAGGACTCGGGAAATAGGGCGTACCGGTACGTCCTCGGTCCTTAAGGGGTTAAGGGGTTAAAGGTCTGGGGGGCTTCAGAGATATGTTGTTTTCTATAGGATCGTGGCTTAAGGAAATAGGAGTGTATGTCCTGTTACTGCTGTGCTTTCTATTTCTTTTCTATGTGGCGGTGAGAATGACCTGCTGCTTGATGAATCGAGTCGCAAGGGGCCGTTCAGAGGACCACGTTATGATCGCAGAGAACCATCGCCCGGAGCAACCGGATTCTTACTCCAGGAGGACGGACCCAAGAAGAACTACCGCATTTTGAGGAACCGTCATAGAGAATCACCATTCCTTTTAAAGGCATTTCTTTTTTAGAGACACGTTAGAGACTTTTCACTGTCACCACCCTTGCCGGACGTCAAGGTCAAGCAACCGAAGAGGCCCAAGAATGCTAGGCCAAGTTCTTCTTGTTAGTTCATCTGTAGTGTAGCATGTTCCCCTTTACATGTTTATTCCCTTTAGAGGTCTGATTCTAGTGTTAGGGAGCCGCTGAAATGACGACATATGGCGAAAAAGAGGGGAACTGTTGTGGAAAATTATTGTTCGCCGTATGGTCGCCATCTATCCTATGGAAATGCGCAGATTCGTTCACGTTCGCATCGCGCAGAAACTTTCGCACAATGGTCTGGTCGCCCCAACCTGTAGCTGATTTGTGCCCAGCCTGGTATTACTGCAGGATACCAGTGTCATGACGCCGGCTGAGGCGGGAGGGATGGGGACCGCCGAACAAAGGTTTCTTCATCCACGAGGATAAGGGCGGCACCGAAAAGGGCGCGAACAAGTTCACATCTTCGCCAGCCAATCACTTCATACCATAACCTGTCTCCCTATTGGTCATGATTGTAAGACCGCCTTCCAGCCAATCACTTCATACCATAACCTGTCTCCCCATTGGTTATGATTGTAAGACCGCCTTCCATCTTCTGGTATAAATTAAACTTGCCTAGCTGTTGGAGGCAGGCACATTATTGGATCCTACTTAAGAACGTCTCTGTGATGTTATTTTGGAGGAATTGCACACACATCGACGCACACTACACCCAGAATTTCCTGATTGTACTTCTGGCGGTCGTTTTCGGTTGCGAGAACGAGACAAAGGAGCAAACGGCAATATCAGTAGTCATCACCCACCGACTCTTAAGACGGGGATTCATAAAAAGGCCACCATCTGAGAATGTGAAGAAACTGGTCACACAAGAATTTTTTTAATTTTTTTATTATTATGAGGGGAAAATCCCATTTACCGTCGTGGAGGATTCATAAAAAGGAAATTACCGGTAAGTAGTGATGTCCGGATCATGAACGAATCGTTCTTTTGAACCGATTCAGTTCACTGATCCGGAAGAGTCGGTTCCTCTGACTGAGCCGATCCGAATGAAACGGCTCAGTCAGATCAGCATACAGGCAGCAGCAGCCAGTGTGATAGCCCCGCCCTCCAACCAATCAGAGGCAGCCAGTGGACGCTAGCCCCGCCCCTCCCCGCCCTCCAACCAATCAGAGGCCGCAGCACTGACTCCCAGCACAGGGGGAGTCGCAGGGACTCGGAGAGTCGGCTGAGTCTATTAGTTAAAAGAATCGAATGAGTCAGAGACTCATTCGATTCTTTTGAGTTAAAAGAACCGTGAGTCACCGAGTCCCTGCCAGGCTCCCTGCTCTGCGGCTCCCTGTAAGTCCGTCCGGGGGGGAAGGGGGGCATTAATCTAGCATGTAGCAGAGCTGTATGTGTACTGGGTGCATGCAGCAGTGTAGCACATGCTACACTGCTACATGCACCCTGTACACATACAGCTCTGCTACATGCTGTAGCAGAGCAGGAAGTCTGGTAGGGACTCGGTGACAATTCTTTTAACTAAAACTCTCAATTATCACAGTCTGCTCACTGCAGCAGAGCTGTGTTTGCCAGGAGCCAGTCCCTCCTGACCTTCGGTTCACTTGAGAGCCGACTCAGCAAGTGAACCGAAGATTCGATGAGCTGAGCATGCGCATTGATCTTCAGTTCACTTGCCTCTGCCGGCTCATGAAATGAACCGAAGATCCGATTCATGAATCGGTTCATTTGAATGAGCTGATTCAAATGAACCGATTCATTTGAAAGATCCGAACTTCCCATCACTACCGGTAAGTAATAGTTTTTCCTTTTCATCTTCCCTGATAGCATTACCATGACATATACCAGATTAACAGGATTAGGGCTGGACAATAGCCTGCAGCACCTTTCTACTCAATGCTAGGTCCTGACTGGTATTGGTATGTTTGATAAACGTATGGGGAATTGTCCATGTCCATCAGGCAAAACTTTAAAGAAAGGTTCTAACATTTTTTAGGGCCTGAATTTCACCTGTGTACAGAAGTTATGGCCACCAGAAACACTGTTTTTGTCAGATACTTTAGAGAGGACACGGACAAGGGTTCAAAGGGAGTCTCAGTTCGGCCTGATAGTACAATTTTTAGATCCCAAGGACATACAATTGGCCTTAGAGTATGTCTTAGTCTAACTGCCACTTTAAGGAAGCGGATTACCCATGGATGATCAGCCATTTTTGTAGCAAAGACTACACAATGCAGAAATATGGACTTCCAAGATATTTGGTCGAAGACCCTTTTCAAAGTCTGACTGGAGAAAGGAGAACACTGTGTGAATGGAAAATACGTCTGAAGAAGCTTTTCCAATTTTTTTTTTATAAATCTTTGAGGTTATTGGTTTTCTATTTGCTATCATAGCATTAATTACAGCATCCAAAAGACCTCTGGACCCTGTGACAATACATCTAGCATCCAAAGGAGAACCTAAGTTTTAACAGAGGGAACCAGAACTTCTCTGGACATAAAGGTGCAATGAGAATCACATGAGCTTTTTCTTCCCTTATCTTTTTCAGAACTCTGGGTATGAGAGGCAAGGGAGGAAACGCATAAGCAAGATGAAAATTCCTTTTTTGTGCTAATGCGACTACTCTAATGTTCCCATCCCATTTCTTCTGAGATCTGGTTTAATGATCTGCTTTTTGTACCTCCCTAGCGATTTAAATAAGCTACAACTGTTGAGTTGTCTGATCTTATCTGTACATCTTTTTTCTCTATGTGGGAGGAAGGGATTTTATAGCATCTCAAACAACCAACGATTCCCTCAGATTTCAGGACAACCTAGCCTGGATTGCTGACCATTGACCCTGAAAAAAGAGCTGTGAGCAGTGCGCTCCCCAGCCCCAAAGACTTGCATCTGTTTTGATTAAATCCCGATTTTTGAAACCCCAGGGAACTCCCTTTTGAATGTGGTTCAGGTCCTGCCACCAGTGAACTGACAGAGTGAATAGAATTTTGTCTTCCAGTAAGTTTTGACCCCTGTTCCAGTTCTCCAGTAGCCAATGCTGAACCATTCGAGCATGGAACTGGGCCCACCTCATAGCCGGGATACATGCGGTCAGAGTTCCCAACATTGTTATGGCACAAAACCTGTCCTAATCACACAGGAGGAATTGTTGCTTCTGAGCACTGAGGTAAAGAGCTGCCTCATCCTCCAGATACAGATAATAAGAACTTTAGCTGAATCTCTGGGGAATTTAGTTCATGAGGAGACATGAAGTACAGAGAGGACGGACAGGACAGACTGTGGTAATGGAGACTCCATACAAGAGCTGCTGCTCATTACCCACATCCCCACTTCCTCTCTCTACTTCATGCCTCCTCATGAACTCCATTTCTAGAGATTTAGCTGAAGATCATATTAAACTGTATCCAGGATCATAGAAGAAGAAGAGGCAGCTCTTTACCTCAGTGTTGTGAAGTAACTTGTCCTCCTGTGTGATTAGGACAGGTTTTGTGTGTACTGATAGGACGGCGGCCATTTTATTTCTCTTAATGATTGCTCAAAAGACAAAATTAGCCACTATAACTAAGGAAAGGTATTTGGGAATATATTTATAATAAAGAAATCTTTAAAGGGAGTCTGTCACCTACCTGACCAGATTCATACAGGTGACATTGTTCAGTGGGGCACAAAGACATGACACAGATGTTACACGTGTTTAGTTATTCTGATGCTTTAAATCGCCCAAAAAGTCGTTTTTATCATATGCTAATGAGCCGTCGCAAGTGCCCAGGGGCGGAGAGTTTTCTAAAAGTGCCCAAGTTCCTCCGCCTCACTCGCGCCTAACTCCGCCCCTCAGTAAGCTCAGGCCAGCCCTGTGACATCATATTTGCCTATAGGCTGTTCTCGCATCACTGCCGGGCCCGGGCATGCGCAGTGTTCTGCCCACTGTGGGCAGAGGGACAGGGATATGGAGTGCGCATGCACCAGTTACTGGCGTGAAATTGGCACATGCCAGCTCCCCGCGCTCCTTCTCTCCCGCACTGAATGATAAAGCAGGGAGACTTCTCCCTGATCCACCATTCAGCCTGCAGGCACAGATCGTGCTGCCGGCATGTGTGGGAGGAGCCTGCAGCGAGGGAATCTGCCTAAGCTCCTCCCACACAGGACTGCAGAGTGATCTGTGTCTGCAGGGGAGAGGACTGTGAGCTTCAGGAACTGGACAAGGAGAGTAGGTACTGTGTTGTTTTTTTTTAAACTGAGGAGGCACAGGGGGCATTTCTACCATGGAGGGGGCACATAGGGCATTTTTACCATGGAGGGGGCACAGAGGGCAATATTGCTACAAAGGGGGGCACAGAGGGCATTACTACTACAAAGGGGGCACGGAGGACATTTCTACCACCTGATTTTTTTCTACTTGCATGACTCATTAAACTCACATTATTGGAGTTGGTAATTTAGAATGTCACCTGCAATACCAGACACAGCTCATGGACAAGAGTGGCGCTATTTATGGAATGAAAAAACAGACTTCTTTCTAACGTCAGACAATCGTCCTTAGAAGGTTGGTGATGAGGGGCAATTTAGTGCAAATACGATTTGGCAATAATACATTTTGAAGGGGCTGCCCCACCATTAAATATATTCATTGTACAGAACAGGGATTTCCAACCTGCGGCCCTCCAGCTGTTGGAAAACTAAAACTTCCAGCATGCCCGGACAGCCTACAGCTACCAGGGCATGTTGGGAGTTGTAGTTTTGAAAAAGCTGGGGGGGGGGGCACAGGCTGGGCATCCCTGGTATAGAACATAAAAAGTGAAGCCTATTTGCCATGTTCATGCTGTTGGAACGATCCAATGAACAGTTATGCCATAAAATTACATAGTATGGTGCCACCTAGTGTTCACAGGGTGAAGGAATGTGCACATCTAGCCAATATGCTGGGTGCTGTTGGGCATGCAGGCTCACTGTCCCCACACCCAGGTCTCTGCATAGTGATCCTCTGTTCAGGAACGAGCAGAGCCTCTGGAGGACATGCCAGTATAAGGCCTCATGCACACGACCGTATCCATTCTGCAGTCCGTAAAACAGATGACATCCGTGTTACATTCTTCTTTCTTTTTTTTTTGCGTACCCATCGACTTTAGTGGGTCCTAAGAAGACTTATTTTGCAGGGAACATTTAGAAAGGGTTATACTGTGAGCTGCTAGAGGGGGAAGCAGACTGAGGCTCCATTCACACACTTTGTAGCAATTTTGCGGAACGGAATTGCAGACCCATACATTTCTATGGAGCCGCACGACGTGCGGCCCCGATTCAGAATTGCGGACCCGCACTTCCGGGTCCGCAAGTCCGATACTGAAAAAAATAGAACATGTCCTATACTTGTCCGCAATAGCGGACAAGAATAGGCATATTCTCTTAGTGCCGGCAATGTGGGGTCTGCAAAATGCGGAACGCACATTGCCGCTGTCCGTGTTTTGCAGATCCGCAAAACACACACGGATGTGTGAATGGACCCTGATTCTGTCCAAAGTCTGTCCCCAGAAGCTCCAGAAGGGGGCACATGGACGCGAAAAATAATAATAAGTTATTTTTAATAATCTTTCAGGATATAAAAGGGATATATTGTAAGCTTCCAGAGGGGGAAGGAGACTGATTCTGTCCAAAGCCTATCCCCAGAAGCTCCAGGAGAGAGCACATGGAATGCGAAAAATAATAAAAAGGTATTTTTTAATCATCTTTCAGGATAAAAAAAAAAAAAAAGGTATAACCCCTTTAACAACCAGGTAAGGCTACTTTCACACTAGCGTTCGTCGGTCCGCTCGTGAGCTCCGTTTGAAGGAGCTCACGAGCGGACCCGAACGCCTCCGTCCAGCCCTGATGCAGTCTGAATGGAGCGGATCCGCTCAGACTGCATCAGTCTGGCGGCGTTCAGCCTCCGCACGGACAGGCGGACAGCTGAACGCTGCTTGCAGCGGTCGGGTGTCCGCCTGGCCGTGCGGAGGCGTGCGGATCCGTTCAGACTTACAATGTAAGTCAATGGGAACGGATCCGCTTGAAGATGTCACCATATGGCTCAATCTTCAAGCGGATCCGTCCCCCATTGACTTTACATTGAAAGTCTGAACGGATCCGCGCAGGCTACTTGCGCACTTGCGAAATTTTTTAAAGTTATTAATGCAGACGGATCCGTACTGAACGGAGCCTCCGTCTGCATTAATATGATCGGATCCGTTCAGAACGGATCCGATCAAGCGCAAGTGTGAAAGTAGCCTTAAACCCTTCTTGAAACTATGAATGAGAGGAAACGGGCAGCTTCGGTATTGTAATTAATCTTGTCCTGTGACAGATATTCCAGCAACAGTGTTGAAATTATTGCCAGGGGCTGTAATTAGCCTGCACTTAGCAGTACATGGCAAAGCCCGTACAAAGGGTATTGGTTCTCCTAGCAACTAAGAGAGTTACTTTGGCTATGGAAGCTGGTAATTACTGCGTCTTCTACATATGGAGGCAGAAATGATACTACCTTTTGTGTTCTGAAAATAGCAGCGGATTACAGGGATCAATTTACACCAGTCTTCTAAAAATAGAACTTTTACTCAAAATGACAACTCCATGTTATATTTAAATGGATGCTCCAATCCAAAAGCAGTAAGCGTGCGACTTGTCATCTAACCCTGCTACACACCAAGGGTTACTTAAAGGGAGTCTTTCACCTAAAATGACCATTATACACCACAAACATCATGATATCCATTACATTCCCCATATTATAATCTTACCTTTCATATTGCTGTCCGTCGCCTATTCTCTCTTAAAAACGCTTTTAATCCATATGCTAATCAGGTTCTGAAGGTGCCCAGGGGCGGCGTTTATGCGGCCGGTGCCCAGGCTCCACGGCGCTGTTCAAATCAAACCCCTCCCCTTTCACCCCTCTGGCCCGCCCTCGGTTCTTGAGATACCATCCTCCAGTCAATGACAAATCCGGCGCCTGCGCCTGCGCACTCCATTACCCACTAGGGCAGAGGCAGCAGAGCGTTTAATGCGCATGCGCCGGCCCGTACATCCCGATATTTTGGCAGTTTACTTCCGCCGGCTAGATCGGGCCGGCGCATGCGGATTAAACGCTCAGTTTTATACTGACTTTAAAACCAGCCTCCTGGGCAGACTAACTGGTCAGGTGTGCATGACTGCATCGAGATCGCCACGCCTCCAATATATACTACAAAGAAAAAAATGTGGGGGGTTCAGTCCGCACAACCCTGTATGCAGGTGCAGATTGCTATGGCGAAATACAGATACAAACGCAAAAACATGTGCACCTGCATACAGGGTTGTGCTGACTGAACCCCCCACAATTTTTTAACTGTGTTTATTGTATTAGCGCCCTATTGTTGTTATAATGCTAATTTTATTTTATTTTTTAGCCCCTGTGATTTCAAAGCAGGACTGATGAAAGAAAACACAGTAGGAGCCCCCTCCTTTCATCACCACCAGCGGCAAAGCACAGGCTTAAAGGGAGTCTGTCAGCACATTTACCCCTTTTAACAGTTCCTATAGCGCTGTAGCCGCAACACAGATGATTAAAACGGTACCTTTATATGCTTTTGTGGACTTGTAAAACTGCCAAAAACAAACTTTGATGCATATGTAAATGAGGGCTCGCAAGTGCCCAGGGGCGGCGTCCACCGAGTTGGTGCCCAGGCATCACTGCCTCTTCGGCTCTTATCCCCACCCAGCCTCTCCCCCTCAGCGAGATCCCGCACCTGCGCACTGACTTCCTTGGCCGGGGCATGCACATTGCTGGCACGGCATTGCAGTAGCTTATGCGCATGCGCAGGCTAACAGCGCAAAAACTGCAGAAAGGAAGCGGTCCATCGGCGCAGGAGAAGAGGAGGAAAGCCGAGCGAGCAGCTGTCACTGCAGACACAGAGAGCCAACAGAGGTACATTTATCTCTTTGATTCGTTAGCTGGCGCATGCGCATAAGCTACTGCGATGCCGTGCCAACAATGGGCATCGCAGTGCGCATGCCCCGGCCAAGGAAATCAGGCGCGGGATCTCGCTGAGGGGGAGAGAAAACAGATAGGCGGGCAGAGAAAGAGGCTGGGCGGGGATAAGAGCCGAAGAGGCAGAGCTGCCTGGGCACCAACGCTGTGGACGCTGCCCCTGGGCACTTGCGAGCCCTCATTTACATATGCTTCAAAGTTCGTTTTTGGCAGTTTTACATGTCCAAAAAAGCATATAAAGGTACCGTTTTAATCATCTGTGTTGCGGCTACAGCGCTATGGGAACTGTTAAAAAGGGGTAAATGTGCTGACAGACTCCCTTTAAAGGAGTTGTGCGGAACAGATAGGGTCACGTGGACCACTGCAGCCAATGACTAGCCTTTGCAGGGCCATGTGTTGGGCTGACAGCTCAGGGGACATTTCCTTTATGGTGCAGCAATCTACCTATAACAGCTAAGGGGGCATGTTCTTTCAGATGCAGCTCTCCCCCTATCACAGCTAAGTAAGTGTGCCCGTTCTGCAGCAGCTCCCCCCTCCCTCCCCATCATAGCTCAGGGGGCATCTCTTTTTGCTGCAACTCTCCCTTTCACAGTTCGGGGGGGGGGGGGGGGGCAGTGAAGCATGAATAAGGCACAAAAAATGATCAATACTTACTGTAGTTTTACTTATCTTGAATTACATATATTTACACTGTATATAATATGTTATGCAATTAAGGGCTTTGTCAGTAGCAAGCCAGACCAAAGTAAAAAACAAACTTTTAGAAATAGATAACTGTAAATCACTCAGGGGCGGACTGAGCGGTCGGGCACTTCGGACGTGGTTCGAGGGCCCGGCCGGGAAGGGGGCCCGCCGGCCAGCCGGCCTTTAGGGTGTGCGGAGGGCGGAAAAAAATGCTTGTGCGGCGCGGAGCTGGCGGTGGCAGGGCACAGGGAGATGAGCGCTGTCCTCAGGACAGCGATACAGATGCCTGTGCTGCGGCAGGGGAGGGAGAGGCGTGTCCCTTTCTCTTCCTCTGATAGGCTGCAGGCACACTAGGCCGGCAGCCTATCAGAGGCCGGCGCGATGACGTCATCGCGCCGCCTGAGCCATACAGCGCGGGACACAGGCCGGAAGAGGCCTGCATCGCATCGCTGACATGGAGGTAAGTATGTTTTTTTTTTGTTTTTGTTTTTTTATATATACAATGCGGTTATTACTGGCACAGGGGGGCTATTACTGGCACAGAGGGGCTATTACTGGCACAGAGGGGCTATTACTGGCACAGGGGGGCTATTACTGGCACGGAGGGGGGCTATTACTGGCACGGAGGGGGGCTATTACTGGCACGGAGGGGGGCTATTACTGGCACAGGGGGCTATTACTGGCACAGGGGGCTATTACTGGCACATGGGGGCTGTTAGTAATACTGGCACATGATTGGGGGCACTATAGGGGCATCTACTGAGGCCACAAAGAAGGGGTATTTTATATGGGCGCTCTGTACAGTACAGTTTTATACTGGGACACATTATGGTGGGTACTATGTGGAAGGGGGGAGAGGAGTACTATGGGGTCATCTACGGGGGGGCACTAAGAAGGGGTATTTTATACTTGCAAATTATGGGGGACACTGAGGGCATCTACTGGAGCATTTTATACTGGTACATTATGGGGGACACTAGGAGGAAGGAGGGTGTAGGGGCATTTACTAGGGGCACTATATAGGGGTATTTTATACTGGGACATTATGGGGGCACTATGGGGACATTAGCTCAACTGGGGGCATTACAAGGGGGTATTTTTTGCACTGTCATATTATAAGGAGAATTATTTCTACTGGGGGGGGGCATTATGGTGGGCTTTATTACTCTCCCATGCTATGAGCCCCCTAGTAGCAGCACCAGTCTCTCCCTGCTCTGCTATCCCTCTGCCCCTTCTCCAAATCCCCAAGGGCCAAGCCAAGTAATTGTAAGTTTTCATGTGAAATATGTTTGTTATAGGCCTCATGCACACGACCGTTGTGTGCATCCGTGGCCGTTGTGCCGTTTTTTTTTCGCGGACCCATTGACTTTCAATGGGTCCGTGGAAAAATCGGAAAATGCACCGTTTTGCAGCTGAGGCCGTGATCCGTGTATCCTGTCCGTCAAAAAAATATGACCTGTCCTATTTTTTTGACGGACAACGGTTCACGGACCCATTCAAGTCAATGGGTCCGTGAAAGAACACGGATGCACACAAGATTGACATCCGTGTCCGTGATCCGTGGCCGTAGGTTGCTTTCATACAGACAGATCCGAAGATCCGTCTGCATAAAAGCTTTTTCAGATCTAAGTTTTCACTTCGTGAAAACTCATATCCGACAGTATATTCTAACACAGAGGCGTTCCCATGGTGATGGGGACGCTTCTAGTTAGAATACACTACAAACTTTGTACAAGACTGCCCCCTGCTGCCTGGCAGCACCCGATCTCTTACAGGGGGATATGATAGCACAATTAACCCCTTCAAGTGCGGCACCTGAAGGGGTTAATTGTACTATCATATCCCCCTGTAAGAGATCAGGGCTGCCAGGCAGCAGGGGGCAGACCCCCCCTCCCCAGTTTGAATATCGTTGGTAGCACAGTGTGCGCCCCCCATCGGGCCCCCCCTTCCTCCCTCTATTGTTATAAATCGTTGGTGGCACAGTGTGCGCCCCCCATCGGCCCCCCTCCCTCTATAGCAGTAACAACATTGGTGGCAGTGTGCGGCCTCCCCCCCCCCCGATCATTGGTGGCAGCGGAGTTCCGATCGGAGTCCCAGTTTAATCGCTGGGGCTCCGATCGGTAACCATGGCAACCAGGAAGCTACTGCAGCCCTGGTTGCCATGGTTACTTAGCAATAGTACAACAGTAGAAGATTCATACTTACCTGCTTGCTGCTGCGATGTCTGTGACCGGCCGGGAGCTCCTCCTACTGGTAAGTGACAGTTCTTTAGCAATGCGCCGCACAGACCTTTCACGTACCAGTAGGTGGAGCGCCCGGCCGGACACAGACATCGCAGCAGCAAGCAGGTAACTATGAGTCTTCTACTATTGTACTATTGCTAAGTAACCATGGCAACCAGGACTGCAGTAGCGTGATCGGGGGGGGGGGGGGGGGGAGATGGGAGGCCGCACACTGCCACCAATGTTGTTACTGCTATAGAGGGAGGGGGGTCGATGGGGGGCGCACACTGTGCCACCAACGATTTATAACAATAGAGGGAGGAAGGGGGGGCCCGATGGGGGGCGCACACTGTGCCACCAACGATTTATTACACTAGAGGGAGGAAGGGGGGCCCGATGGGGGGCGCACACTGTGCCACCAACGATTTATTACACTAGAGGGAGGACGGGGGGGGGCCCGATGGGGGGCGCACACTGTGCCACCAACGATGGGGAGGGGAGGGGGGGGGTCTGCCCCCTGCTGCCTGGCAGCCCTGATCTCTTACAGGGGGATATGATCGTACAATTAACCCCTTCAGGTGCGGCACCTGAGGAGTTAATTGTGCTGATCACGGCCCCCTGTAAGAGATCGGGTGCTGCCAGGCAGCAGTCTTGTACAAAGTTTGTAGTTTATTCTAACTAGAAGCGTCCCCATCACCATGGGAACGCCTCTGTGTTAGAATATACTGTCGGATCTGAGTTTCACGAAGTAGCTCATATCCGACAGTATATTCTAACATAGAGGCGTTCCCATGGTGATGGGGACGCTTCAAGTTAAAATATACCATCGGATTGGAGAAAACTCCAATCCGATGGTATAAAAGAACTCCAGACTTTACATTGAAAGTCAATGGGGACGGATCCGTTTGAAATGGCACCATATTGTGTCAACATCAAACGGATCCGTCCCCATTGACTTGCACTGTAATTCAGGACGGATCCGTTTGGCTCCGCACGGCCAGGCGGACACCAAAACGGCTTTTTTTTCATGTCCGTGGATCCTCCAAAAATCAAGGAAGACCCACGGACGAAAAAACGGTCACAGATCACGGACCTACGGACCCCGTTTTTGCGGACCGTGAAAATAAACTGTCGTGTGCATGAGGCCTTATACACATATAGCCTACACTGTGCCACACAATATACAGTATACCGCTACACTGTGTAGTCTGTTCTATAAGCACCATTGTTTTGTGGCGGCAGACAGAAAAAAAATCTGGAAGTGCCCCTCCCGAGACTACTTGAATATGACAAACGGGGAAATCCCTCAGGAGGTTGCTACGATATTCTATTAATTGTTTTGAAATTAGGTGGTCACTAGGACCTGAGCGTAACTTTGCAACCTCACTGACTAATTTTAAATCCTGGATCCGCCACTGCCCCTAGCCTGCTGCTTGTGATAGGTAGCCCGGCCGCCACTGCCCTCTGCCTCAGCAACATGGGCTCAGGGCAGGCCACGAAGGCGCGACGAGCGGTGCCGCGGCGGGAAGCAGGAGACAGGAGTGCAGCCGCAGGTCCTACCTAGAGGTGAGCTGACTGTGTGTCAGCCGCCCTCAGCCAGAGCTCCAGATTGATAAATTATTGCACTTTTGTTCTTTGTGTAGTGCGTGGCTGGAGGCGGGATAGGGGCGTGGCTGGAGGTGGGACATGGGCGTGGCTGAAGGTGGAACATAGGTGGGGCCTGGAAGGGGGCCCTTGGTTTATTTTTCTCGGGGGTCCTGAGGGTTCTCAGTCCGCCCCTGAAATCACTTATTATGTATTGATCTCGTATTGGGAAAAATGCTACAGAGCAAGAATGCATTCTAAAACAGAAGTGTTAATAGTTTATTTGCATCAATTAAAATGCTAAGTGAATGAAAAACAACAATCTAAATCCAATTAATATTTGTGTCCACCCTTTGCCTTCAGAACAGCACCACTTCTTCTCGGTACACTTACACACAGTTTTTGAAGGGACTCGGCAGGGAGGTTGTTCCAGTGACAAACATCTAACCACAGATCTTCTGTTGGATATAGGCTTGTTCAAATCCTTCCGCCTCTTCATGTCATCCCAGACACACTGGATGTTGTTCAGATCACGACCCTGTGGAAGCAATATCATCACTTCCAGGACTCTGTACTTCTTTTTGATGCTTGGGGTCGATGTCCTGCTACAGAATAAATTTGGAGCCAGACGCCTCCCTGATGGTACGGCATGATGGAAAAGTATCTGTCTATATTTCTCAGCATTGATCCTGACAAAATTCCCAACTCAATTTGCTGAAATGCAGCGCCAAACTTGTAAGAAACCTCCACCATGCTTCACTGTTACACTCATTATTGTACCACCCTCCAGTGAAAAAACTGCCTTCTGTTACAGCCAAATATTTCACATTTTGATTAACCTGCACCCCAGTTCCTATGTTTTCATGCATAGTTGAGTTGCTTGGCCTTGTTTTCACGACAGAGGCGGACTGTCTGGCTTTTCGGCGCAATTTGTCCACGAAGACCACTTCTGGCCAGAATTCTCCGGGGTTCCACTGCTTTCAGACATCTTCCGATTTCAACGAGAAGTATACGTGTCCTTCTCCTGCTGGCCTAAGTTTCCTTGGCCTGTCTACAGTCCTCAACTATGCCAGTCTCTTTGAGCTTATTCAAAAGAGCTTGGAATAAACATCTTGAAACTCCAGTTTGTTTTGAAATTTTTGCCTGGGAGAACCTTGCCAATGCAGCATACCTTGTGTCTTGTTGTTGTGCTCGGTCTTGCCATAGTGTATGACCTGTGACATAAAACTGTCTTCTACAACCTCATCTTTGTAGCAGAGTTTGGCTGTTCCTCACCTAGTGTCAAGTCTATACACTGCTGTTTCCGTTTCAGTTAATGAAGATAATTATCACCTATTTGGAATACTTGGTTAATCATACACCTGACTATAATCCTACCAAATCCCTGACTTTGAGCAAGTGCACCTAGCAGAATGATGCTGTTTTCAAGGCAAAAGGTGGCAGGACTAAATATTGATAAGATTTAGATTTCTCTTTTGTTTATCCACTTTGCATTTTGTTAAGTTGACAAAACTAAACTATTAGCACTTCTATTTTTTAAAGCATTCTTTCTTAGGAGCATTTTTTTTATACGACTGCCTGATAACTTCAGCCCAGTACTGTAAGTTGGGAGGGTGTCAGGTGAACAATGCAAAATGTATTTTGAAAATACTATAATGCAGGGGGTAGTTAGTTCGGTTTCATAAGATTACTGTACACTTTCCAGCTGGGCCAGCTTGTAGGGAGCTGATATGTGCAAGTGCCCTGCAAAACCCCCATCTTAGGGACCATGGGGGACCTCTAACAACCACCATGATGGCCATTGGGTGATCCTACCTAACCCAAAAACATCTGGAGCTGTGGCCAAGCAAGTGTGACTCCTTTTTGAAAATCAAAGTGGTTGCGGGCTTGGCTCCCATGGGCTTCAGAGGAGAGGACCACATGTAAATCCAAAGACATACTGATAGGGACTTTAGATTGTGAGCCCCATTGGGGACATCTTGATGCTAATGTCTGTAAAGCGCTGCGGAATATAGTAGCGCTATATAAGTGAGTAAAATAAATAAATAAATGCAGCCGCAGCTTCTGTATGTGACGGGGGTTCGGGTGGCATGGGGACCCTTCATCTCACAATACAAGAGCTCTGTGCAGATATGGAATGCTGGGAGATTTCAGCTCTGAAGCCTGCATAATTGTAAATACAGCTGTGGAGTAGAATCAGGTGGCATGGGATGCGAGCAAGGTATGTACTACAAATATTAATATAGTGACCCAACTTTTTGTAGGTTAATTCTATATGTAAACGTTTATCTAACTAATGGGGTTATCCCTGTATGTCGTCACTGCCTCGGGAAACGTTGAATTAAAAACACTTTGCTTTATTAGATATAAAAAAAGAAAAAATGACAGGAAGGACCTGTACGTCTAACAATACAAAACAATGTGTTTGCTATTGATCTTAAACACCTACACACTGGAGCTAGATAATTGGTCCTACACCCCAATCTGTCTACTACAGTGCCTTGTAGCAAATGAGGGACCAATAGCTACTGAGTGTTGTCACCTGCAGCGTAGATACTTGATACACTGCACGCAAGTACAGTATTTAACTATATATGGTCCTACACCATAGCCTATCCACTGTAGTGCGTGATGATGGATGGAGTGCCAGCAGCTACTGTGAATTAACAGGCCAATGACCCTAATTGCTAGAGTAGACTGAGCCTAGGGTCTGGTACTCCAATATAGGCACCAATCGTCAGTGGTCTATTTGTCTACCACTTTGGGTGTACACACCCTTTTTCCTGGGGTATCTAGCTGTAGAGCGCCTCCACGTCCAGACTGGCCAGCATGGTATGGCCATCAATTTGGATACCCTCTAGCTTTTTGATCACATCCATCGAGTCTCCTTACATAGGATGGGAGAGCCAACACAAACGGCCGTAGGACTCTGTCCACATAAGTACTGACACCCTGCATAAGGTTCCCCATCCCAGAGACAATTGGTCTCCCTTTGAGGGGGGAGAGCCACTTATGGACCTTGGGGAGGCTGTAAAAGCAGGGGACCACCGGATGTTTCGGGAGCAGAACGAAAAATTCTGCCTGACTGATAAGCTTATTCTCGTAGGCCGTCAATAGGATATTCCTCAGTTTCATCTGAAATCTGTCTGTGGGGGTTGGTGTCGTGGATCCGATAACACTGGTTATCCTTTAAAATGCTGAGGCACATCTCTCTATATTGCTCCCAGCCCATGATCGCAATATACCCCCCTTGTCAGCTGGTTTAATGACAATGGAGGGGTCACGTTCAAGGGATAACAAAACCTCAATCTCTGTTTTAGATAAATTGGATCCACCTAATCTCTGACCCTCCAACAACCGTAACTGATCTGTTACAACCTTTAGAAATATATCCATTGGCATATTGTACCCCAGAGGCAGATTTTTATTGGATGGGAGTTTAAGATCCGTGAAGGGTCCTTCACCAGGGTATCTCTCCCCCTCCTCCATCAAACCCGCCAGTAGGCGTACATCCTGCAAATCATCTAAGTCAATGACCAACTCTGTACACTGCTGTTTGTTGTGTGGCAAACATTGTTTTTCCATTTCAGCTTTCTTAGGCTACTTTCACACTAGCGTTCGGGGCTCCGCTTGTAAGTTCCGTTTAAAGGCTCTCACAAGCGGCCCCCGAACGGATCCGTGCGGCCCCATTGCATTCTGAGTGGACGCGGATCTGCTCAGAATGAATCAGTCTGGCAGCGTTTGGCCTCCGCTCCGCTCAGCAGGCGGACACCCGAACGCTGCTTGCAGCGTTCGGGTGTCCGCCTGGCCGTGCGGAGGCAAACGGATCCGTCCAGACTTACAATGTAAGTCAATGGGGACGGATCCGTTTGAAGATGACACAATATGGCTCAATCTTCAAACAGATCCGTCCCCCATTGACTTTCAATGTAAAAGTCTGGACGGAGCCGTTCAGGCTACTTTCACACTTAGATTTTTTTTTTAACAATATAAGGGTTCAATCACACGTCCGTTGTTTGTTTCCTGATCTGTTCCGTTTTTTGCTGAACAGATCTGGACCCATTCATTTTTAATGGGTCCTGAAAAAAAAACGGACAGCACAATGTCATATTTTTTTTCAGGACCCATTGAAAATGAATGGGTCCAGATCTGTTCAGCAAAAAACGGAACAGATCAGGAAACAAACAACGGACGTGTGAATGGACCCTAATGCAGACAGATCCGTTCTGAACGAATCCATCGTCTGCATTATATGAGCGGATCTGTCTCAGACAGATCCGCTCTGAACGCAAGTGTGAAAGTAGCCTTACAAAGAGGGTAAAATCTTTGACCCAGTTGAATGCACATGTAGGGACAAACGAAAGACCTTTCTTGAGCACCTGCATCTCTGCTGGTTTCCTAGTAATTACACCTATAAAGGAGGACAACTGACCCCTCATTCAGTGTTTATGTGCACGATTGTCTGTGGGGGGGATCGAGGTTGTCTACTTCTGTGCTTGCGCAGATAAACTAAATGGTAGATGCACTAGGACATCTTGTGAGTCTGATCCTCTTACCTATGCGAGTATGATGCCATATATGTGCCGGTATTGTTTTAATAAACCGCTGTGAATATCTCTGCTATATCTGGAGTGTTTTGACACTCCTTGCGCAATCACACCTACCGCTCCTCCATTCGCCCACCTAGGAGTTTGATCCGCCTGGGCGGGGGACCTTTTCTATTTAAACAGTGTAGGTTGGCAGCCGTGCCACAACCACCCTAAATATTATATATTTGTCTGTCTCTAACTTAGTGATCCTCAGCTGCTGATGAGCCCTACGGTGAAACGCGTAGAGCTATAGATAGGATACAGTATGTAGACACAGCGAACCTTATGAACAATATGCATAGGGGGCGCATAGCAGTTTTAATTGCCGATAGGAGTGAATAGTGTGTCTGAGCACCTGGGGAAGGGGGGAAATAGGGTGTGTAGACAAATAGACCACTGATGATTGGTGCCTATATTGGAGTCCCACCTCTGGGACCCACACCTACAAGGAGAACAGAGCAGAGAAAGTTGAGAAGCATGCACAGCTGTCCTCCATTCATTTCTATGGAGCCGACGAAAATAGCCAAGCACTGGCTCGGCCATTTTCATCGGCCCCATAGAAATGAATAGGAGCTGTGGCCGCGCATGCGCGGGGCGCTCACTTTCACTTCAAATGGGAGAGGCGGGGAGCTGCGCCTGGTGGCGGACGGACCCCAGGAAACCCGGCTACAACTCTCCCCAGCTCAGTTCTCCTTGTAGATGCGGGTCCCAGAGGGGGGGGCCCGCACCTATCAGACAATGGGGGCATATCCTAGCGATATGCCCCTATTGTCTAAGATTGGATAACCCCTTTAAGGTCAATAGCAACACATAATTTTGTTTTGTATTGTTCGATGTATAGGTCCTTCTTGTAATTTTTTTTCTTTTAATGAATACCTAATAAAGCAAAGTGTTTTTAATTCAACATTTCCCAAGGCAGTGACAATATTGTAATATTGAAACGTAAACTCCATTACTGATCTTCTCAGTGGTTCTCCCTGTATACCAGCAATGTGAACGAGGCGCTGGGCTGGTGCCAATGGACACCCATGAAAGTGTCTGGTGTGTTTTGCTCACTGCCATCTCTTCCTCCGGCTGCTTGGAACCACAGCTTCTTGTGGAAGGCAGTGTGATATCATTTTACTTGTCCTAAAAATTCTCAAAAAGCAAAACCAAAAACTTTCATGTTCCTTCTCAGTCCTTCGCGCCCGGGGGCTGGTGTCACACTATCAAAATGACATCATTCTGCTTTCCAGGTCACAGTGCTTTATCTACATGAGGTCAAGGAGTAGTGAAGAAAACACAGTTGAGGGATAAACTGTACACTTATTTATTAAGCTGCGTTTATATACAGATTAAAAGGGAGTATGACAAAATACATTTTGTGGTGAACGTAATCCTTAAATCTACAGTAAAGAATACAAAAATATGCCACTTTCCGAGGCAAACTAATTGCCACTCAATTCCATTCCAAGGATTACAAAGTATTAACTTGATTATTTTTTATTTTTTTAAAGACACCAAAAATAAAAAAACAAAAATAAATCCTTCAATTTGGACACCTGCAAAAAAGTACTGAACTCTGATGCAGCAGACTAGTAAAATGGAGAACACCTGTTTTTTTTTGTTTTTTTTGGAATTTTTTTTTCTGCAGAGAAAAAACGACCGCCCTATCGCCCCCCCCCCCCCCCCCTTATAAAACACGTTATTATTCAGCTTTGCTATGGTCGGATTATATGAGAAAACTAATAAACAGCAAGTTCTGGTAATGAGTGTTCCTAATATGCCTGAAAATGAAGGCCCATTTACACAATGGCGATAACCGGTCGAGTGATCGTTCAACGTAAAACGTGTCCGAAGAGTGAGCGGCAAAAGATAATTCACTTTTTTTTGTCGCTGATCACAACTTTTAGGTACACCTTAAAATAAAAAATCATCACTGGTCGGAAGAACATCTCGTGTAAAAACGGACAACTGCCTGTTCTTGCAAAGTTAATATAAGGGGATGAAACTATGGCAAGTATAAAGGATCGGCGCTGGATCGTCGCTCGGCAATTTATCTGCCCGTGTAAATGGACCTTGTAGACACATCCAAGTGCTCAGTGTGATTTTTAACAGCAAATAATTGGTTGATACAGTAACATTGAAGTAAAGCTGGCTTTGGCATTCAATATATATTTATATATATTTATATATATATGAACTAAGAAATATATTTCTTTTTACTTTAGAGATCTCATTTCTGATGAGCAAAATATACGCTGTATATATCGTTCCTTTGTATAAATATATTTCAGAATTTTTCTTCCGTCAAACAAAAAAAAAAAAAAAAAAAAAAAAAAAGGGGGGGGGGGGCACGTCCTGTCGCTAATCGTCTACTTTTGTGAAACTGATGCGAAGTCGACTTTCAGTAAGGCAAAAGAAAAGGCAAACTGAGCCAGCGCAGCGTCCTCTCGCCCTCCGTAACCAAGATTGGACCGTTACCCTACTCAACCATCAGCACCTATCAAGGCCTTCCACTGAGCAACTGAAGTTAAAAGGCATTTGTGAGTCATCTTAAACCGACAGAGCACATCTCGTAAAATGTAGGTAACAAGACAACAAAAATTTACAATAAAAATTAATAAGTGTGTGTAGTGACAGTCCCAAATACATCTTTACCATTAGTGAAAAATTAACTGTACATCATTTGGAAAAATATTTTTTATAAAATCATGCCCCTTCAACATTTCGTAAGATAGCTTCACTACAGATACAGTCTACAAAATCTTGCAGAAAAGAATAAACTGCATAGAAAGCTGAAAATTTAAAATTCTCTTTTATAAATTAAAAGAAAAAAAAAAGTCAAGAGTCTGAGCAGAAATTATTCAACGGTTTATCATACATAAGACTGCATGACTATAATACAAAGGGCGTTTCTTTAGTCATTTAACGTTACAATATACACAGCAAGTCCGGACTAGATCTTACAATCTGAACACAGGTATAGGTACCTTTTATTTTTTTAATAATTTTAATATTTTTCCCATGCCGTTTCTTTACAATGCACAGACGTCCTGTAACCAAACTGTGCAGAAAAGCGGACAAAACTGGACTGTACCACGATTTGAGAGCGTGTGGGCTTCTGACGAACATTTTGTTGGGTCAGTGGAAGAGTCGTCATAGGGTCCAGACTTCTCTTTTATCCAAAAGTCTGTTCTCCTATGAAGAGGGAACACCAGCGGCCGTCGCCTGCGTGGATCCAGAGCGATAACCTCCAGATCTTTTGCAGACCATATAGAAAAGGCTGATCTCAAAGTCGTATTGGAAGATAATATAATTACCTTTAAGATTTTGTACACTGTACGAAAAAGTAAAAAAGCTGGCCATAACCATTATAGATTATAAAAAAAAAAATTCAAGCCTGATCCCCTGTGACCGGAGATGAAGGAATAGATTCAACAAATTTCACGTGAATTCTTTAAAAATTCGAGTTTCATGCAAATTTTGAATGATTCAATTCGAAGGAAGAGAAAAAAATTAAAACATTGTTAAAAGAAAGGTACAGAAAAAAAATAAAAAAAATAAAAATAAAAAGTCCTAGGAGAACTCAGTGTCATACACAAATTTTTAACCAAATATGAACACTTGATTCAGACAGAATTGATTTCAACGGTCAACCCGAATCGGTCAATGGATTTGGACGAATCGACCCACAGTGAAACTGGGAGATTCTCTCATCTATACCTCTGACCTTTACATACATGTTGGACTGGACAAGACAGTTCTAGGGAGGCAGATAGGATCAGGGGTTACAAGGTACCATCCAACATCCTTGGTCATGCCAGTGTTAAAAAAAAAAAATACAATAAAAATCCCCCCTGAAACAGCAAACACTACAAATAATGTAATTATATTGTATTACACACTCCTAAAACGAGTGTTGGCCTCTATAAGAGATCAATCTTTTGAATAACTGGGGCCAAAAGATCTAAAATGGTTATGCCCAGACCAGCGCCAGGGGCCGCTGCGCCCTCATGTTATGGGAGTACAGACTTCAATATACAGAAAAGTCTGCCTCCCATAACAAACTCTACAGAGACCCACAAATTCTACATATTTTGCCAATTTTACACCATGTCTTTTGGGTTTTTCCATGATTTTTGTTTCTGAATTATGGCCTCTGAACGTACAATAAAAACAAGCAATATGGAAACTAGTCGAAAGAAAAAAAAATAAAAAAAAGAAAGAAGAAAAAAAACCCACATGGAAATCAAAAAGAAAATCCTGGCTTATAACTCTGCCTCTTCTTCACAGTTGCGGGTTTTGCTGTGAACTTCTTAATTTCTTTTATTTTCTCACTGTAAAATGTTATAAAAATTTAAAAAAATTGGAGCAAAAATAGCACGTGTGAACTGACCCTTGGAGGAGTTGGTGTCACTCCGGCTATTTTGCTTAATGCCACAAACTTTAAACGGACGGGCAGGGCTCATTGCTTGTAACTGAAGTAAACCCCTTAGGCATGTTCACAAATTTAAATTTTCGCAGCAATATTTTGGTAAAAATACTGCAGCAAGAAGATGTCACTTGTGAACATACCCTTAAAGAGGACCTGTCAGTGCTTCACACATTTGCTTTAGTAAATGCTTGTAATCTTACAAAATCATAATTTTGTAGCATCTTTTCTTACAGCCTTTTGTTCCTTCCCTTGAAATTCATGGATAATTGACAACTGGGTTTTACCAATTGTAGCGTTCACACACTGACACTGTCCAATCAGTGCTGAAGGTGTAGGGCTTTTAAAGAGCATCTGTCAGCATTATCAACCCCTTTAAACCATACTGCCTGGTAGGGTTGATTTTGCCGATTAAAACTATACCTTTATTTTGTCTGTATGTTAAACAGCTTCAGAGATATCTGCGTTTTTACTTGGATGCAAATGAGCAGATTCCAGCACCAAGGGGCCGGCCAGGGCCCATGGAGCACCGCTTTTGTAACGCCCCTCTGCTGCACACAAAAGGGGAGGAGGAGTGTGCAGAGCACAGGGGCGTTACAAAGGTGGAGGGGGTGGCGTTATGATAGCGATGCTCCAAGTGCTCTGGCCAGCACCCCGATGCTCTAACTTGCTCATCTTCATATAAAAAGCTCAGATTCCTTTACTACTGCTCAACATACAGACGAAAGGAAAGTACCGTTTTAATTGGCATGATCGTCCCTACAAGGCAGTATGCCTGGTTTACTGGGGTAGGACCTGCTGATGCTTTAGGGTTCATGCACACAAGCATTTTCTTTCAGTGTCCGTTCTGGGGGTTTTGTGGACCATATATGGAACCATTTATTTCAATGCATCCGCAAAAAGAACGGAAGTTACTCCGTGTGCATTCCGTTTCCGTATATGTCCGTATTTCCGTTCCGCAAAAAAAAATACGCATTACGGACAAGGATAGTACTGTTCTATTAGGGTTCAGTTCCACAAAATACAGAATGCACACGGACGTCATCCTGTATTTTTTGCGGATCTGTTTAATACATACGGATGTGTGCACGAGGCCTTAACAAGGGGAATAGCAGGGTTCAGTTGTCAATTATTTCATAAATTTCTAAAAGGAATAATGGCACAACACACAGTCAAAAGAAGCTCCAGAATGGGTATATTATAGGGAATACAAGAAATTTACTAAAATTAATATGTCCGGAGAGGACAGGATAGGGATTGCGGGGGTCATTTACTAACCAGAAATACAGCTATATGCGACTTTCACACCAAGTCTAAGTGGGCGTGGCCTGGCCGGCAGGCCCGTCGAGCGACTCTACATAACTCTAGCGAAACCACTGCCAGCTATAGGGGACATTAAGACTAGCGTCTAAAACGTCGGTCTTAATAAATGACACCCCTAAGTGTCTGAGCAGCGAGGGCTCGACCGATTGGGCCACTGGTGCTTGTGAGAACAAGGGCCCAAGATCCTCCATCTGAATGAAGTAGCGGGCCCCACTGATCAGACACTCGTCACCTATCCCTTTAAAGGACTACTGATGCCTCATGCAGTTAACAATCTGCTTATTCCATGAAAAAAAAAATCTAGAATTCGAAAATTCTATATATAATCACGGAGGAGAATATTACTACCACGGCATTGGGAGCAGCCAAAGAGATAGCAGATAACCCAAATCTTTCTTAGAGCCTATAATATATTCCCCAATGTGAGAAAAGACATTGGATGCCCCAATCCTTTCCTAGGGGCTCACACAGAGATGTAAAGCCATCTTATAAAAAAAAAAAAAATTGACATGAACCTCAATCTCGGGGACTAAACGCAACGGCGGTAAGTTTATACCCGGGTCTAGATGGAACAATTCTTTAATTATTATGAAAAAAAAAAAAATGGAAGCCAGACAAATCCCTTAAAACCTTTAAAAATGATAGAAAACTTTTAATACTCATGAATATCGCTTTATACCTCTGACAGCCTGAATATTGAGAACGTTGCATGAGACACTAAGACATGGTTCATTCAATTTTCGGTAAGAAATGACTGCAAAAAAAAATAAAAAAATAATATACAAATTTCGCAAATAGTTCTGACAACAGTTCCAGTTTTGTAGAAGCTATAATACAGCCAGAGTTAAAAAGAAAAAAAAAAAAAAAAAACGATCTAATGTACGCCTTGTGTCAAAGTGTGATACTGCTACATTATTGGTTACAGACATCTATGTGCTATAAAAACAGCTTTGGTACAATAAATTATCAAAAAAAATAAAAATAAAATTAAAATATTTTTTCCTTGTAAAATTCACAGCATAATTGTGAGCCAAAAAATAATAATTAAAATAAAAAATAAGCAGTCACATAATTCTGCAATTTTTCTTTTTTTTTGTCATTTTCTTTTTTTTAAACGTTCAAGATGAACAGAAGACATCTTTGTGCAGAAGTAATGGTTGAGATAGCACGTGCTAAGAAAAAGAAAAAGCAACAAAACAAAAAAAAAAAGCAAAAAAGTTATAAGAAAAATTCAACTTAGGGGGGGAAAGGGAGGAAAATAAAAGCCGGAAAAGACACGTGTAACTATTTCCATCAAACCACTAGTATCTGCGACCTTCAACCATTTAGGAAGTCAGCTTTATGACACACGCAAAGTGACCTTGGAGGAAAAAAATAAATAATTTTTTAAAAACGCCCTCTTCAATTAGTGGGTCGTAAAAGTCTTTTTATTTATTTTTTTTAAAGAAAGGCCTCTTGAATTACCCCATTCTGTGTTTTTTCAGCGTTAAGGACTGTCTGCAAAAACATGTCCGAAAGTAATTGCATCTGAAACGGTAGGCTCTTACAACTTGAGAGTCCAATTCCATAAGGCCAAAGGTGATCCACTTGGACCTCCCCAGGACTGACCACACGACCGACCCCATCAATTGCTTTTCAGTGCACCTTAAAAAACTAGACACTTTAGTTGACTGGTCATCTACTCGCTAGACCCACACATTCCCATTAAACGGCTGCTTTCCGTTTCCCAGATTCGAGCTGATAACCGCCACTTCACACGTTGACTGCTCGGCGCGACAACCGCTTAACCGTCCCCTCGACATGGAAACCTATGGATTTTGCAGAAGGTCCTCCCTTACAGCACTGCCTCTGTCTGTGACCATGTATGGTTGGACTTGTAAAGCCCCAAAAATGGACCGAAAGAAGGGTGGAGGAGGGGTGCATTTATTTTTTTAGAACGTCCCTTGATTTTTTTATTTTTTTTTAACTCATGTTGGCAACTGACTATGTTCAGCATAACTTACTATGGTTAAAATATACAAATATATATATGTATGTACAAATACATATATAATAATATTTTTTTAATAAAATAATTGCAATACAGAGTTAAATGGAGAGGGTGTAGGGTTTTGGGAGGGGGGAGCAAAAGGAGAGGTTGTAACCTCGGAGCTTTCCAATAAGGTGGATTTGGACACAGCTCTAAAAAAATAAAAATCGTTTCAACGTCATTGTCCCTTTGCAATCGTTTCAAGTTTAAAAAAATAGTCAGCTTTTCCCTGTTGTAGCGGTTAAGTGTGTTTATCTCCTTCTGATTAAAGCAGCTTTTGCACTTAGTTTTTTTTTCTTTTGTTTTTTTTTTGGAAAAAAACAAACAAAAAGGCAAAAACAAGAGAAAAAAAAAACAAAAAAAAACACCACGTCTTAAAAAGGAACGTAAAAAGAATAAAAATAAAAACACACACACAAGAAACAAACCTAAATTGAATTTAGTCACGAGCTAGCCACAGGACTTTGCTGAACACAAACTCCTGTCATGGGAGACTCTTCTCTATCGATTCCTTGCCTCATTGTCAGATGTCCCTCAGTTACAAAGTGGGCAGGGCCTGTATTCGCAGAATATTGGTACGTCGGATGGCCAGCTATGCCAGTCTCTTGGCGAGGATTTGAATAGACTGTTAAATTAACATCCATAGTTCCATTCTGTCCAAAGTCCAAGGTATTAGCAGCCATGGGGCGATTTTGGTAGGCCTGATTGCCTTGGTTGCCAGTAGACGAGGAAGATGTTGAGGAAGAAGTAGTTGAGGAAGACAAAGATGTCATGGAGTGGTGGCTGTGCCCGACGTCCATAGAATCTTGGGTGGAGGAGCTATTTGAAGGAGAGTTGTAGATCCTGGACTTCGTCCGGACTACCCAATGATTGCTGTCCATGATGATGGTGGTGGTGAGGGATGATGATGGTGGTGGTGGGGATGATGAGCACTATTTCCATGATGATGTGGTACATTTTGCTGTGAAGGGGGGACATGAAATGTGGTTTCTTGGACTGGGTGGGTTTCAATGGTAACTTGAGCAGGGGCTTCAGTGACAGTCCAACCCACTGGTGGAGGAAACTGTTGTCGAACCTGAAATGAGAGGGGAAACCGGTGAGACCGTAATTGTACATAGTCAAACGTGTGCGTTTCAGCATGCCGCCTGCATGAGAAATTGGGACTTTTGTTTTGTACTTAAAGGGGTTCTACCATGATTGATGTAAAAAATAAAACTCAGACATACGATAGTACATGACAACCTCTTTCTAACACAACTAGAACCAGCCCTGGACCTCACATGGATCCAGAGAGCTCACCAATCATTGCTCCGCTAGATTCTCATCAGGCTGCCAGCACAGCAGACATGTCCTTTCTGCTGCAGGTGCCTATACAAAATTCTGACGGCTATACAATTACAAAATAATTCAGATCCAGGTTCTCTGTTTTGTGGCACAGCACCTTTTAATCTTCTTCATCCCCTTTCAGAATGCAGCCCAAGCTTATGGCATCAGATACTGCTCCCAGCAAACAGATGATTTAGCCAGGGGATGCCACGGCCAGTAGTATTACATGGCAGCTCTTTTCAGATCAATGGCCGCCCAAGTAATTCAAAGACAGCTTGAGCTGTCCAGAACAGTAGAGGTTTGTGCAGAGCAGCTCTCCAATGTGACTCAGAAAAGGGGACTCAAGTATCGGTACACCGCATAACACATCAGTATGCCAAGGGATGGTGCTGCTTTCACAAGACAACCCCTTTAAGATAGAGCAAGCATAGATACAATGCAGTTATCAGGGCCGATGAGGCAGTGGATAAAGAAAGGACATACCCCCATCTAGTGTCCGGGCACACCGACTCTGAGGTCCTCGTTCATGCCGACACTACTTTGTCCATAGGCAAGGGTGGACAACAGAAACACAATCATCCCAATTTGTATTTTTCCTGCCATCGCTTCTCCATCATGGAGTAAGCCAAGCAAAGTATGTGGCTACTCCCGGTCTTAAAGGGGCTTTCCAATGAACACACCCTATTCGAGTTAATAGAGGAGGGGTTCCTCTAGTCAGGCTCCTAATCTCTTGAGCATGGTGTAGATCAGTTAGAGCATCTCTCGCTCTGGAGGACATGTCCCAATGATGTGTACAGGTATACATGTAATGCTTAATTTCCCCTGTGGTGGCACTGCAGGGAAACTAAACGCTTATAACAGATTACATCTGATCACTAGGGTTCCTGGCAGGGGATGCACTATGATAAGCTTTATGGCAAGGGACCCTCGATTGCCTCATAACTGGGTACCCTCAACCTCTTGGGCGTTTATGGCATATTCTACAGCCATACAGTGAGCACTTACCTGAGGACTGTGTGTCTCACAATCCATAGCTTGTACAGCAGCAGTAAAATGCCCTCCACTATGTCTGTGCTGATGAGTCGGATCAGACCTCGCTCTTCCACTGTTACTTGTCCCAGAAGAGCCACCTTTTAAACAAAATAAATATTCCGGATTAAGCACAGGGGAAAGTACAATATTTAGTCTTGGAAAAAGACACAAACAAATGTATAGATGTAACAAAAATCCCACCGACTTGACAGCAGACATTCACAATCAATGTGAACAAAGGCTTACCTGGGTGCATAGTCTACAAAAAACAAACCTTTTCTGAAGAAGGAATTTAGAACATCAATAACGTATAATATATCAATTAAGAAAAAAAAAAAAAGAATTTTCCAAATCCTTTTGAAGCCTTTATTTTTTTTTTCTCTATTTATATCTGTAGCTGCTTTTAGAAGTTTGCTTCTTGGATCCCAAATGTGTGAAATGGCCATAGACAGAGGCCTGTGTGCACAACATGGTCGGGATAACTCCATGCGCATACGCCAATTAAGTCCAGAGACCGCTAAAAACATGACGGATGCTAAGAGCACTTTTGTGTGTCAGTATGCCACTTTTTTTCCCCCTTCTGACATTGTATAGGTAAGTGTGGCCTGTTGTACTTCCTTAAAGGGGTATTCCGGTTAGAGACAGTTATCCCCTATCCACTCAAAAAAGCAACCATCGATTTCAACGAACCTTGGTATACACATCCCTTGCTACCTGGAAAGAAATCTTGTGGGGGGGTTACAGCTCTCTAGGACGTACCGTTCCTGAGATATTCCCCCAAAATTTCCTGCATTAGCCAATACAAGCCTGCAGGTCTTTCTATTCATATCCCAACTGCCATACACACGGTCACAGGTCCCTTATCAGCCAATAGAAGCTCGCAGGCCCCTAGTCTCCACATACACACAGTTTTACTCCAGGTTTCCATAACAACCCAGCCATTTTTCTTCACTGCTGTAGGTCTTTAGGCTAGGGCTGCACGACACATAGGGCACAACTACGCTGCTACATGCATCCATCTTGGATGGATTTTTTGCGACTGTCGTGTCACAGTAGGTCACATTTCGCAGTGCGACACCATAGCCTATCATTATAAAAATTGTTGCGCGACATTGGCACGACAAAATGTCGCGCAACACATGTCATCATGTAGCCCTAGCCTTAAAGGAGCAGGGCGCTGAGGAGGACACTGTTAAGTTGGCAGGGGCCACAATTGAAGGGGCAGCTGCTGTGGAGGTAGGGTTGGGCAATAAACCGGTATTAACGATATACCACTGTATTAAGAAACGGCAATATGGCGATATCACCATTGCTTAAATACAGCGGTATTTTAGTGACGTCATAGGGGCTGTCGCACGTCACAGTGCTGAATGCCCCTAAAACGTCCGGCGCACATTACAGCCGGCACAGTGGAAAAGGAGAGAGTCCCTCCCCACTGTAATCCGGCTGCCGCTGCGCCACCAATAAGAAAGTAATAGTGAGGAGGAGGGGAGGGGCTGTGGCCGCTGCGCCACCAATAAGAAAGTAATAGTGAGGAGGAGGGGAGGGGCTGTGGCCGCTGCGCCACCAATGAGAATTACCTTCAATACAAATACAGACTGCAGGTGCCGGCCGTATCACATACCCGGCACCCGGTCTCAATGACAGGAAGAGGCGATCCCGCGAACTGAGGCAATTTACCCCTCAAATGCGGCACCTGAGGTGTTAATTGGCACAGTTCGGTGGGATCCCTGTCATTGAGTGCCAGCTGTGTGATATGGCTGGCACCCGCAGTCTACATTTGCATTATGAGGTTAATTACATTCATTGGTGCGCAGTGTGCGCCCCCCCCCCCCCCCCATACCCCAGTATTATAAATTATAATCATTGGTGGCGCAGTACACCCAAGCCCCCCAGTATTATAATCATTGGTGGCAATGGCCACAGGGTCCCCTCCCATCTTCATTGGTGGTGCAGTGGTAGCTTCTGATCGGAGCTCCAGCAGTGAAATCTCAGGGCTCAGATCGGTTACCATGGCAGCCAGGACGCTACTGAAGCCATCCATGGCTGCCATGGTAATCTCTCTGCTGCCCTGTGCACAAAGTCCAAACTATTAAAGTATTGAAAAATCTCTCTTATGTGACGAATGCCGTAACAGGAAAAAATAAAATAATAATAGCATAAGACTGTTCTATTATGGGCAGCTCGTTCCATAAATTGCTTAATGCACTTTTTTTTGCATAAAATTTTTATTTTGCGTGGTATCGAGTATTGCATTCCTTTTTTATAGGAACGAAATTGAATGAAAATTTTGGTATTGTGACAACCCTAGTCACGGGGGTATAAGTCCTTAAGGTCACAAAGAAATGGCATCTAGTGGATAACCGGCGCTGGATAACAGTCGCTGCGTTCTGGGGGCTGCTGCACAGAGAGGCCGGGGCTGAGAACAGTCACTGCACTCTGGGGGGCTGCTGCACAGACAGGCCAGGGCTGAGAACAGTCACTGCATTCTGGGGGCTGCTGCACAGACAGGCCAGGGCTGAGAACAATCACTGCACTCTGGGGGCTGCTGCACAGAGAGGCCAGGGCTGAGAACAATCACTGCACTCTGGGGGCTGCTGCACAGAGAGGCCGGGGCTGAGAACAATCACTGCACTCTGGGGGCTGCTGCACAGAGAGGCCAGGGCTGAGAACAATCACTGCACTCTGGTGGCTGCTGCACAGAGAGGCCAGGGCTGAGAACAATCACTGCACTCTGGGGGCTGCTGTACAGAGAGGCTGGGGCTGAGAACAATCACTGCACTCTGGGGGCTGCTGCACAGACAGGCCAGGGCTGAGAACAATCACTGCACTCTGGTGGCTGCTGCACAGAGAGGCCAGGGCTGAGAACAATCACTGCACTCTGGTGGCTGCTGCACAGAGAGGCCAGGGCTGAGAACAATCACTGCACTCTGGGGGCTGCTGTACAGAGAGGCCAGGGCTGAGAACAATCACTGCACTCTGGGGGCTGCTGCACAGACAGGCCAGGGCTGAGAACAGTCGCTGCTGCACAGAGAGGCCGGGGCTGAGAACAGTCGCTGCTGCACAGAGAGGCCGGGGCTGTGAACAGTCGCTGCACTCTGGGGGCTGCTGCACAGAGAAGCTGGGGCTGAGAACAGTCGCTGCGCTCTGGGGGTTGCGGTAATATGGCTGTAGAGTGTAGGGACTAAGACCCATATGGGAAGTTCCAGTCTTTAGTAAATGACCCCCAATGTTTTATTTGACGGAAAGGCATCTTTATGATGCAAAGGTGCCCTTCCTGACAATGTGCATTTATGATGGGCACACTCTGAACAACCCACTTATCAGGGTTTTCCGCTAGGATGTTCCATTTTCTGTGGGAGTGGTCAAGATGGCTGATCGCTGCCATCTCCAGCACTCCCATAGAGAATGAATGGAGCAGCAGGGGGCACGGCCGCTCCATCAGATTTGGGGGGGGGGGGGGGGGGGGGAACGGTGACCCCGTTCTTGGTGGGCAACTTAGAGCTATTACTGCATGGGGGCATCAAGGAGACATTATAATGTATGGGGGGCAACAAGGAAACACGAGTACATGTTTTGGGTGCTTTTTTTCTTTCTAAATGGGCATTTATCGCGATATATATCGTTATTGTGGGAATATTTTTGATATCGCCCCAACCCTATGTGAAGGTCACCGTTAAGGGGGCAGGGGCCACTATTGAAGGGGCAACTGCTGTGGAGGTCACTGTTAAAGGGGCGGACACTGTAGAGGTCACTGTTATGGGGGATACTGTCGTTATCTTTTTAACGACACACAGAAACATTAAATGAAATAGATGTTTCTGTGCGAAAGACCTGTGCGAAGCCGGGTCCTTCTGCTAGTAAGTAATAAAATATACAGCCTAATATCTATATATTTGTTGGGGGTCTATGGATGATGAATGTCGCTGTACGTCAAGCTTATATGCTGACCAAACCCCTCTAAATGTGGTGTGAACAGAGTCTTACAGGTTTCCACTACACGACAGCAAGAAGTGGACAGTCTGCAGCACTATTCTCGCAGCCAAAAATACTGAAACCTGATAATCCCTGTTATGAGTCAGCGGGGTTTGGTGGGATAAGCTGACATCCGCCAATTCCAGCTGTGCCTGATGCTAGTGTGAACAGGGCCTGGAGAGGATTTTCTGATCAGTAAAGCAGAAACAAGTATGCCTCGTCCTGCCACAAGAGCGTTTAGCACTAAGTCAGTTAAAATATAAATAAAAATGAAGGCTTCAACAATCAGGCATCACGTTTAGGAGCTTAGACACTGACCACTCCAGTATAAAAGCTGGTGTCAAAACTAAACAGATAAACCTGCCCTCGCTGTCTATCAGTCTCCGACAGATTTTCTGCTCGTTTTCAGAAACAAACCGCCTTGCAGAAATCCTGCAGAGAACACAGAGGTTACATCTGGGGTGCGGCGTAACTAGAGAGGACTGGTCATCTCTGCTCACACGGCTATTTTAGCGTTTTAGTAATTGTTTTTCCCATGAAGCTCTTTATTGGGCGGTTCCTCCGTTACTCCTCCTGGAAATGTATGAATAAATTGAAACCTGGGCTTTATTAGATAGAGGTGTGCCGCTGCACTCATTAAAACAATCTACGGTAGTTAGTAAGGACACAGCCCTTCTGCAAGGGAATGCTAATGCCCAAGTGTCAATATGTTCATAAGTATCTAGGAGGAAGTAGGCCATTTTCACATGGTAAAACATGATCCGGAAAACATGGTCTGTGTGATGCTGGGGGTGGCAGCCCGACCGTGTCTATTGTGCTGTACTGCTGGAGTCCAGTGGGGGGGTCCTACTCGGTGACTGACGTGAGCATACAGATAGCTGTCAGTCACTTATTAGGACCGCCCGCGTAACTTCTTAGCTCAGAATGAGCAGAGATTTAAATTAATAAAATACAAGTTATACTAAATATTTCCCCGTAAAAACTATATATCAATCTGCTCAGCAACTCCTGCTCTATAACACGCTGCCTGCAGATTGCATTGCACTTTTGTGATGGCATGTCCCCTTTAAAAGGGTTTTCCATAACCAATCTTCAGGCTTGGTCATCAATATCAGATCAGTTGGGGTCCAACACCCAGCACCCCATGCCAATAAGCTGTTTCGGCCAGCTGTCGGTAGCAGTAACTATACAGTGGATGGAGCCCAAAGCGGCCAGAGTATTGCATAATAAATTCTGGAACCGACTTTTAAACCCACAGAATGTCAACTTAGGGCACGTTTACACAGCGCAGATCTGTAGTGGATGAAATCTGCAACACGTTTGTCTGGCAGTCGATTGCGGATTTATAAGTCCGATCCACATGAAGAAATCTGCAGCACGTAGACGGATGAAAAATTCTAAAGACTTGGTGAACCACTGCAAGAAATCTGGCGAAATATGGATTTCAAAGCAGAAATTCCGTGCCGTGTGTGGCCTTCACCTTAGGCTACTTTCACACTAGCGTTCGATCAGATCCGTTCTGAACGGATCCGCTCATATTAATGCAGACGGTGGCTCCGTTCAGAACGGATCCGTCTGCATTATAACTTAGAAAAATTTTCTAAGTGTGAAAGTAGCCTGAGCGGATCCGTTCAGACTTTACATTGAAAGTCAATGGGGGACGGATCCGCTTGAAGATTGAGCCATATGGTGTCATCTTCAAGCGGATCCGTTCCCATTGACTTCCATTATAAGTCGGAACGGATCCGCTCGCCTCCGCACGGCCAGGCGGACACCCGAACGCTGCTTGCAGCGTTCAGGTGTCCGCTCACTGAGCGGAGCGGAGGCTGAGCGTTGGCAGGCGGATGCATTCTCAGTGGATCCGCCTCCACTGAGAATGTATTAGGGCCAGACGGCTGCGTTCAGGGCCGCTTGTGAGCCCCTTCAAACGGAGCTCATGAGCGGACACCTGAACGCAGGTGTGAAAGGAGCCTAAGGCTGCTTCCACACGCTTCTGATTTTGTTGAAGAAACTTCCACGACTAAGAATTCTTTCCATTCACCCGGATGGGGCTTGCAAAAATCCACCACACTCAAATGAAGAGAACTGCAGAATTTTCTGCAACATAATCCGAAGCGTGTGAATGCAGCCCAAAAAGGTATTTCCACAAATGACATTTCACTTATCCACAGAAGCGGTGACAGTGGTCATATCCCTCGGGACATCACTTCTGACTTCTCATTAGTCTCCTGTTCTGCAGTGAAAAGACTGAATGGAGCGAGAGATGCCCCTGCGGCTCCACGACAGAACGGGGCTGTTTCTGTCCATGACTTTTACAGGACTGGAAAATGGTTTAAAAAAAAACAAATACTGGGGCAGATTTATCATCAGTTTTACACCCCTTTAATGCATAAAATAAGCTGCAAATTATGGAACACCACATTTGCACTATCTTTTATTTATTTTTTTACTTTTCACACTTCTCGTCCACTCTTCAAAACTGGTAACAGCTGATCAGAAGGGGTGGCGGGAGTCGGTCCCCAAAGATCAGATACTGATGACTAGATGATCAATATTGAATTCCCGGATAGTCCCGGATAAAGTAAGGGAACCTGCTAGATGCACAATAGGAAGTACCGTGATGTCATGCCCCTGAAGATGCCGTAGGTGGTACCTCTCATACAATTCGGCACATTCGTTTACATCGACCTTGCTAGGTCATCACCCTAAATAAGGAATGGGAGCGCAGTTCAGTGGGCGAGACCTTTCCTATAGAGCTTCTCACAGATGACCTCATTTAATATGGTCTGTACTAGTACTACCTTTTACTCTGCAGAAGACCACAATATGCATCTTTACATTCAATGCCCTGGAATGTAATTACACATAGATGCAGATGAACTTTTGTGGCATATCCTTATTACCCAAAGGCTTTAATCTTAATAACAGCGGATACCTGATGCGCTTGAGCATTTTACAGGAAGCATATCGACACCGATATTTGACTCAGGATAGGTCATCAGTATCTGATAGGTGGGGACAGACACCCGGGACCCCTGCTGATCAGCCGTTTGTGAGGGCAATGGGGCTCGCCACTTTTCCTAGGCCAAGTGACGACATGTTCACCAGTCACGTGGCCTTGGTGCAGCTCAGCTCAATGGAAGTGAATTGGGCTGTGATACCAATCATAGCCACTATACAATGTATGGTGCTGTACTTCGTGAGCTAAGAGAAGGCCGTAGCCCTAATAGAAGAGGATGCCTTCTCAAATAGCGGATAGTGGGGGATCCTGGATGTCAGATCCCACTGATCAGATACTGATTAACTATTCTGAGGATAAGGTCATCAGTTATAGGGTCCATTCACACGTTCGTAGAATGGGTCCTGATCTGTTTCGCAACGCTGCGGAATTAATCCGGACCCATTCATTGTCTATGGGGCGGGAAGAATTGCGGACAGCACACAGTGTGCTTTCCGCATTTCCGGACCACGGCCCCCGGAAAAAAAAATAGAACATGTTCTATTCTTGTCCGCAATTGCGGACAAGAATAGGCAGTTCTATGGGGGTGCCGGCCGGGTGTATTGCGGATCCGCAATACACTACGGATGTGTGAATGGACCCATAAAGGTCTTAGAAAAACCCTTTCAAGCTCAAGGCATGGACACAAACCCCCCAATATTGAGCAGCCCATCACTGAGGCTTCCTTGCGTGTTACGCACTGTAAAGTTAGGTTACCTGAGCTAGACGATGTGCTTGAGGTGGTTCCCGACGACTGGGACTGCTCCATCGCTGGACTTGTAGATACACTATTACTTGTGTTTGTACCTTCGTCAGCAGTCTTCTTAAAGAAACTATGTTGCAGAGCATAGTATGGTTGAATCCGTGTCTTAGGATCATAATCTAGCATCCTTAAAATGAGGTCTTTAAACTTCAAGTAGTCCGCTACAGTGTGACCTGATTCCCCTGCTCGTCGACCTCCCGGTCCTCCAGTTTCCACTCCAAGAATATTATGAAGTTTCCGGGTTCCTGGTGGTTTGTATTCCTACGGAGGGAAAGCAATGGGAATGATTTAACTCCTTCCAACCACAAGCTGAGGAAATTCTGCAGTTACGAGCTCTTATCACTGGAAGCACCAGATTTAGACAGCCACTTTAGTGACAGGCAAATTACCTTTTTCCCGTCTTTGGTCTTCTTTAAGTTCCAAGTGCCATCTGGCAGCTTCTCAAAGAACTTTCTGGCTTTTGGTGCTTGGTCGAGGATGTGAGCAGGCGGTATTCCTAAAACTTCTACAATTTTATTCATCTGGTCCACCTGTTGGGAGAAGAACAATGTCAATGCAAATTGGTTGAGGCCTGATTCACACAGCCGTACCTGTTCCGCAGATCAGGAAAACGGATACCGGCCATATGCATCTCGCATTTTCCCCTTTTGTGGGTCTTGCACTATGTCACAAATGACTATTCTTGTCTGCAAAACTGACAATAATAGGACATGTCTTTTTTTTTTTTTGCTAGGCCATGGAATGGACTTACCAATGCAGTCAGCACACGGTGTGCTGTCTGCATGTTTTGTGGCCCCTTTGAAAAGAATGCGTCCACATCCGTCCCACAAAAAATATATTTAAAAATATATTTAAAAAAATGCGGATCTGATGGAGAACGAAAATACAGACATGTGCATGAGGCCTGAAAATAGAAAGAAAGGAAGTACTTCTATTATTCTGCTGAAGCCACTTCTGGTTTTGGCTCTTTTTATTTTTATCTCCAAAAAATACTCTGGTTGAAGCTATCCTGTCAGCCTAGGGACAAGCATCTAGATCTGTAAATTGTCCATGTCCCGTGATCCTTGTAAACGTAAACGTTCCAATACTGTTTGTGTGTGCTTTGCAGTTTTCAAGATCTCTGCTCACAGTCAGTGAAAGGAGGAAGGAATCAAATGCTGAAAAATCCATCATGACCACATAGCTGCAAATTCCATTACAAGAGAGCTCTGACCTGTGAGCAGCACGTTACCTGGAGGGTTTTCAGCATCTGAATATTTCCATTCACTAACAGCAAGCAGAGACCTTTGAACATCGTGAGGAAAGAAGACAATGAAAAAAGCTTTTTTACTTTAAAGTGGAAAATCCCTTCGACCCATTGGGAACAAGGCCACTCCGGTGGTAAATCTTTATTTTTCACTTCGGGCGTTGATCTAGGGACGACGAGTTGTACTTTATGTAGGTGCAATTTAGCTACATATTTCATTATGGCAAAAGTTAATTTTACATTTTTAGGCTTTAACTATACTGTACTGACATATGGTTCACTATGGTCAGAGAGCTCTGGGGCCTTCACTGGAAATTAGGCTGTATTCCCATCCATGTTGTGATGCGACACAGGGATTCCCAGTCCCCTTCAGTCTCTCCCTTTAAATGCAGTGACTGCAGAGATCAGAGGTCCGTCCTGTGTATTACAGCCATTGCCCAGTTACTGATGACATGGGCACAACTGCCTATGGCTACATCAGTACTCATAGGGTTAAAGTGAGTCAATTCAAGTTTTTGGCTGGGTGCTCCTCTCACACTTGCAGAGTGCCGATTCACTAGCAAAGTTAACTGTGAAGGGATACAGCTGCCTTTGTAATAGACCGCAGATCTGTAATGATAATTAAACATATAATTCCTCTTACTTCGTTGGCTCCGCTGAAGAGGGGCTCTCCAGTATGCATTTCAACTAAAATGCAACCGAGGGACCACATGTCAATCGCAAGGTCATAAGGCATTCCCAGTAAAACCTCTGGAGACCGGTAAAAACGAGACTGAATATATTGGTATATCTGTGGGCAGAAAAAAAGAGAAATCCAATGTCAGTGGAAGCTTTGGGTGATATTTGGCTAGATTAGGACATCAGACATATTAACTAGGCACTTACCCTCTGCCCTAGCTGGCACGAGCTTCCAAAATCAACTATCTTAATGGCGCTTCGCTTGGGATTACAGAGCAGGATATTTTCAGGCTTTAGGTCACAGTGAATGATACTAAGTTCGGGAGTAGCCAGGAATAGTAGTGCAGTGCACATCTGCTGTGCAAACTTTCGTGTCAGGTTCAAAGAAACACCCCGGAAGTTGGTATTACGTAATAAGTCGTAGAGGTTGTAGGAAAGCATTTCAAACACGAGGCAGAGGTGGTTTCGGAACATAAAATGTCTCTTTAAATGCACTGAAGGAAAAAATAAAAGGCAGAAAGCAAAAATTAGAAACTGTAGTAAAGGGCAGTATAAGACTCCTACACATTTCTACTAGGCATTGTGTTCTGTACAGCGGACTTAAAGGTAATCGCCAAAGCCGTTTATGTAATTTTTATCTTCATATTCACTTGCTTTCTGTCACTGCTCCCACTAACCAGCAGTAAAACGCATTGAGAGGACACTAAAGCTCATGCAATATGGAGGTCATCTGTATTTTTCTGCGGATCAGTGTTTTGCGGACTGCAAAATACATACGGTCGTGTGCATGAGCCCCAATGGAGAGGACTCAAAGAGGAGTCCCCCAGAATGCATTTTACTGTTAGTTTGTGGGAGCACAGTGTCAGAAAGCAAGTGACCATCAAATTACATCAGACTCTGCACCACTTACTCTAGTTTGGGGGGATCCAGAGCTGACAGATTCCCCTTAAAGGTGTATTCCAGCTACAATAAGTAATCCACTGATAACTGTTACATCGGTGGTGGTCTGACCACTAGGACACATACTGATCACAAGAACAGTCCAGTGTCCCCATCCTTTTGAACAGAGAACCAGTTAATTGTGTGCACCACTACTGCACTCAAACTATGGGACTGCCAAAGATAGCTGGACACTGTACTTGGCTCGGTCAGTCCCATAGAGATGAATGGAGCAGAAGCAGCAGGGATGGGTAACTGACGCTCCAATCATACATAGAGATACAGGACCACCACTCTAGATTAGTGGGGGTCCCAGCAGTCAGACCACCACCAATCTAACAGGTGCCCCCTAGCCAGAGAACAGGGGCTTGTGTGTTGTAATCAGAACACACCATTAAAGGGGATATCCAGGACAAACGAGAAGGGTCTGTGTTTTCCAGCTGTCCACGCTGCAATACTGGACAGTAACCAAGGAAGTTTTGGCATCATTTCTGGAAAATCAACCTTTTTTCTCTAATTCTTGACAGCTTCTTTTGCAACCAAATATTTTTCATTGTTCCAATGCACCTAAAATGAAAATGTAATAACTCTGCAATAAATCTTCATTAAGAACATTTTTTGGGGGTCTACAGTTCTATGCCGACCTATGTGTCTCCATGGTAACAGACAAGTCAACCCTGTATAACCTTATTCTGCAGTCAGACTTTCTTCCACTGGTTTCCCAACATTTATTCAGCAGGTTACCAAGAGGTAGGGGACTGCGGGAAGACCACACGGGGCTGGTTTGTTGTCTGTTACCATGGAGATACATAGGTTCGTATAGGAGCTGTACAAACCTAACAAATTATGTATTGCACAGTTAACCCATTTTTCAATTTAGATGCAACGGCTCAATAAATCTTCGTCTCAGCTCGCAGCCACTTCCAAATATTTGCTTTGATCTTCTAACCTGCAGCTGTCAAATAAAAGCAGAATTGTTAATCCCCAGGAGCTGCGTCCTGTACACAGTGGCCTATGGGGCGAGATGATCCGAGAAGATAAAGGCGTCTTACCTATGTAGTATTTCATCTCCGTGTCATGTTTGTTCATCAGCTCGAGAAGTCGCACTTCAATCTGGGCTTGATTTAGGAAAGCCTTCTTGTTCTTTATAATTTTAATAGCCACCCACTCCTGCTCCACGCGGTCGTATGCCTTCACAACCTGGAATGGATGAGAACACCTTTATTATGTGGCGATGCACCGGTGTGCTGTTCTAAGTAGACATCTAGTCCTTTTAGTAGAAGCAAAAATAGAAAGCAAAGACTACCTTCTGGGGACCCCTCTCCCCTTTCTGAAGCCCAGGGAGACCAGCAGAGAAGAGCACAGATAGACCGTGAGTACTAACTGAGGATGCCCCGGAGTTAAAGGGGTATTCTCGCCTTAAATTTGCAGTCCCCAATGCACGGGCAACATCCAAGCAGCGGCCGGGACGGATTGAGACCCATTCAACGTGATCTATCTGCACCGTAAAAAAATACGCAGAGCTTCCGAGCCGCACCGCATCTCCCGGATTGCGAACTCATTCAAGTGAATGGGTCCACATCCGTTAAGCGGGCCGCGTGCATGAGGCCTAAAGGCTAGGAACACTTTCATAGGCAATGTTTATTGCATTTTACTCATGTTGGGATAAAATAATTTTTGCTATTGATCTATTAAAAATTTTCAGCAGTTTTTGTGATACAGGTTGGGTTTGATAACAATTTAGCTATAATGAGTGTTTATGAGGTCAGGAGATCTATGATAACTGCTTTACACCAGCAGTCATCTGACATAACGCCATAAACAGATTGTGACAGTCTGCAAATAGACAAAAACTGCTGAAAATTTTTAATACAGAATAATTGCAAAAATTCCCCAAAAGTGTCAATAGCCTTTAAACATTTATGGCATAGCCGTAAGATGCTATAAACATTAGACAGACGTGGGGCCCACACCCGGCCTCATAAGGCAGTCACTGCATCCCACCAAGGAATGAATTGGCGTGTGCAGAGCTCTCTCCTTTACATTCTAATGGAGTCCACGTGGCCATGTCTACATTTATTTCCCACCTGGAAACATTGGTTGGGGTACCACCAATCTGGAGTATGCTGTGATCCCACAGGTGGGATTCTTAATGTCTAAGGTGGGAATACCCTTTTAATGACAACATCACTGGTAATCTCGAGTAGGTTAAGGGTATCTATGAGTGAAGCGAGCTTCGGATGCTACATCCGAAGTCGCTTAATTCAAAACTTTAAAATACTACTGTATGGAGATTAGTCTCTAAAAGCTTTCAAATGTATGGGCTCCGATGAGCCGAAGTTATTAGTGAAGTCGCGCCTGACTTAGTTGAATAACTTTGGAAATTGATTTTTAAATTGGAAAACCACTTTAAAACCGAACTTAGCTTCAGTTCAGACTTGTACTTCAGAACCAAAGCCATGTGTAGCATTCGAAGCTCGGTTTGCTCATCACTGGGTGCACAGGTTCAGGTTCAAAATATTTTATTGTACTTTGGGAATCCTACACTTAAAAAAAAAAAAAAAGGTCTCTGCTTGCTATAATTTAACGGAAAATTTAATTCTTTGTCCTGATGGTGGAAAATCTGTCCCAGTCAAATAGGACAGACGAACCGGTGCGCGGCTTTTTACAGTCTAGTGTCTTGAAATTAGCAAGGTCCTTTGTGTTTTCTTAATGACCAGAACAGATTTTCTGTCTCCGTAAGTAAAGAAGAAAAGTTCCTACTGAATTACAGCAAGCGGTGACTCACCGCCGACTCACTGCTTCTACTTCCGGCGGCTGCTTCATGAATTATCATCACAGGGATCGCAGGTCAGTGAATGTAACGGAGCATTAGATAGTATAGAAAGGGGGAATATAAATGTAAATTTAACTCCTAGGACTCCTGTGCCCAGCCTTCTGTCTCCAGGGAAGCACGGCTCAGAAGCACAGCGTCTTTTCTAATGGACGGATGGCCCTTAGCAACGCTCTTTTGAAGAGTGCTGCTAAGGGCCATTTCAGCCCCAGTTTTCTAGCGAAAATAAACATTTTGGCTAAATAAAGTCTATTGCAAAATTGTTACCCATCACTTGCCCTACACTTTGGCAAAAAAACTAAAATAAAAAATATGACAGTTATTCTTACATTCCACTGTATAGCGAAGAGTAGAACCGATAGAACATATTGCGGTGTCAGCATCTAAAACTGGTATTTTTTACCTGGCCAAAGGAACCTTTTCCAATCAAAGAATCGATTTCATAGCGATCCATCCACTTCTCGCCATTTTTCACAATGTAGTCGTAGTTGTCGTCGTCGTAGCCATCGTTGTACACCTTTCTTTCCTTCTTGTGACTGGAGTCATCACCTTGTCCTTGTTGATGCCGCCGCTTCTTTTTTGCATAGTAGACCTGGAGAAAAGGAAGAGAATGAAAAGTGGAAAAAAAGCTTAAGTAAGAGAGAACCTAGAACCAAAGAAACACGTAAAAAATGGTTATAATTTGGCACCGCCGGCACTCTCCTAGAAAATGCCTTTTCTTGTCCACAATTGCGGACAAAAATAGGACATGTTCTAATTTTTTTTGCTGAACGGAAGTGCGGATCTGCAAATGTGGATACGGACAGCACATTCCGGCCCCACTGAAAATTAATGGGTCCGCACATGTTCCGCAAAATTGCGGAATGGATGTGGACCCATTTTGCGGACGTGTGAATGGACCCTAAGGGACATTTACTTCTCTCCAATTAGTGCAAAAAAGTCACATACTGTATCATGTGCACTGGAAGTGTATAATTATTCCACCACAGAGCTGTATATCATGGAAAACTTTGGGAGCTCTGCTTTTTAAACTTACGAGTCTCTTTAACAACCATATAGCAGAATTTCTAGATGTTCTAAGACCTTGCACGTCATTATCTCCAGAAAAAATTTACAGCAACGTCCGACCAAACGTTCTATATTTTCCCAAAACAATGAATGAAGCAAAAAAAAATAAAACAACAACTTTGCAACAGATGACAATAAACATCCATTATCAGGTTGTTTCTACAGCTCCTATGCAGACTATGGCATGGCAGTCCTGCAGTCCCGTACTTTCTTCCATGTGTCCCCTACTTAGTGATAACACACACACTTGGTAGGTTAGATAGAAGTAGAGGACGGATACAAACTGCAGACTACACAATAAGTTATCATGTTACCATGGAGAGGCATAGTTCTGCGCAGGAGCTGTAAAAAGAACATTAGGACATTTTTAGTTAAGATCCACTGCAAAGTTGTTTCATGTTTCCTTTTTATATGATTTGAGAAAATAGTAATTTGTAAAGTTGCACACAGACGGCGTTTTCTGCTCTCTTACCTCATTAATGTGTTTGTAAGTTTTGATCAAGTCAACTGACAGTTTCCTCAACGGGGCTGAAGTTGGATCACGAAAGTTTTGGGGCATCCGCCGCTGCAGGATACAAAATGAAAGATGAGATTTTACTTTGGTTAAAGGACTACAGACATACCCAGCCAAACGCATGAGGCAGGTAAGGCTTTGTGCACAGAAGCTATGACTAAGTCCCCTTTCAGACGAGCGAGTGTCTCGCTGCAGACTTTCTGCGCAGCTCCCGTCCTGACATCCCAGCACTGCCGAGGTCGCATAGCATTATATTGATTTATGATGCTATGTAACCTTTACAGTTCTGGAATGTATTGGATAACACGGATATAATGCCATCAGCGTTCTCCAATACATTCCAGAACTGTAAGGGTTACATAGCATCATAAATCAATATAATGCTATGTGACCTAGGCAGTGCTGGGACTCTCAGACCCATTGACAGATTAAAGTGTAACTAACCTTTTACACAACTTTATTTGAAACTATTCTAAATTAGGGCTGGGTGATTAATTTCGTTAGATTTGCTCTTTTAGTGGCTGGTGATGGTTTTTGAAATATCGTCACTTTTTTTTTCACTGGTTGCCTACTAAACACCAGTGACATAAGACGTGTACTGAGAATATAGCTGTCATTGCTCTCCTCCTCTGTAGGTGGCACCAGACTTTAGAGAGCACATCCTGCAGGAGAAAAAGAAGGTCCTAACTCCAGGAACTGCTGTTGGTAAGTATGGGAGAGTGGCGTCAGAAAGGGGCTCTGTCGCTGGATTCCAGCGACCTGCGTCATGTATGAAGGTCTGTATGAGAAGTTCCTGGCTCCGGATGAGCCCTTCCCCCTATTCTCCCAGCAGGGCAACATCAGTAAGGAGGACTGTCTGGACGTCAGTGACTATCAGCTTTCCTCCTGCCGCCGCACCGATCCCCTGAACAACTTCTACTCCAACAGGTTGGTGGCTGCACCCTAATAGCTTCAGTGTACAGTACGTGTGGAGAAATACATTATAGCCCAGACCCATTTTAAATTCACTATAACTCGTTCTTGTAATGGACTAATTTAACTGCTTTGCTGCCAGAACCGGACCCCATACAGTTCTGCAATGAGCTCAGGACTGGTAGGTGCACACATCGCTGCTCCGGCCTATACCTGCTCTGCTCCGCTAAAGCCTGGCATAGCACATCCCCCTGCTCCGGCCTATACCTGCTCTGCTCAGCTAAAGCCTGGCATAGCACATCCCCCTGCTCCGGCCTATACCTGCTCAGCTAAAGCCTGGCATAGCACATCCCCCTGCTCCGACCTGTATCCACTGGGCTCAGCTAAAGCCTGGCATAGCACATCATTGCTCCTGCCTTCTGCACTAAAAACTCTGCATAGCACATCGTTGCAAGAGACCCTGCATTATTATTGTGCTATACCAGGCTTTAGCTGAGAAGTGCGGGTGCAGGTTTGACAAGGAGAAGTGTTATGCCAGGCTTTAGCTGAGCAGAGCAGGTATAGGCCGGAGCAGCGATGTGTGCACCTACCCGTCCTTTGAATACGGCAGCCCTCATTGCTGTACAACTGTAGAATCTGTATAGCCGTACATCAGTGGCATAAGGATTCCAAGCAGTGATCAGCGCTAAACATCGGGCCTGTTCTACCAGTAAATAGGGCATTTAAAATAATTTTTAATAATGATATATAAAAAAGGTTAGTTACGGTACTTCCACATTTGCCCGCAGGCTTTACTGTACCCTGTCCTTTTTAACACTACAGGTCATGGATACAAATTGGGAAAACATGAATATTAAAATGCATATATAAAGAAATCTTCAAGCGGACGATGAACAAAAATAAAAAGGTGCAAGCGTTCTGTTCCCCATGCGCCACCAGTGTTAAAGGGGTTTACAAGATTGTAAAAACATGGCTGCTTTCTAAAATGAGCTGTGCCACCACAGTTGCCAGGTTGTGCGCGCTGCTGCAGCTCAGCACCATTCTCTTTAATATCAGATTCAACCCACGGACAGATGCAGCGATGATTTTGGAGGAAAGCAGCAATGTTTTTCTAACCCTGGAAAACCCCTTGCTTGTAAAACCAGCAGATGTCCCTCGGGAGTCACTAGGAGCTTTCATCTAGGCACAGTGGCTGAAGCACTGACCCCTAATCCTGGGACGCACATCACAAGCAACCGACATTTGGCAAAGACCACAGTCCATGCCCCATAATAACTTGCACCATGTGAATTGACAGATTGATCCTATTTAACAGCTTTCCACCAAGGATTGATCAGCAACGGAAGGTCTCAGGTGCTGCACGAGGACGTTTTATTCCAACATAATGAGACATTCATTGCACACCGGATCAAACTGCTGATACCCCAAAGTCTGACCAGATCCGAAATATGACTAGGGTGAAGCATGTACAAGATGTAAGCGGTCCCACCTGGTTAGTCGGCAGCTGACTCTGGTCGTTGTAAGATAAGGCAGATACTTGTTGGTCATTTAGGTTCTGCTGACGCCGGTCACTGTACTGCTGATGAGAGTGTGGCATTTGTCCAGCCATCTGTAGACCCGCAGCATGGAATGAAAATGAGGGTGCAAGCCGGACAGATGACGGTTTGCATGCTGAAGTCTCTCCTCCTGGAAAGAATGAAAGGGAAATCAAGTTAAGCATTCATTTCTAGGAAAACGCCTAACATCAATACTTCACTTTTACACAAATTGATGGAACTGAGGGAATGTATTTTTAGTTCAGAATAAGATAAAAATAAAAAATAAATAAATAAATAAATAAAAAGGCTCTGAAGCCTTGTGATCCTAGAATAAAACCACCATAGCAATTTAGGTGTAAACTTGAATCAGCAGAGCGCACAACCAATCCAGTTTAGTGGGTTTTTTGTACAGAGAGCTGATCTGACTGCAGTTTACCAAACAGACACTAGATGGTGCTGCAGGACACCGTACTGAACATCTGCAGCAAGCAGAATAATCGCAGTAAGGCAGAGCGGGGCCGAGGCAAGGACTAACAGATCTCCGGATTACATGGACCCGCAGGTAAGTGGCCATACAATGAACGCTACAGCTTCATGTATACCTGCTGTAATTACATACCATAAAACCAAGTCAGCGCACACATCATGCTGGAATCTGTGCATACTGTCAGAGGATGCAATCAAACAGTATGCATCGCGCCAGTGCAGTAAACCTGGGGTACCCACTGTCATACCCCCCCTAGCTTTGGGTACTAATAACTCCTCTTGTATCAGAACACAGGGGGCATCGCACAACTTGTGTAAATCTGTGTATATCAGGGGTCACGGATACTCCAAAAATAAAAAAAATAAAAAAAACTGACAAGCAACTTTCACTCCTTTAAATGCTGTGTGAAAATGAAAGCAGAGTCCTGCTCGCCCACTATCCTGCAGCTTTCCAGCAGACTGTGCGTTTCGATAACCTGTTTGCTGTCAGTGAACAGAAACATACAGAAAACCTATACACAGACTCCCCTTTCTCACGAACAGGATAAGGCTAGGTTCACAGTGTTTTTGTTTCAATGCTGAAAATATTTCAGGCCATTTTCAATGAAATTCTGGATGCGGATTTTGTGTCAAGAACGGACAGTAGACTTATTTTTCGCATGGTGAGGTTTTAAAACCTAAGCTCCCTATTGAAAATGCAGATTCCACATTGAAATCAGTGGGAAAGTTCTGCATGCGTTTTTGGTGAGGATTTTCGGCACCGGATCCACGCCAAATATTTGGTGTGAACCTAGCCTAACAGTCGGGGCTGCATTCTCCTTCCACTGGAGAACAGATCGGTCATGGACGCTATGGTGTTGGCCACTTATCACAGCTTAGCGTTTGTTACAATAGCACCAGTCTCCGGGCTGATACATTCTGGGAAGCGGACACTCCGGGAGCAAAACACTCTCTCTCCTCTCCTGTTATGCTTGTATTCAGTCTAACAAACAGATTTAAGGTTTCCATTTACCGACACCCCGCAGAGATCTAGAACGTGACAAAACAATCCGGACTTATAAATTATACACGTTTCTGGCATAAATTCTAATGAATCTGTAAGACTAGGCTTTATTTTCACGTTTTAAGAAATTCGTATCGAGAAAGGAGTAAATTTTTGCAACTTTGGAGCAAAATGCTACGTGTCCAAAAATATTTAACTCAATATAGATGCAGAACTTCTCATTATGCTAAGATTAAAAGGAGTCTTCCAGGGACGCAAGTTTAATTAAAAATGGGGTGAAATAAACCATCAGCACTCACGATCTCTAGCTGCTGTCCGTCCGCTGATCCATCCCCGCTCCTCGCCACTTCCTGTTCTCAGACCGCCCACGGTACTGAGCCGCCTCAACCAATGATTAGCAGTTTGAGCCATTTCCTGGTGCGGCCAGGAAGTAGAGAGGGGCAAGGAGCGAAACACGGGATCTGTAAGGTTTACCCCTACTCCATTCCAGCCCCTAAAAGATCACTTTAAAGGGTTACTCCCACAAGTGACGCTATCCCAGACCTCTGGGACCCCCACGGACTCTGAAAATGAAGAGGACACTGGGATGGATGGGACTGTGCCACTATTCCTTACATGGTAGGTGGCCGAGGCATCGGGTAATAATGGTGGTGGGGATAAAGCACTGCCATCGCCTCATTGCTTGGACTAGTGGGGGTCCCAGAGCTCAGACCACCATTGATCTCAAAGAGACCGCAAATCCTAGTGAGAACGACACCACTTTACAAGACCGGGATATGAACCCTTTCAGCCATATTTACATAAAAGTTAACATGGCCTTTAGGACTATCAAAATATCACAAAACCAGCCTGACTCCATGAGGGAGGGGACTATTACGTGGAGCATAACCATGGGAGGAAGAAGCAGATTCTGTGCGGCACCAAAGGGGTTCAGGCGCTGCTGCTACAGCACCTCGGTGTCTGGAAACTGGCAGAGGTCCAAAGTCACAGACTCTTCTCACATTCATCTAGGTCAGGGATCGGCAACCTTCGGCACTGCAGCTGCTTTGAAACTACAACCACCATCATGCACACTTCCTTGGCTCTTCATGTAAGTGAATGGAGCATGCTGGGAGTTGTAGCTTCAGAACAGCTGGAGGATGCCGATCCCTGATTGACATCATTGTTGCCAAGCTTCCCCATTAAAGAGTCATGTCTGGCAGGGCGGTGGTCCCCGGACCCCACACCCAGGATGGCTGAATGGGCAGGCGGCTTTCTTTGCTGCTGATCTTAAAAGGTTTCAATGGCGAGAGCCGCAGAAATGACCAAAATCTTTCCAGCCAGTCTTCCCCAGAAGAGCCGTTGGGACCCCCATCAATCCTATGACCCTGTGGACATGTCGGAACAGTTATGGCTGCTCGCTGTTATCAGTCAATTTGTGTCCCTCAAAAGGAGGGCTGACATGAGGCCCAGAAAGAATTCCTGCTCCAGACAATTGCTGCTGACACCTTGCTCTTCCCTTTAAAAGTTTACTTCCCCTTTAAGTGCACTGAAGGTCAAAACAGTATATAATATTGCAAACCTTCAGAAAAGCAGAAACCTGAACTTCTCCTCTGAGCCGGGCACTTCTCCGTTAGAGAGCCATGACCTCGCATGCACTGTGAGTACAGCGCAGCCGCCCCCGGACTGAACATAGGGCCCCACCCACCACTGGTGACAGTACAAACAACCACAAGCAGCTGACGGGACTCTGCACATTTTCCAGCAGATTTCAGTAGTAGTGATGTCATCGGTAGAAAAGGTCAGAGCCGATTCCTGTCTACATTCACCTGGAATAATACAGTCATGTGACCTGTGAATGCCCTGCAAACACGGGACGTCGCAGAGGGAGGGACACGACCGACAGCCGAGAGAGAACGCAGGGGGACAGCGTGTTCTACACAGGATCACTGCACACAGCACCCGGGGAAAGACTGCAGCAAGTCGCCAAACCTCATCTCTGCACACCATGATGGCAGTAAGGCCCCTGCAGACGAGCGCGTCCGGATGCGTTCAGTGAAAACTGTGCAATTTTGCAAACATTCAGTTTTTGTCACGCGGGTGCAATGCAATTTACTGCGTTTTGCACACGTGCAATAAAAAAAACTGAATGTTTACAAACATCTCTTAGCAACCATCCGTGAAAATCGCATCGCATCCACACTTGCTTGTGGAAGCGATGCGATTCACACAGACGCATTCACTTCTATGGGGCCAGCGCTGTGTGGAAAAAATAAAGAAAAAAAAATAAAAAAAATGGCAGAATATAGAACATGCTGCGATTTTCACGCAACACACAAGTACACAGCCCCACTGAAATGAATGGGTCCAGTTTCCGAGCAGGCGCAATGTGTTCGCATCACACATTGCACCCGCGCGGAATACTTGCTTGTGTGAAGGGGGGCCTAAGGCTAGAAGAATTCAGCTCAGAAGCCTAGAAAATAGTGAGTGCAGCTCTGGAGTATAATACAGGATGTAACTCAGGATCAGTGCAGGATAAGTAATGTAATGTATGTATACAGTGACTGCACCAGCAGAATAGTGAGTGCAGCTCTGGAGTATAATACAGGATGTAACTCAGGATCAGTACAGGAGAAGTAATGTAATGTATGTACACGGGGACTGCACCAGCAGAATAGTGAGTGCAGCTCTGCAGTATAATACAGGATGTAACTCAGGATCAGTACAGGATAAGTAATGTAATGTAATGTATGTACACAGTGACTGCACCAGCAGAATAGTGAGTGCAGCTCTGGAGTATAATACAGGATGTAACTCAGGATCAGTACAGGATAAGTAATGTAATGTAATGTAATGTAGACAGTGACTGCACCAGCAGAATAGTGAGTACAGCTCTGGAGTATAATACAGGATGTAACTCAGGATCAGTACAGGATAAGTAATGTAATGTATGTACACAGTGACTGCACCAGCAGAATAGTGAGTGCAGCTCTGGAGTATAATACAGGATGTAACTCAGGATCAGTACAGGATAGTAATGTAATGTATGTACACAGTGACTCCACCAGCAGAATAGGGAGTACAGCTCTGGAGTATAATACAGGATGTAACTCAGGATCAGTACAGGATAAGTAATGTAATGTATGTACACAGTGACTGCACCAGCAGAATAGTGAGTGCAGCTCTGGAGTATAATACAGGATGTAACTCAGGATCAGTACAGGATAAGTAATGTAATGTATGTACACAGTGACTCCACCAGCAGAATAGTGAGTGCAGCTCTGGAGTATAATACAGGATGTAACTCAGGATCAGTACAGGATAAGTAATGTATGTACACAGTGACTGCACCAGCAGAATAGTGAGTGCAGCTCTGAAGTACAATACAGAGTGTAATTCCACAGGATTACTACTAGTTAGGTAACATATGCAGTAAGTTATTTAGTTCTGATCCAAACATTTACCTAGATGAAGCAGTGAAGCCCACCCAAGTCATTCCATGTGGCCAGTAGGAACCCTTCACCATACAGCGACACTTTATTGATTTCACAAACAAGGAAATCATCTTTTTTATGGCATAAAAAACAGATTGAATGCGCTTCCATTTCCTGTGCAGATTTTATTGAAGCACTTATTCCTGTACAAACACAATGGGCGCTTTCTGCACTTGATGCTGGTGTCAGATGCACCATGTGTCCTTGGACCCTGTGTGTCCAGTGCGGGCAGCGGCCTCTGGAGGACGTCACCGAGCCACAGACAAAAGACTGCGAACAATAACCCTCATACCTCAATGCGGATGTGGAAGGGGTGAGGAGGGGGGCCCCTATCGACACTGGGAAATAATGCCACAGTGACACACTATGGGGTATTTGTCCAGTGGGTTGTCCTTGATACACAGCCACCAAATCCAACATGGCAGAAGATGCCAACAAGCCTGGGACCCATTGGGGTGGGGGAATGCTCACCATCTAATTTCCATAGCCCATTTCCACACATTAGGACCATCTTCATAGGAGGCCAATTAGCCCATCACCATGACTGTGGAGAACCTGGAGGAAACCCACCGCCCTTGGTTGGACGCCAGTGCGAACCGCTGAGCCGAAAATGCGGTGGATCTACCCTGATGATTAATCAACATGTTAACGAGTCCAGGAGCCCAGAGATTAGTGGGGCGCAGCTCTGGGTTATACCTGTAGAACTTGCTCTTAAACTGCAGAGATCAGAGAAAACTCCAATCTCCTCCGACCTCCATACAGGGAAAAAGGGGGTCACTGGGGGATCCCCCGATAAAGAGGAGCCGCAGGGGTCCTAGAGGCATCCAGACGCATAGTTAAAAAATAAAAAAGGAAAAGCTCAATTATATGCACTTTAAAACATGGTCTAAAGGTGGCCACATACAGTAACATGGGCTGCACCCGCTAACCATGTGGTGTGGGCGATGGGACCTTTCTCCTAAATACATATCTTGTGGGAATGAAGGATTGGGCAGATGGATTTTAACAGGTCCGATCTTCTCAGTGGAGATGGTAGCCTGCAGCAGTTAGTTGACGCTCTACACTTGCACACTCGGCCGAGACTACCTGCAGTGCTGCTCCAGTGGGGGTCATTTACTAAAGACCCGCGTTTCCAATATTAATTAGTCTTTGTAACATTGCTGCTGGAGGAACCTGACCGGTGTATCACAGAACCAGCAGATCTCTGGTGTAACCTGCTCAGGTCTCTGGCTCGCAGGGATGGGGCCCCCGCCGTCTGCTTCCTTCCACCAACTATTTGTGGCGCTGTTTTTGGCGGGAAGCTACCATAGCAGCCAAGCTTACCCCTTTTAAGAGGGCACGAGCAGGGCCTCTCTGAAATATTCAAGAGCGCCATACAGGGCACGACGCACGGAGTCAATGCCGGTCATCTGCAGTTATCCGATTGTACGTACCTTGGTGCGAAGAGGGGGGGGGAGGGGGGGAATGAAACTACAACTCCCAGCATGCGCCATTCACTTTTATGGGAGCTCCACGAACGCTCTAGCACAGTTTGTATTGCTGGGAGTTGTAGTTTCACAGCTGACAATGAAATATACAAAAAAAAATGGAATTTCTAAGCAGGTGGGGCAGATTTTCGTGCACTTTTTCCCCGCAAAGTGACAGATGCGGCATTTAACCTCGCCGGCGTTCACACGCCGCGTCTTCTCCTCCAATCTGAGCGGCTCGTGGCCCTGATCTGCTGCATCGGCAGGGGGGTAAACGCTAAAGATGCTGCGCAGGATCATCCCTGAGCGCCATGCTGCGGCCAGCAGATACACACAACAGGAATTTTTGGCTGACCCCGTGCCCCTCATATTTATGCTACTGATGGGGTTAAATGCAGAAAGTGAAAAAAAAAAATGGCGCAGATTGGGCAGATGGAGGCATGTGACTGCGGGACTAAAATTATCCGCCGGAGTCAAACTCGGTGCCCACCTGTTGCGACACCAACACATGCCCGGGCTTGGGTATTTATAGAATGCACGTTCGGGGGGGGGGGGGGGGGATTATTGGGAGGGCATGCACCATTAACCCCTTGCAGCCCAGGAGCTGGCACATTGGAGGGCTCTCTCTGAGGCACCGGGATGAAGGCATTTAGAGGCGGCCAATTAAGGCCTTATTTGTGCTCGTGCTCCCGGGATGTGCGCTGCCTGCAGTGAGCAGGAAACTGCTGCAGATCATTAAATGGTCGTTTATCAACGTCTCTCGCCAGGCAACACACAATGCAGGAGGAGAAGAGGGAGCGCGCGGGGAAGGGAGGAGAGCGCCCCAGCAACAGCGGCTCATTAGCATAGCCTGCCACTCTGACGGCGCGCCCTGATTGGACGCGCTCCGGCGGAGGCGAGCCAATCCCGGCCGCCCTATGCAAATCGACTTTGCTCCAGTTGCCAGGGCAGAGCCGCTTGCCGGCTGCCCAATAGGAAAACAAACAATAAACAAGAAATGAGAAGTGAGCATTGTGTCCCCGCTCCTCACTTCACAGATTACCGAGGTACGGCGGGGGGAGCAGCTGCAAGTGACGGGACACTGCTGCAACCCAGGGCATGGCAATGCAGTGCCAGAGGAGACCACGCCGCACACTTTCATACCATGATGGGAGTTGTTGTATATAAGCCTATCCATCCAACGTAGCCCGATCGGTTGCCAGTGACAACACGGCTCATTACATCTGCACCAGAAAGCGATTTTTGTTGTGTCGCCCATAGCAACCAATCACGGCGCAGCTTTCATTCTCTACTCTGCTATGGAAAAATGAAAGACGTGCTGTGATAGGTTGCTGCAGTTTTAGACAGTTCCATAAACGTCCCGGAGGGGAGGGGGGTGACCTTACATTTAGCCACACCGTGGGGGTGGCTAAGCCACTCCATGAGCTTGGATGCCCCCACTGATACCAGAGGAGATGGCGGCATTATTGCCTTATGCCAATCGCATAAAGTGCAGGGGCAAGTTTGAAAAAAAGGAATTTGCCAAAATGCTGCCCCCTGCAGGTTCCACTTGGGACAGTTTTGCAGTGATTGGGGCAGGGAGCAGAGCTCATCAATTGCACAGGCAGGGTGTGATCTTTGTTCTTGGTGGTCCTCCACCCTGGCTAGTGGTGGAGAGGGGGGGTTCACAAGCTTCAGAGGTGGCCATCTCTGAAATCTGCATCCCATGTGGATCTGTAGTTTATGGAAATAAGGGACTATTATCCTGGGCAGAAAACACAAGGATTACCGCTGATATTGGGGTATCTGAGGGTCGGAAGGAAATCTAGACAGAAATCTGCAACTAAAAAGGGTCAGTGGATTTAAAAAAAAATATAGAAAAGCTCTTGATAGGAGATGGCGCCGAGACCCCCGCCAGTCCCTAGCGGCCAGAGATGGGTCCAAGTCTACAGGCTCCACCTTCTGGAAGGACAGAGTGCGATGTGCAAGTTTTATAAAATCTCAGTGACCCCAGACTGGGTCCCTTTAAATTGAGATGGAGGAGCTGACCAAAAAAATAAATAAAAAAGCAATGACGCAGCAGTCGGTTACAGCTAAAATGCCGCAATTCTACAACCATCGCAGGTAAAGGAAAACTGTGCCGCACCACGACCGCTATGTCTGAACGCGGCCTGAGCCTGGCCATACGAGGCCCGATTCTGAGACAGACTGGTGCATCATGGGCTGCGGGGAGCTGGTAGTGCCCGACATTCGGAGGGGCAGAAGCATTGCACAAGTTAAAGACCAGCTGCGGCTCCGTCAGCAACACCAGTATTTGCCAAAACTGTTTTGTTTCGTTTTTTGTTATTTCAGACCGGAAAAAATCCACAGCGGAGGCGCCGCGTGTGACCACCGCTTCATTTACAGCACAGCTTTTTGACTCAGAGTCATCAGCTTCCACGTTGCGGCAAACTGAGCAGGGCAAGGGCTAGCAGGTCACTGCTTTGTCGACGGCAGCCAAAGGGTTAAGTATCCGGCCGCACCAGCGCGATGCAAATGAGGCGCCGCTTTCATCCCCGGTCATCGGACATTTTACAGAGAAGATGGGGCGGCTTTGGAGCGGAGTCTTCCTCAAACAGCTGACAGCCACCGATTCCCAGAGAGGAAACCCAACAGCTGGTGGAGGAGGAATGCCCCGTCAGATAGGGGCGAGGGGGGTCCGCATGCTTTCTCTGCCCCGTCAGTTGCTAAATCTGACGTCCACCTTTGTCCCAGTTGACACTTTAGAGGGGGAGAAAGCATCTAAGGAACCTGAGCGGCGGGATGGTGAAAAGGACAGCGGACGTGAGGCTTCTACCATGGAGTCAATGTAGGTCACATAAAGAGGATTGGAGGGTCCCCACCTTCACCCACTTATCTGTACACCCCCACACGCACTCCATGTGCCGCCATCAGGAGGACTACGTACGTGTTTAACGGGTGCCCAGACGTACGTGTTTAACGGGTGCCGCTAAAACCAAGCAGTATACCTAGTTTTACCGGATGGTGGTGCATAGAATAGTGCAGTCCGTCGTTGGGTCAATGGGGGCTTATGGGTCCGATGACGACCAGCATGTCCAGTACGGTCGCTACATGTCTGAATTAAAGGGAAACTCTGGGCAAAGTAAACGTCACATTCTTTGGCTCATAAAAGGAAGACATGGTCCAATATGCCCCAGCGCTGTCATATCAAATCATGGTGCTGGTATTCATACAAACATGGCTGCTTTTGGCCAGAAACCGCACCATCTACAGGCTATATGTGGTATTGCAGTTCAGTCCCATTGACTTCAGTGAAATGGAGCCGAGCTACAGTACCACACAAAACCCACTGACAGGGGTTGTTCTGTTTTAATAATCACATGGACAAGCCCTTTAAGGCCTCTTTCACACATGAGTTAATTGCAGAGGTGTGCTGTCACATATCCATTGACTTTAATGTGCGCGTTCACATGTCAGTGGTGTTCCATGGACCGTGGGTCACGGACATAATCATGGAGGTCATAAACGTGAAAGAAGCCCAACTATGATAACGTGATGGCATGTTACCCTCATACACCGACCGGAGCGCAAATCTTCTCACCAACCTCCTATTCATTCCATCAAGAGCAGCTTGGTAAACACACAACCGATAACCTGATCACTCAGCTAAGCGTGGTCACCGTGCTTCACATATGGCAGACTACCCCAAAGAGAATAGAAACTGCAAGTGAAGGCTGCGGCCAACACTACTGAACACCATGAAGATAAAACCAGCACGAGTAACAACATGACAACACCGCAACCAACCGAGGCCGGTGACACCAAGTATCTAAAAGCCTCAAAAGCACTTAACAGAAGTACTAAGTAAGCTTACGTGTCGCAGCAAAGATTCCCATTACAGGGGTTCTCCCAGGATTAATGTAAAAAATGAAAAAATCAGACGTCATATAGGACATGACTATCTCTGTCTAACAAAGATGGAACCAGCCCTGTACCTCACATGGATCCAGGGATCTCCCCATTCATTGCTCTGCTAGATTTATATCAAGTTGGGGCGTGTCCTTTCTGCTGCACATGGAACTGAGCATGTGCGTCCACCTTGGAGAGATGGGCAGTAAAAATAGAAAAAGAAGAAACAGAAGGTGGCGTTGTACAGATACAAACTCAGCGGTTATGAATTTACAGACAGACTTCTTCAGATCCAGGTGCTGATTTGAAAAACCCCTTTGAGATCTGGACTGAGGGCCCTTATCACCTCAGGTAGAGGTCACTGTACCCAGCTCCTTAAAGGGAACCCGTCACCAGGATTTTGCACATAGAGCTGGGGACATGGGCTGCTAGCACATCCGCAATACCCAGGTCCCAGAGCTCTCTGCGCTTTTATTGTGTTAAAAAACTTTTTTGATCCATATGCAAATGCCCTGATACGAATCCTGTAGCCGGAGATGAGTCAAGCGGAAAGGAGCCCAGCACCGCCCCGCGTCCTCCGAATCTCCTCCTTGCTGGCTGACTTCACAGAGCTGGAGCGGTGAAATCTCGCGATGCGCGAGCTAGCGCATGCGCAGTGTCGGCATCATGTTCTTTCCCTGTACTGGGATCAGCACAGGGAACGAACTACGCATGCGCTAGCTCGCGCATCCCGAGATTTCGGCGCTCCAGCTCTGTGACGTCAGCCAGCAAGGAGGAGATTCGGAGGACGCGGGGCGGTGCTGGGCTCCTTTCCGCTGGACTCATCTCCGGATACAGGACTCATATCCGGTCATTTGCATATGGATCAAAACACAATAAAAGCGCAGAGAGCTATGGGACCTGGGTATTGCGGATGTGCTAGCGGCCATCTAGCAGCCCATGTCCCCAGCGCTATGCGCAAAATCCTGGTGACAGGTTCCCTTTAATTTAAAAACGGCATGCACGTGGCCCCTGAGCGCCGACAGTCAGGCACTCTCCCCTGACCCCTCAGTGCGTTAATGAAAGCGGCACTGCCAAGTGGCACCTAAACCATTGTACTCGAGGCTTCCTTGTGTTTCGTTCGTCAGTATTACCAATATCTCTGCCAGTGTCAGTGAATGGAAACAAACATTCTTATTCACAACAAGAAGTTAGAAACCCCATACACGCAATCCCCTTCATAGTACATGCGTCCTGTCTGCACCGATACATTGTAGCAACCCTACTGATGCATTTGGTCTACATTTGATACAAAGTAGCAGACCCTCAGCTGCGGGTAAGTGGATGCAAACACTATTGTCCTTAGTCACTGACAGCAAGCGGAGTGCTTGAAAACGTTACTGAACCACACAAGTATATCTCAGCACCTGCAGTACCTAATGGCTAGCACCAGCTAGGTCTCTGTGAGCCGCCCTCACACTCACGTGGCGGGGCTGCACTCACATCAGACAGGCGGCGTGTGCAGTCACGTGTGAGACCGCGCGCTCTGCCCAACAATTGGGCTATATATAGAAGATCTATTCCCGTTTCAGCTATTTCTGGGCGACTCACAACAGCGTGAAGACACAGAAGCGTGAACACTCACTTATTTCTACAAACTCCGGGATGGAAAGGGACGCTGCGCACCTCCCTGCTGCCCACCTACCTGTGATGCCCCCATATTTACAGTCTGCTTTTTAAATGGCTCCATACGTGCTCGCCAAGGCCGGCCCCTTAGGCTGTGCTTACAATGAGAAAACCACGCCGACAAATTGTACACAAAGGGGCGGCATTCAGGAAAAATCTACAGGAACGCGCAGGAAAATTAACAGCGCAAGTGCTGAACCCTGCAGCTGTTGAGGTCTGCCCCGCTGCCCAGAGGTACCGAATGGAAAAAGATTACAGCTTCCATAGCGGTGGTCTCATGACCTAACCCATGGCCGGGTCCTCTACTGCACAGGCGCTAAAAAAGCAGCTGGGGAGGAGGGGGTGGCAAAATCACAGGACCGCCACCATTGTGAATTTTTGCATTTCATATGCAATGACACACATCACAGGGTCTGGCATTTCAAATATGTAAGCGGACGCCCCCTTTAAGCAGTCTCACTGGTAATGGCCACGTGGTTATGCGGCTAAACAGCACTTTACCGCGCGTCCACTAACTGCTTTTAGGTGCAGTCAATTTGAAAAACCACGTGGAGCTGTATGTTGCCATGGTTTCGGCTGTGGTGCATCTATGAAGTGCAAACAATGATACAGTTCCCTGACAGCAAGTGGAGATCTTGAAACTGGTAACGACAGGACATGTAATTTCTCAGAAAGGTGCGGTGATTGTTACTCTACGTACACAAAACTTGAAAAACCCTTTAAAACTGGCAAGCTCGTCAAGAAAGAAGTAACAGCTCCTAGCTGCAACAACTCTCCAGCAGAACTACAACTCTCAGCAGGGACCAGTGACGTAGAAGTGCTACTCAAAGCCAAGTACCCCTCTACTTGAATTCAAACATGAAAAGTACTGCCAAATCTAGGATCCTACCCTACGTTGGAGGCGTGAGGACAGCGGGAGTACACCTTTACAGCTGGGCCACATGTATAATAGCTGGCTCTTCCCACTGCCCGTACACATGCATGCTCGGTATCTAGGGGTTTTCTAGGATCAGCATATATTGATGGTCTATCCTTCTGATAGGCCATGAATACCAGGTTGTAGGGTTTGACTCTTGGCAACCCAGCTGTTTGAAGGGGCCATGATGCCCATGTGAAGCCTCTGTCCATATACTCGCACATATAGCGGTGGGGGTGGAAGCATGAATGGGATGAAACCATGTGGCTGCTCCCAGAATCTGCCCGCGATGCACAGTAGACAAGGTCTCATTATGCACCTATGCCTCTTTGGTCCCGGATTTTGGCATCAAGGGGGTGAGATACAAAAAAACAAAAAACAAACACACAACCGCCCAGACCAACCTACAATAAAGAAGTGTTAAAGGGCATCTGTCAGCAGTTTTGTCCCTATGACACTGGCTGACCTGTTACATGTGCACTTGGCTGCTGAAGGTATCCGTGTTGGTGCCATGTTCATAAGTGCCCGCATCGCTGAGAAAAATTAAGTTTTAATATATGCAAATGAGCCTCTAGGAGCAACGGGGGCGTTGCCGTTACACCTAGAGACTCTGCTCTCTCTGCAACTGCCGAGACCTCTGCACTTTGACAGAGCCAGGCAACGTAAATGAGATCACATCTGACCCTGACTTCTCCTAGTCAAAGTGCAGAGAGTGCGGCAGGTGCAGAGAGAGCAGAACATCTAGGAGTAACGGCAACGCCCCTGTTGCTCCTAGAGGCTAATCTGCATATAGCAAAACATTATTTTTCTCAGCAATGCAGGCACATATGAACATGGGACCAACACAGATGACAGATGCCTTCATCTGCCAAGTGCACATGTAACAGGTCATCCAGCGTCATAGGTACAGATCTGCTGACAGATGCCATTTAAGCACTTACTTGACAGATCCTTTACCGCCACACGGGTTCTTGCGGCCGGGCTATATTTATCCGGCTTCTGTGACTGACATCACGTCGACCACACATGCCCACTGCAGCCAATCACTGGCCCCAGAAGAAGTGCACTTCTGCAGCCAGTAAAATAGAACCAAAGCAGCAGTGTGGGATCTGTCAGGTAATTACTTATCACTTCTTTACTGCAGGAGAATCCCGAGGGTTTTCCAGTTCCCTCCTAAAAGCGGACAACCCCTTTAACAGGGCAAATGGAAAATAATATTTTTATTAGACAATCTCTATAAAGAAGCACTCTTTTTCCTATATAGTGCAGCACAGGCTATAGAATAACACAGGCCTTGTGTATACCTGTAAGTTATTATATGTGTTGTCTGCCACCTTGATTCCTTGTTCCCCTAATGCAGCCTTGTTTCCCTTCCTCCTAAAGACAAGGGGCCAGTCTCATCACACTTGCTATGCTCTAAGGACAGCCAGTGACAGATCAGTGACATAGAACTGCTGCCCCCAACTCACACTGAAGAGTCTCAGTGTATTCTATGCGATGAAGCTTCAGCTCTTACAAGAAGAGCAGCATGACGCTGCATCTCCTAGAAATACACTGTAGATCCTGCAGACAGTACACACAGTGAGTCATGGGAGAGCAGGGTGACATTACATATCATAGGACACACTGGAGATTCCACATACAGAACCTACATATAGTACAGGCAAGTATTGAAGCTTGGGAAAGCAGGGTGACATTACAGATCATAGGAAACACTGGAGATTCTGCACACAGAACTTATAGATAATACAGACAGATAGTGCGAGTCAGGAAAGTTGTATAACCCTGCAGGTAATCACTCTATGGAGCTACCTATATTACTGCACTCCAGGTCCCTTGGAGGGGGCAGAAATTATATTTTTAGAAGCACTCTACACATGGAGGGACATACAGGGGAACAAGGGGGGTAGAACTTTGTGAGAAGGCTGATGTCTGAGAGCTGCCAGGATAGACTTCATGGATGATGATGCAGTCCTGTGAGTCATAAGAAATCGGGCACATAGGAGAGCAAAAACAAAACATTCTTGGAGTGCCAGTTTAACTTTAAAGGGGTTGTCCAGGTTCAGAGCTGAACCTGGACATCCCTCCATTTTCACCCCGGCAGCCCCCCTGACATGAGCATCGGAGCAGTTCATGCTCCGATGCTCTCCTTTGCCCTGCGCTAAATCGAGCAGGGCAAAGGCATTTTTCTGAGTTCCGGTGACATACCGGGCTCTCTATGGGGCTGACAGGCAGCCCGGTGACGTCACCGGCACTGATGGGCGGGATTTGGCTCTGCCCTAGCCAGTAAAACGGCTAGGGCAGAGCTAAAGCCCGCCCCTCAGAGCCGGTGACGTCACCGAACACACTGCTGGGCGGAAGTTACCGCCCGGCAGTGTGTTATTGAAAACACAAGAGCCTGTGCCCTGCGCGATCTAGCGCAGGGCACTGGAGCGCATCGGAGCATGAGATGCTCCGATGCTAGGCTCAGGGGGGCTGCCGGGGTGAAAATAAGGGTATGTCAGGGTTCAGCTCTGAACCCGGACAACCCCTTTAAGGCTAAATCTGTAGTAAAATCTCCCTTAAAGGCTTTTTCCAGGATTATCCTCACGATAGGTCATCTTTCTAAGATGGTCAGAGGGTGCTGGGAGACAGACAGCCATCAATCCGATACTGGTGACCTGGCCCAATCTAAAAGATAGATCATCAATGGGCAAGTCCTGGAAAACCCCTTTAGATGATGCACCGCCACTAGAGTGGCAACTGGCGAAACCCTGTAACCTTTGTAAATGGCCCTGCACGTTGTACTATGTACTAAACCGCCATACTACATAACTAACGAACCATTTGTGGATGTCAAATATTTCTGAACGGAAGTCGCTAGCAGCTACGCGACATACAGGAGAAACAGATTTCACTGCTCACATTTCCAAATTTGCCAGTCAAAATTGAAGATGAAGTTCCATGCGTGACAGATGTAACGGGTGGGAGGGAGCTCGCCACAGACACACATTCACATTGGTGTAAAAACCAACAGATTAAAGAACGTACACGCAGCCAAGAGATGTTAACTTGTTATGTGCTGTACTGCAGGACGTCGGCATAGACCGCAGCAACACAGTCACGGAATACCTCATCGCGGCACGCAGCAGGACAGTCCACCATTAAAATCCCACAGGAATTTACATGGTTAACTAGACTGCGCCTCCATGACGGAGTGATGGGCTAAATTAAACCAAGATAGCAAAATGGAAATCACTGCATCTCGCTTCTACAAACTCCCAGACACGACCACCAGGTCCGCACGTTAAAACTTCTATAAGGTTAAATTCTGCTTAATTACATATTCTTTCCATTAAGTTTTCTTTATAGCAGTCAGATCCCCTGCACAGACAGAGATACAAGATAACATTCTAGCATCCCGCAGCCAGCACTAGGGGGAGCTCTCTGCATACCATTATACAATGAAGCAAGCTCCCTCTAGTGGCGACCGCTGGCATTAAGAATGCTAACTTTAATGATCTACAGCTGATATCAATTTGTTCTATAATTTGAGCCGATTTCTGAAGTAAGCCATAGTAAATCTGTCTGTCCACAATAAGCCTTGCTCCCTCCGGCTAAACCCCATCAATTTCTCACCACTTGCAAAAAGTACCCTATACTTAGTAGCTTTTCCACCGCATAAAAGTAGCACAAAGCACACACTACATTGGCAGGATCCAAACCACTACATTTAAGCCAGTTACCCAGAACACAATTTTATTTTTAGCTTTGGTTAGATTCATGGGTGTTCCCTGCAACCCTTAAAGGGGTATTCTGAGGATAGGTCATCAATTATATATCAGTGGGGGGGTTTGACCCCAGGCAATCTCTCCAATCAGCTGTTTGAGAAGGCCGTGACCACCCTTTGAGCTCTGCCGCCTCTTCCTGTGACATCATACTGGTCACACTATGTGCAGCTCAGTCCCATTCAAGTGAACAGGCCTGGGCTGCAATACCAAGCCCAGCCAATATACAATGTATGGCACTGTGCTTGGTATGCTGTGAAGAGGCTGATTAGAGGGGGTGCTGGGCATCGGACCCCACTGGTCTGAAGTTGATGACCTATACTGATCATAGGACATCAATACTTTACTCCTGGAAAACTTCAGGTGTGGACAAATTACAGACAATTCCAGGAGCAAGAGTACTTTTAATAACCTTATAAGAATCTCCATATATAAAATCGATGGAAAAAGACCCAAAATGTCAGGCACCTGGAGTGGTCTGGCCAAGTCCTAGGAAGGACAGGCTTTGCATATTCTGAAACGCCTCGCCATATTGTCAAAAAGGAGGAATGCAGCGGAGGTCAGTCGCCAACAATCACAATTAAACACCCCTTGGCATACACCGCCACCAAGTCTGGGCCGGTACAGCGGAGGGCACACCAGTAATAAAAGCACCTAGAGATCCTGATATAGGGGGGCCTTTATACCAGGCATCCTCAAACTGCGGCCCTCCAGCTGTTGTAAAACTACAACTCCCACAATGCCCTGCTGTAGGCTGATACCTGTAGGCTGTTCAGGCATGCTGGGAGTTGTAGTTTTGCCACAGCTGAAAGGCTGCAGTTTGAGGATGCCTGCTTTATACCAATGCAAAATGTGAGGCCCAAAAACACAGTGCGAGCAAACCACGAAGCTTCTCTGTGCTCTAATAACCACTCTACAAGCAAACCTGACCCATAAAAGAGTCTCATGAAATCATAAAAAGGTGAGGTCTCAGGAGCTATGATCGTGGTGCGCTACATGGCTCCCGAGAATCGCTGTACCCCTGTATGAGACCCCAATGCTGATTTTAAATGGAGGAAAGTAAAGCTTTAAAAAGAGGTTCTCCAGGCTTTTACTATTTGATTATTGATGACCTATCCTGAGGATAGGGGTCCGACACCCAGCATCCCCGCTGATCCGATGCATGTGCCCTCTCCCTTCCTGTCTGCTGCTGTTGTCTATGGCAAACACCATGGACAGCAGTGGTGACCCAAAAGAGAGACGGCACGTGCACACTGCGTCTCCTAATACAGCTGATCGGTGTCAGACCCCACCGATCTGAAATGTATGACCTATCCTGAGGACAGGTCATCAATCATAAGAGCCCGGAGAACCCCATTAATCCCATCCAAGGGCTTGCAAGTCTACTTTCACACTCGCGGTTTTTGCAGATCCATCATGGATCTGCAAAACCACTTCCGTTACAATAATACAACCGCATGCATCCGTCATGAACTGATCCGGTTGCATTATGTCTTCTATAGCCATGACTAATCTGCCTTGAACACCATTGAAAGTCAATGGGAGACGGGTACGTTGCAGCGTTTTTCTGTCCGTGATGGGGACGCAACCAAACTGAACGGAATGCATTTTGGTACATTCTTGTTTTGTTCCTATTGACAATGAATGGGGGCAAAACTGAAGCGTTTTCTTCCGCTATTGAGATCCTATGACGGATCTCAATAGCAGAATTGAAATTGCTAAGGCTACTTTCACACTGGCGTTTTTTTGGGTCCACTTGTGAGATCCGTTTCAGGGATGTCACAAGCGGTCCAAAACGGATCAGTTTAGCCCCAATGCATTCCGAATGGATAAGGATTCGCTCAGAATGCATCAGTTTGGCTCCGTTGCACCTCTATTCCGCTCTGGATGCAGACACCAAAACGCAGCTTGCAGCGTTTTGGTGTCCGCCTGACGATGCGGAGCCAAACGGATCCGCCCTGACTTACAATGCAAGTCAATGGGAACGGATCCGTTTTCACTGACACAATATGGTGCAATTAAAAACAAACAGATCCATCCCTCCCTGACTTTCAATGTAAGTCAGGAAGGATCCGTTTTTTTTTTAAAAGAATAATGCAAACGGATCCGTTCTGAACAGATACAAGCGTTTGCATTATCGGTTTGCAGATACAAGACGGATCCGCAACGAACGCAGGTGTGAAAGTAGCCTTACAGGAATACCTCAAACATCATAGAAGGAGGACGCAGAGGCCGGGGTTACCTGTATGCATCGTCTTCTTTCAAGTCTCATATCCTGTGAATGGAGGGGAGAGTCCAGCAGCAAACCGCAACACTGAAACAGAACAAAACCCAGTATTAGACACAGAGCGCCACAATCTGCACGAAAGCATAGGTTCGCCTCTGAAGAACGTACATTTCATATACAGTTATACATATAGTATATAAGTACATTGTTAATCGTGTGCGGAATATGGGCAAGTGACTGTTATAACTCAGAGCTGCATTCACAGTTCTGCTGGTCGATAATGGAGACTGTAAGCAAGCTTGCTGCCAGACTCCACAACATTAAGGCATGGTTCACACAGGCGCAAGTCACTTCTTTCATTCTGTTCCATAAGAGCTAGAATTGGAGCGATCTCCCTCACTTTTCGGGGCCCCGTTCTAGAGAGAGAAGTGCCCACACGTTTCTGACACTGGTCATATATTCTAGCGATATGCCACCAGTGTCAAGATGAGACAACCCCTTTAAGGCGTTTTGTACACAGGTCGATGATCGGGGCGCTCGTAGCCAATGATTGCCCCGCGCCGCCGGTCTCCTGTCGCTCATTCATCAGGTGAAAGTCTCTTCCCGGGAAAGTTAAATCATTATCGTCCTGTGTATATGGGCGCCGCCAGCAGGAAATGTCGAAACTGGGCGGTCATACTGCCATTATGGGGCCTAAAAAACAAGTTCTCGCAAGCACTGGCTAGGATTGTGGGCTGCGCATGCTCACCTTGCGCAGAAGACAGCGCTGAGCTGCGCATGCGCCAACACATTGAACAGAATCATATAGCGCACCGCCAAAAGAAAATACTGGTGTCCTACTGAGCATGCTCGACCTGGGAAAGGCAGAACTCTGGAGGACGTCTCCTGCAGCAACAAGGTGTTCACACTTGGTGGGCAGGGGGTATTTTGGAGTTGACCTACTGAAATCTATTTCTGAAGCAACTCCACTTTTATAGCAATGTTCACCTTAAAGGCGCTTAGAAGATGATGGTTGCTGGCTGTTAGAAACAGCGCCACACCTGTGCATGGGTTGAGTCTGGCACTCTAGCCCAGCCCCACTGAAGTAAATACACAGCCTATGGACAGAACAAGTGCAGCCCATGTTTTCGTGATCCTGGACAATCCCTTTAAGGTCAGGGGAACTGTACACAGACCCACTTTCTTTGCCAAAGTAGAGCTGCCAGTCGCGCTGCATTACTTACAATATCATTAGGCTTGCGTGCAAGGATGGCGACCAAACAGCGGCGCGGACTCTCCGTGAACTGGATAAACGTACAAATAGTTTTGCTTTGTCGATTTCAATCTGTTTGAATCACACAGTTCACAGCGCGGCATAGGCTGCCCACCGGCTGAAGCTGTCCTCTCGGCTCACTTGTAGCGTACAGTGCGATGACTGCACCGACATGATCCGAGGAGGGTCCGCCGTCGAATCTCAAAAATAAGAACCCGTGGGAGTGGAGACCGGCACAGGAGCAAAACCTCACAAGCGCAGATGAAAACGGATCTTATTTACCGTGCCTGAGATTTTACTGGTTTCCCTACAGCTCCAGAGCTGTGGTAAAAATCACGGCGTTACCGCAACTTCAGTGTCTTCAGTGTCAGTCTACGGGAACAGAAGATTTAACTATCGCAAATACAGATTTATTGCGGGGATTGAAGGTTTCACACAACATACTGGCGTCACCTTCACATCACAGGCCCTTACATGAGCAGCGCGGGTACATGTCTAGTTTTTATAGAATATCAATTACTTGCACACATCTCAGGGTATGTTCACACTGCAATTTTAAAAAGAATTTTTGAAGAAAAAAAATAAACAACTAAACAAAAAAAAAAAACAACAATATTGTCAATCTTTGAAGCCTTATCCATGCTGTGCAACCGTCAAAAACTGTGTCAGAAATCAGTGTCTGACCGGTGCCGCAGATTCTTCCATTATATACTTCCACCATCAGAACACACTCCCAAAATGAGCACAATGACAGGACACGCAGAAACTGTCTTCGTTCATGGCTCCATTACATGCTGTGACCAGGGTGGACGGCGTTACAAAAACAGCCGAGTGGGCTCTGCTATGCCACCGCGTGAGACAGGTATTCCGATCTCAGTCAATATCACTTTAATAGAAAGGGGGGGGGGGGGGGGGGCAGATAAACTTCAGGTACCAAGAAGACAAGTGGTCACCTACATTACAGTATTCGGGATCTGCGTCCAATCTGCGCTGTGTCCCCGAATCGGTGTGGCTGTTCCGCAAATTAAAGCGCAATCTCTATTCTTGTTTGTTTTGCAGTCCGGAATAGCGATTTATACTGATGGGGGTGAGAAAATCGCCGATTGCAGACGGACAGCAATGTGGATACAGTCGTGTGCGTGAGGCCTAAGTCCAGTCTCAGCGAATGAAGCATAAAAGGTAAGGCTACATCTGCATCTGCGTCGTCCGCTGCATCCGTGCAGGAAAGCCAACAGACCCCACTATGGTGAATGGGGGTCCAGCGGTAACCAGACTACCAGAATCAGATGTGCACCTACCCTTCCTTAGTTTGTCCTGCCATGTGATGGACACGCTGCTAGTTACAGTGTCCAAATAATGAAGGCTCCCACTCAGTGTCAGCAAGCGGAGATCTTAAAAAATTGTAAGGGATGGATATAGAAAGTATAGAACGTTTCATTATACAGGGAATTATACACCCTTTAGAGGATCCCACACCAGACTGAAGAATAAGAAATGCCTACATATCTTCTTCCTGTCCCCCTTTTAAACCGATTCAACAAAGATATTTGACAAGAAGACAAAAAGTTAAATTATTTCTGGTGAATTCTCTCATGAAGGCCGATGACGTTTGGTGCCCAGCAGTGGATATCCAGGTCAGCAGCAGAGTAAGGGTGTATTCACACTGCATTCTGCAGTGCAGGCATCTCCAGTAGGGCTACAGCAGATCCGTTGCCCACAGGTTCCCATGTTAGGCCTCGTTCACACAGTCCATGCTTGGTCAGTGCTTTCCACAGAGATCAGGTATAACGGAGAGATCGGCACCTGCTCCTTGTTTTTGATCCCCACCCGGTTTTGGCTCAGAATCACTGAAGTGTGAACTAAGCCTTGAAAAGCCTTACTTTTGTTTTTTTTTATTGTTAGCAGACTCCAGAATTTCATACTACCGAAATTTACCGTCCCGGCAGAGCCCACAAGGGCCCTTTGGGAATCCATCAGATGAACAGAGGCCTAGGAGTACATCTGACGGGCGAAAGCAGCATAAAACATTACGAAGCAAACAAAAGGGTGCTTTTATAAAAATAAATATTTTATATATATATATATATATATATATATATATATATATATATATATATATATATATATATAAAAAAATCAAGAAAAGGCCAAAAATGCCTGCAGACTGATGACTGCAATGGGAGAAACCCAGGAGCAGACGCGGGGGGGGGGGGGGGGCGGACGACTTTACAGAGCTCAGGGCCACGGCAGACCACGATATGAAACAAGGAGACCACAAATATACCAGAAAGAAAGGGGGGGGGGGGGGGGGAGGAAAAAGGGAAAAAGAAAAATCTAGCAAAAAGCCTGAGGACTTTGGCAGAGGTGGTAGGGATGGCTATGCTGGTCTGCTTTTTATACGGACTTGAGGCTGCGACGGTTTATGTACTGCTCATCTGGGGGGGGGGGGGGGGGGGGGGTCGTCCATGCAACCAAATCTTACAATGGCCAGCAGAGAACTCTGTAGGAATCTCACATAGCACAGAGGACACAGCCCCTGGAGCCATACAGAATGCACTGCGAATATTCCAGCTGTCCACGTGTCATTCCCGGCCTTTAACACTTCCCTCAATACCATTTACCTTACATTTTAAGAGAATGGGACAAAACCCGATCCGGCCGCACGTGGTAGCGACATTGACGCCCCCGCCTGCACCTCTATGCCTTCAAGGAGTCACCCGCTAACCTACTTATAGAAAACATTTTTTGCAATTTAAAAAAAAGGACCAAACGAGAGGGCAGAATCTTTTTTTTTTTTTTAAATCTGGCTCCATTTAAACACAAGGTCATAGTCACGTTAGGTGGGCTGCTGGCACAATACAGAAACCAATGGTGCATGGGCACAGCGGGCCCGGCGCAGTCTGTGAACGGAGGCCACTGGAGGACGGGACCCGCCATCACCATCCAGGAAGCAGGTGAGCAGACCCGCAAATACTACATACATTAGGCACATCAGGCTGCCATAGCAATCGTCTTCTGCAAAGTTAGATCTAAGGGGTTAAACGCCCGACATGCCGGCATTTATAGGAGGAGCCTCTGTGTCAGTTACAGCCGGGCCCCTGCCACGATTAAGGTTAGGAAACTGTTTAAGCAATTGCCTGTCCTGAGGATAGGCCATCACTATCTGATCGGTGGGGATCTGACACCCTGCACTCCTGCCAATCAGCAGTTTGGGTGAAGCTCCATTGTCAGAAGTCGACACCAGAACCACACAGCTCCGTCAACATTGTAGTGGACAGTGCTCAACACTGCAGCGCTTATCCAGGGGCAGCGCTGTCCACTATAATTGTGGATGGTGCCATGTAGCTCCAGCGACGGCTTCCAGATGGGGAGGCGAGGGGTGTCGGACCCCCGCCGTTCAGCTAAGGATAGCCTATCCTCGTGCTGGACAATCCCTAACTTGCCATTCCCAGCATATGTGCAGATAGTAATGGAGATAGCGGACACTTCTTTTAGGGTATGGTCACACAGTCAGGTTTCTGCATGCAGTTTTAGAAGCCAAAACCAGGAGTGTATATAAAAAAAAAATTAAAAATGAAGTCATACCCGCCCTGTATATTTTCTCTCCTTTTATGATCCACTCCTGATTATGGCTTCCAAAACCGCATGCAGAAACCTGACCGCGCGTTCGTACCTCTAATTGGTTGGACCGGACCTCATTACAGGGCTTCGTTACACCAAACAAAGTGAAATCCATCTTAATGCAACAAAATGGAAAAAACTACCAAGGGGGCGAATACTTTCCACCAGGAGGTCTGTGCGTTACTCCAGGGTCAGACTGGTGTAGACCCCATATCTGTCTGCGGCGCCGCTGTACTCTTCAAGGGTTACTTCAGCATCAAAATATGGATGGACTACCCACAATACATCAGTCTGGTGGGGGTCCGACCGTCAGTCCATCAATATTGTGAAGCCCAAATACCCCTTTAAAGAGGAGCTGTCGCCTCTCCGGACATGTCTGTTTTAGGAACTACTTGCATTCCCCATGTAATAGCATCTATTCTTATGGCAGGTGATATTCCTCTGTTATTCCTACTAGAGGTTTGGTGTTACCAGTGGTGGCGTGTTCTTGCACAGTCTGACACTATCTGATCAGTGCTGGCAGGGACACCCAGACTCTTAGCAATTCATTTATAAACTTCTAGTAGGAATAACAGAGGAATGGTACAGCACAGGTGCTTTAGGACTGGTATTACAGTAGTCACTGAACACACACACACACACACACACACACGTCAGGAGAGGTGACAGCTCCTCTTTAATGCCCCTCAGTCACTAATCAGAAGGCTGGATGTATGTATAGCTCTAATACAGGTAGATGGCACGTGTGTGAGGGTCATGGCGGTTAAATCGATAGAAATGTGATTACCAGAAAGCAGATCCGCCCCTGTAACTGCGATACGAGGGGTCTTTTCCCGCCAGTTAACCAGTGCAGCTGCCCAGCTGGTACTGAGCTGCAATCCCCCAGCATGCAATGCACAGCAGGACGGGCCTGGTAATTCCACAACACCTGGAGCGCCACCGGCAGCCTGATGCTATAAGGTATTATGCTGGAAATGTATACGTCTACAGACATCTCTCCAAACACACGCAGCAGGTGTAGGAGGGAATCAGGAGTCCCACAGATCGGCTGTGTACGGGCGATGAATAGTCGATGAATCATCACTTGTCTCCCTCCAATAGGTGACCTATATAAGAGACGCAGCGCTTCAGATGCACAGAATCACAGGCGCTGCTCAGACGGAGCTCCGGCCAACAGTGACACAGCATTAAAGGGGCAGGGGTGGGAAAACGAAACGACGTCCCGGGCGTCAGCCCCACAGGACACAATATGCTTCTCAGATCACAGCTCAAGTGATAGGAGCTGTCAGACCCCCCCGACATGACTGCTGTATCTTGTTCTTAGAACTGTATGTTGTGTCATTCCTCTGCTATTCCTCCTTAAAATGTAGGAATAAAATGACAACCAGGTGCGATTATACCCCTCAGAGAAGCCTGTCCCTAGTAAAGACAGACAGTGTCAGCACCAAATGAACAACAAAAGAATGTAGAGGGACACACACCCGTGACCCAGCTGTCAAGTTGCTGGTAAAAATACTATAGTACTACAGGAGGCTACTATGCAGCGTCCCGCTACTGCGCCCAGGCAGGCTACTATGCAGCGTCCCGCTACTGCGCCCAGGCAGGCTACTATGCAGCGTCCCGCTACTGCGCCCAGGCAGGCTACTATGCAGCGTCCCGCTACTGCGCCCAGGCAGGCTACTATGCAGCGTCCCGCTACTGCGCCCAGGCAGGCTACTATGCAGCGTCCCGCTACTGCGCCCAGGCAGGCTACTATGCAGCGTCCCGCTACTGCGCCCAGGCAGGCTACTATGCAGCGTCCCGCTACTGCGCCCAGGCAGGCTACTATGCAGCGTCCCGCTACTGCGCCCAGGCAGGCTACTATGCAGCGTCCCGCTACTGCGCCCAGGCAGGCTACTATGCAGCGTCCCGCTACTGCGCCCAGGCAGGCTACTATGCAGCGTCCCGCTACTGCGCCCAGGCAGGCTACTATGCAGCGTCCCGCTACTGCGCCCAGGCAGGCTACCATACCATCCTGCTCCTGCGCCTAGGCAGGCAAACATACCGTCCTGCCAGCGGGCCCAGGCATCAATTTAAAGCCTAGCTGCAGTAACCCGGCCACGGGCAGCCGTGCGTCCTGTTCCATTCAAAGTGCTAGTTCTGGTGCCAAGGCTGCAGAGATCAGCTGATCGGCAGGGGTGTCGGGAATCGGACTCGCACCAATCCGATATTAATGACCTATCCTGAGGATAGGCTATCAATATCCTGATCCCGGAAGAACCCTGCCTGTAAAATCGCATAGTTCTGGCAATCACAAAGTCCTAGAGTCCTATTCCCCCAATACAAACTAATAAAAATAATGGACGTTTTCTTGGGTTTCTCTCAAAAAGGTTCAAGTGACCCACGAATCAAGAAGACCTACAGACAGTTCATAACGAATCACTTGGGCGTCTATTCTTCTTTATGTGGAAATAGGCAAAACGAGAATGTCAAAATTGGGGGAAATTAAGAGTTTTCTAGGGCTGGGGACATAATACATGGAGATTACTCTACCTCAGAGCTTATCACACTTCTCCTTTTCATGCGACACATTCCCTTTTTTTCCACATTGTTAGGCCCCATGCACACGACCGTAGTTATGGTCCGCAAAAGATGCGGACAGCACTCTGTGTGCTATCCGCATCCATTGCTCCGTTCTAGCATGTCCTATTCTTGTCCGTTTTGCGGACAAGAATAGGCATGTCTACAATGGGCCACCCGTTCCGTAAATTGCGGACGGCAAAAAACGGCACGGTCGTGTGCTTGTAGCCTTATGCTGAAAAATAATAATCTGGTTTTCCCCATCAATCTGCCCTTAATACCCTCAAACTAAAATTTCTCCTGCAGACCCTTTGCTAGGACACCTGACATTTAGCTCTGGGGCCTCCCATTCCTCTTGACCATCTTTGAGATGTTTCTATATTGGAGTCACCTGTGGTAAATTTAGCTGACTGGACATGATTTGCAAAGACACAGCCCTGTGTATATAAGGTCTCACAGCCAACAATGCATATCAGACCTAAAACAAAACCGTGAGGAGGAAAGAACTGCCTGTAGAGCTCAGAGACAGGACTGTGTGGAGGCACAGATCTGGAGAAGGGGACCAAAAAAAAACAAAACAAAAAAAAACCCTGCTACACTGAAAGTTTCCAAGAGCACAGTGGCCTCATAATTCTTAAATGGAAGAAGTTTGGAACAATCAGGGCTCTTCCTAGACTTCGGTGCCTGCCTTTCTGCTATTGAGATCAGTCATAGGATCTCTATAGCGGGGAAAACGCTTCAGTTTTGTCCCCATTCACTGTCAATGGGGAGAAAACTGAACGAAACGGAATGCACCAGAGGCATTCCGTTCCGTTTGGTTGTGTCTAGTGATGAGCGAACTTCTGTTTTAAGTTCGGCGTCTAAAGTTCGGCTTCCGGTTAGCGGAGAATCCCGATATGGTTCCCGATATGGATTCCGACTTCCGTTGTGGTCCGTGGTAGCGGAATCAATAATCGGCCATTATTGATTCCGCTACCACGGACCACAACGGAAGTCGGAATCCATATCGGGATTCTCCGCTAACCGGAAGCCGAACTTTAAACGCCGAACTTAAAACAGAAGTTCGCTCATCACTAGTTGTGTCCCCATCGTGGACAGAATAACTCTGCCTGCAGCGTTTTTCTGTCTGCGATGTGGTGCGGAGCAAGATGGATCCGTCCTGACACACAATGTAAGTCAATGGGGACGGATCCGTTTTCTCTAACATAATAGGAAACTGATCCATCCCCCATTGACTTTCAATGGTTTTAGTGACTGATCCGTCATGGCTATTTTAAAGATATTACAACCGGATCGGTTCATAACGGATGCAGACGGTTGTATTATCGTGACTGAAGCGTTTTTGCTGATCCATGACGGATCCAGCAAAAATCGCTGGTGTGAAAGTAGCCCAGGTAGTCAGGGGAGAAGGGCCTTGGTAAGAGAGGTGACCAAGAACCCAATGGTCCTTCTGTCTGTGCTCCAAAGATCCTGTGTGTAGATGGGAGAAACTTCCAGAAGTTCAACCATGTCTGCAGCACTCCTCCCAATCTGGGCTTTATAACAGAGTGGCCAGAAAGAAGCCTCTTCTCAGTAATAGACACATGAAAGCCCTCCTGATGTTTGCAAAAAAAAAAGAAGGATCTAAATGACTCTCAGACTGTAAGAAACAAGACTCTCTGGTCTGATGAAACTAAGACTGAACTTTTTGGTCTCAATTCTAAGCGTCATGTCTGGAGGAAACCAGGCCCTGCTCAATACCATCCTTACGGTGAAGCATGTTGGCAGCATCATGTCGGGTGGACCCAATCAAACATCTCTAGAGAGACCTGAAAATGGCTTTCCACTGACGGTCCCCATCCAACCTGACAAGAGAGTGAGAAGATCTGCAGAGAAGAATGGCAGAAAATCCCCAAATCCAGGTGTAAACCTTGTGGTATCATCCCCAAGAAGACCGGAGGTTGTAAAGGGTCTGAATACTTATGTGAACATGTTGCAGCGTCATCTACAGACGAGTCGCCTCCAATCAAAGGCCCTGCAGCTATTGCATCACCACAACTCCCAGCTGACCTCTGAAGGCACATATTAGTGACCACTGGCCTAGGTAATGAGATTTGCCTTCACCGTCAACCATCCACTGGTTATCTTTTCACAACACATTGGGCCAGATATACTAATACTGGCAGTACATGCACTGTGATGGGACATGGGAGGCCACTCAACTCAGGCTCAGACCCTCGACTCTGGAACGGAGCGCAAGTGAACAGGTGAGCGGCTTTTATTCTTCATGCTAATCACTATCAAGGCCATGACAACACATTGCTTTTGGGGGTCAGCAACACATTTAAAGTTACTGCTCAGCAAAGGGGCTTCTTGCAACTCAAGAAGGGATGATCCCCTTAGATTTTGCTCCTTGGCTATTTAGCTCTGCCTCGTTATAGAAGGGCTGAGATCTGTAATTAAGCTTAGCTACATAGAGGCTGTGGTAGTCTGAGACACACCCCCTTTCGCATCATTGGTTCAGGCTTCTGCTCCGCCCCTTACTTTGTCTCCGATTGGCTATATTACTAGACTGCCAGTGAGGAAAAAAAAAATATATATATAAAATTTCATAAATACATACACTTTCACACATATACTAAGGGGAAAACCTGAGCAAGAGGGGTCCTGGAGAGCCACTTTAAAGGGGTTCTCAAGATATTCTTTGCTTATCCTCTGTCATCAATATCAGATTGGCGAGGACCCAAATCCAAGTACCCAAACTGATCAGCTGTTCTCGGTAACCACCATAAGCAAAACAGCGGACAGAGCTGGAAGCAGGTGGCTCCATGGGTTGGAGTACTGCTCCCATTCAAGTGGGGAAGGGGTTCTAGATGTCGGACCACCACCAACCTAGATATTGATGACCTATCCTAAAGAGGTCATCAATATCTAAAGACTGAAAGCCTTTTTTTTTTTTATTAAAAATTGTGAAACTCTGCTTTCTTGAAGGGGGTTATCCCACACAAGAGGTGGACCAACAGGTGCACTACTGCTCAGCTGAGAGAGCAGACCCTCCTTTCTCTGGATCACTAAGGGGTCCCAGCGGTCAGAATTGCAGCAACCGAACATTTATCACCTATGCTTTGGATGAAGTAAACAGAAAGCAGCTGCACATGTGCAGCCGCCTCTCCATTCACCGCTATGGGAGTTCTGAAAGGAGCCGAGCGCTTGCGCGGCTATTTCGGTCAGTCCCACATCGGTAAATGGAGAGGTGGCCACGCTTGAGCAGTGTGATCTCCATTCACCGCTATGCGGGACTTTCAAAAACAGCTGAGTGAGCTTGCTCAACTATTTTCCGAACTCCTACAGGGATGAAGAGAGGGTGGACATGCACGCGTGGTGTGCTCCACTTTGGGGGGGATAGGAGGTGGGACCCGCCCCTGACATGGATGGGAAAGCCTATGGGTATGTCCCAGATGGGCATCCCCTTTAACAATCCCCTGCAGAGGCAATCAGCACATTGATTTAACATGTTCCACACCTTTAAAAATAAAAATGCAATCGCTGTAAAAATACACGTGTTATTCAAAAGCAGCACAAAAGCCAAGTGTAAACCTGCCCTTAGGTTCAGCTGCAGGGGACATAAAAGGCACTGCTCCTGGGGACAGAGTCCCTTTAAATTAGAGACTAGCATTTAAGCCCCCAAGGATTCTTAATGGAATACTACATTTTGTAGGAAAAACTCAGAAAGGTCAGAAAATGGATGGAATGACTCGGGCTGACTCACCCACCCCCGGAAGTGAATCATACGTAGCATGGAGCAGCATCTTTCCAGCTCATCCTCACGTCAGGTTGGTAACACAGGAGATAAAACACTGCAGGCTGCCGATCATACACCGCTTGTCTGGTTGAGGTTCTTCGGATGTTCACAGGATCCTGACATGTACATGACGAGCCTGGACGACCACCAAAACACTTGCCATTATTCATTGGGACCCATGCACGATGCTCGCCTTGGCCAATGTACCACTAAGCGCCCAGTTGCATCTTCCCACATCTGGGGGATGACAGCAGCGCTGCAGTAACCGGGCCGGCCACTAGGCAGAAAGGTTCATTTCCGGAAGGCGGGCGCTTCTGGAAACGTCTGACTCCAATGGTGACATGTACCCAAGCGCAACGTTACCGCTGACCGTCCATGCAGGAAGTTTACAGAAGTCCCCGTGGAGCGCAAAGTAAGTAACAGTAGCTCTCCTCACAGGGGCTTCTGCCCAAAAGTTATAATTACCTGAAACAGTCACGATTCAGTGACCCTTCTGTTAGAGGGGTTGTCCAAGTTAGGACAGAATCTAGCCAAGAGGGGAGAAACTGAAAGTAAGAGACACAATAGTCACCCGTTAAATTAACCACCATCGATCCCCTCCGGGATTACTGTCCGCCAGCCGCACACCGCGGTGGTCAGCGATTGGCTGCCAAGGTCACATGGGCAAAGCAGTCAAGTAAACTGGAAAGACAGCACTAGAAGGGCGGAGGATTTATACTGCAATCCCTCCTTCTCCCTGCGATAGGGTTTTGCTTGATCTTGGACAACCCCTTTAAGGGCTCACGCACACGACCTGCAATATTCAGAGGCCGGCAGCGTGCTCTCCACATCACGGATGCGGACACATTCAAGTGAATGCAAATGGCAAGATATGGAGAGGAAGCACTACGGAGCGCTTCCTTGGGATTTTGGCCTGAGCCTCTGCACCGCAAAAAAAACATGTCCCACTTTTTTTTTTGCGCTGCGGACTGAATTTTGGGGGAAACGGGCCCATTCAAGTGAATTGGTCCGCAAAGGCAAAGGGCTGGTGCATGTGCATTGTGAACTGGAATTTGTGGTCCACAGCACGGGACACAGGTGTTCGTGTACATGAGCCCTAACTCCTATGAATACAACTGCAGCAGTGTCAGTCTTAACTGCAAGTCTTAGCCGCACAGCTTAGACAAGATCACACTTTTGGTGACACAGTTCCCGGCATACATAGAAGAATAGCACAGAAGTCAGAGGCTTAGAGGACTCGTCTGAGCGAGTTACTAGGCCTGTAAACACTCGGGGCTGACGTGGGTCACATTGCTATTTTGCGCAAAGTAAATAAAATTACATCATTAATAAACTAAACACATTTCGGCTCCAAGACAAACACAAAGATGGTGGAGGGAGGTGTAAGGGGAGGGGGGACGCCCTGCGCTCCACAACTCTCACTTCCAAATGAATGTGGCAGAATAGAACAGGGCTTTGTGACTTTTTGGACTTATTCTGCAAAGTCTTTGGAGACATTTCACATTTGTACACCAATCACTGAAGCCTGTCCAGCTGATTTTAGGCAGTTTTATCAGAATATAAAATAAAATAAAAATCCAGAAAACTGTGGCAATCCTACACCAGTTAAGGGGTGGTGTAGAAAGTGGAGAAACATCTCCTTTTAAAGGGGTTATCCCATCAGACATCATCCAGTAGATGACCATCTCTTTCTTACAAAGTTGGAACCAAGCCCTGGACCTCCCAGGGAACCGGAGATCTTCCCATTCATTGATCCAGTCGTTCTGCTAGATTTGAAGCTGGCAGCTTTTTTTTTATGGAAACGTTGACCCATCTGGGAATTTGATGGCATACCGCTAGGTTGGGATGAGTCCCACCTCTGGGACCTGCTCCTAACTCCAGAATGCAACCCCCGGAGTGGAGAGCACATGGAGCATGCATGGCATGTTCTCCATTCATCGCAATGGGACTGGGAGTCCACAAAATAGCTGAGCACTGAATGGAGGAAGCAGCACTCCAGAGCGACCACCGCTGCAGGAAGGACCGCCGGCGCTCGGCTGTATTCGGAACTCCCATAAGGGTAAATGGAGGGTGACTGCACATGCTCGGCTGCTCCCTGTTTATTTTCGGGGGCAGCTCTCGGACATTGATGGTGTATCCTAGCAATACGCCATCAATGCCCCAGAATCCAATCCTTTGGAACTAATTAAAGAAACGCAGACTCATGCAAAACGGACTTTAAAAAAACGTCCCCTCATTACATATGTCCTCCAAATAGCTAAAACACACAGATTTAAAGCGCACATGCTCCGCTTTTTGGCTCAATTTGCAGGGAGCGACCATGTCTTGGTGCATTTTTTCAGGAGAACCTGTCACATTTAGGATGCATTCACACAACCCAGGGACCATGTTGCAGACCTATTCACTGCAATGAACCCATAAGCCCACAGGTTTAGGGTCCACAACATGGACATGGCAGTCCCGCGGTCATGTGAATGGGGTCTCATCAGTTACACTCACTGTTAAAGGGGTATACTAGCCCAACAGGGAAAATAAAGGGTTCCCTTAGGGCAACAAATAGTATAAAGAAAACAGCAGCGCTTATACTCACCGCTCCACCAATACTGGGGTCCCCACTGAAGTAACTTCCTGCTTCTGGGACACAGCAGGAAACTGCTGCAAATGGCGCCCATCCAACCACTGGCTGAGGCAGGGCACCTCTGCAGCCAAAGAATGGCCGTGTCGAGACAGGAGCAGAAAGCGAATGGCAGAAGAGACCCCGGCACAGAAGGAACTGCAGCGGCGGGGGAATCTGTGAGTATAAGCGCTATTTTATTTATACCACTTGCTGGTCCTTTTCACTGGGCCGGAGTACCCCTTTATGTAATATATTCAGTGAGGTCTCAGGAACGCAACAATGTAAATCTCAGCAGAACATTTAGGACATTGTTCAAAAATGATTTGTATAAAAACTGTGAAAACCAAGTGCGGTTTAAAACATGAGGGGTACATAAAAGTGGCCCCCTAAGCCTCCTCTTCTCATCCTCCCAAACAAGCCCCTGTCTGCCTGCTGCTGCACATCGCTCACATGTACTGAGGAGACGGCGGAACTGATGGGAAAGCGGTGTAGGTTTCCATAGCAACATAAGATCAGGATGCCACTGGTACATACACAAAAGATTACTACTATGTGCACGGCTCCACCAAAAAAAAAAGCTGCATTAACCAGCACAGAGACTGGGAGCGTCGCCTTGCACACTCCATCTTCAGCGACCTGTAGGGCAGCAACGTCCTGGCACCCCTTAACCAGTCGCCTCCTGGTCCTGGCACCCCTTAACCAGTCGCCTCCTGGTCCTGGCACCCCTTAACCAGTCGCCTCCTGGTCCTGGCACCCCTTAACCAGTCGCCTCCTGGTCCTGGCACCCCTTAACCAGTCGCCTCCTGGTCCTGGCACCCCTTAACCAGTCTGCACCCAAACACTAAGAAGAAGTAGTACAGGTATCGCAGAAATTAAAGGGATTGCTTAAGCTTAAAGGTAAAAGTATGTCGCCAATGACTACAATTACCAACCATACAGTTGCCAGAAGAGAGTCAAGCTGACAGGAGTGGAATTGGCACACTTGCAGCATCTAATATCAGAGAGCCCCTTTAAGGCTACTTTCACACTAGAGTTTTTGCTGGATCCGGCAGGGTTCAGCAAACAGCTTCCGTTACTGATAATACAACCATCTGCATCCGTTATGAACGGATCCGGTTGTATTATCTTTAACATTGCAAAGACGGATCCGTCATGACCTCCATTGAAAGTCAACGGGGAACGGATCCATTTTTAGACTGTCAGAGAAAATGGATCCGTTCCCATTGACCTGCATTGGGGGTCATGACAGACCCATCTTGCTCTGCATCCCAGGACAGAAAGCAAAATGCAGCATGCTGTTCAGTTACGTTTTGTCCCCATTGACAATAATTGGGGACAAAACAGAAGCGTTTTTTTTCCCCGGTATTGAGCCCTTATGACGGATCTCAATACCGGAAAATATTAACGCTAGTGTGAAAGTAGCCTTAGTAATAGCATTTATTAGGTACCCTACAGGTGGAGTGGCATCAGGTAGTCGCCGCTATGACTGCTACAGGCCACGTGCTGCCACGGCCAGTCAGGCAGGGAGGCACATTTAGTCACATGCAGCAAACCAGTACACAAATTTCGATTTTGGGGTGCCAGGACTGATTCAGCTGTTTGAGAGCCATCCTCTCGCTTCTCCTGTCCTGATATTCTCATTATAACAGGCCAAGTATATGAAAAATGGTTAGGTCAGGCCAAGAAAATTGATGAAATTTCCCAATATGTTAAAAATCCAGGTTTTCGATATTACAAGGGTTGCAAGTCCTGTCTGTGTGACCAGGTGGGGCCGCAACTTCAGGCCGTCCGTAAGCCAAAATGGAAAGGTGCATCTGTTGTGGTGGGCCTGACCGACACACAACCTGACCGCCAAGTAAATCCGCAATGTGTCACCCCAGCAAAGTCAGCCGGGAGCTCTAGGTTTCACGTTCGGAAAAGTGTTGCCAAAGAGACAACCCCTTTAATTGTAGGATGGATCAAAATTTGCCAAGGGGTGGGACATAGGCTATAATAAAAAAAATTAAACCGCTGTGCACCAGGAAACAAAAAATAAATAAATAAAAATGTGCCCAAATGCCATTTGTTGAAGTGAGAGAACCCCCCCTTTAATGGGTGATGCCCACTATGACCATTCATAAGCCTAACAAACTGACCGAGGAGGGCGGCAGATTATTGTTAACAGGTCATTTAGATTTTTAGGGGTAAATACTAATCAGTGAAGCTTTGAGTTTAGCTTTATAAAGTCTTTGTGGAGACAATGACCTGAGAAGGTGTTGTCCAGAGGAGACGACCACTTTTAGAGTGTTTTTTGAATCAGGTAGCAAGAATCCAAACGCGGTTGGTTTTGTCGGCAAATGAATGGATGTCTGCGAGCTCGATTCGGAGGAATGGGACAGTTGCATGTGAATATACCCTTAGAGGTATTCTGGGTAGACATGCAGTGTGGTCACAATGATGGGATTGACAGCCCTGGTCTGAGACTCGAGGTGCGTTCTGCTGAGCAGCACAAGACGGGCTGCTCTCTATGAACTATAGATGGACAGGCCAATAGTGAACATAGACATTAAAAACAGCGGAAAAGCGGAGTTGTCCAACTAGATTCCAACTCCTTTTTTGAGTTTTTTGGGGAAAATGGAAGAAAGAAGCAGACGATATAGGCAATGTCATACAGTACACAAGGTGCATGAGACTAGATTAATTTCACGCTACAGAGGATCGATCACCTGCTATTTCTGTTCCCGCAGATCTTCACCATGAAAGAGCTGGGATCTAGGACTACGGCTTAGCTGCACTGCATACAGGAAGCCCGAGGTAGTCCGAGACACACCCCGTCTCATCATTGGTTCAGGCTGTTGCTCTGCCTCTTCTGATTGGCTGCTGTAGTATAGGACAAGCTAAGCAGAAGGACTATGAAGTACAGACCAGTAACCACCAGCAAGAAAAAGAAAACCATCAGGTAATTTCTACACGAGTCTTGGAAAAGACGGGTGTAGAGGCTTAGGCCCCTTGCAGACCAGCGTGTCCGGATTAGGTCCGGATGCGTCCCGGTGCATTGCGGCAAACCCGTGCGAGTAGGAATGCAATTGCAGTCAGTTTTGAATGCAATTGCGTTCCGATGTTCAGTTTTTATCACGCGGGTGCAATGTGTTTTGCACGCGCGTGATAAAAAAAACTGACTGTGGTACCCAGACCCGAACTGCTTCACAGAAGTTCGGGCATGGGATTGGTGTTCTGTAGATTGTATTATTTCCCCTTATAACATGGTTAACTCGCCTTAATCCACTTGCTCGCGCAGCAGGCATCTCTTCTGTCTTCATCTGTGAGCAATAGGACCTTTGATGACGTCACTACGCTCATCACATGATCCATCACTATGGTGATGGATCATGTGACGGACCATGTGATGAACGCAGTGACGTCATCAAAGGTCCTATTGCTCACAGATGAAGACAGAAGAGATGCCGGCTGCGTGAGCAAGTGGATTAAGGTGAGTTAATTATTATTTTTTTTAACCCCTCCAGCCCTAATATACTATGCATTATGTATTTGGAATGCTATTATTTTCATTTATAACCATGTTATAAGGGAAAGAAAATAATAATGATTGGGTCTCCATCCCGATCATCACCTAGCAACCGTGCGTGAAAATCGCACCGCATCCGCACTTGCTTGCGATTTTCACGCAAGCCCAATAATTTCTATGGGGCCTGCGTTACGTGAAAAACGCACAAAGAGGAGGATGCTGCGATTTTCACGCAAAGCACAAGTGATGCGTGAAAATCACCGCTCATGTACACAGCCCCATAGAAATGAATGGGTCAGGATTCAGTGCGGGTGCAATGCGTTCACCGCACGCATTGCACCCACGCGGAAAACTTGCCCGTGTGAAAGGGGCCTTACTTTAACCTCTTGTTTTTTAATTGCCATATCCTGTGTTGTGTTTTATTTTACGTCGGCCAGATACGCCCCGGACCACCGAAAGGCAACCAAACTACAAATGTCATTTTTAGAAGCTATTAAGCAACAGTTCCCCAAATATCCCTCATGGCAAAGACCAGGCCCTGATCTCTCCTCCACTTAGATGTTAGGCCATAGGCAAGAGATATCTACCTGTAGACCATCTGCAGAACCACCTACAACCCCATGTGTACGGTGGTCCTATGGACATGATTGAATGGGGTTCACCACTACTTTGGTCACCTTAACAAGTATTGCCCATACACGACATTAAAGTCAGCCGGAATAGCAGATTCGGGCTATTCCGCCCGACTGCCAGCGGTGCCATGCTGGAAAATGTCAACTTGGATTCATCCGATCACTTGTCACTGCACTCAAGCACATAAATGATCCCATGGGCGACTGAGTGGCCGCAATGTGGACGATCATTATTTCAAATGTACGGCCAGCTTTAGATCCCAGTGCCCACTCACATCCATGGGACCGGTCCTGCGGAGCAAGAGGCACTCTTTGTACCGCTCTCCACTTAGGTCAAGAGATGGGAATAATAAACAGACAACCCAGCGCGGCGGAATATGGTGGCGCTATATAAAGATTATTCTTAAAACAGCTGATTGCTGAAGTCGTGCCCCTAAACTGGAGCCGGTATTGATGACTGATAACTTTAAAATTCCATGCTGCCTAACTCCTATAAATCTCAAGTTGAGCAATAAAACCTGGGACTTATGTGAAATATATAATGTGTCACTGTAACTGGATTGCGGCATTTTGCCAGAGAGACATGCCCCTTCTCCAAACCCATACCCTCCTGGCTCCATCTGTCAATCCGATGACATCACTTCCTGACCTGGTAACCTGCAGTCTGACCTGTTGGGGACAACAGGAGACGGACATGGCGGCTCCATCCGTGACCTTGCCACAGTATGACTCATAGGTAAAGGGCCAATACAGTCCTCCAGTATGGGCGCTGGCAGACCCTGATGGCAGTCTAATGTCATTGGTATTTTTTTTTAAGTAAATTCCCTGTAAATAAAAGTTTTGCAGTAGTCGGGATGGGAAGTACTTGGAGAACTAGTTCTGCCAGGTCCAGGCTTCCATCGAGCTGCGGCACACTAATCTAAAGAGGAAGCAGGGAAAGGCCAAAGGACGGCTGACCGACACAGATGAGAGGGTTAGGTTGTATTCAGACTGCGAGTGTCTCGTCGGCCCCGTGGTCTGTCCACGAATATTATGTACTGGCAGCTCCAAGCGAAGAAATCTCTGTTCTGATCAGAGACTCGGACCAGAAGAGGACACGCTCAGGAGATTTCTCTAGGCAGACCTACTGATGTGTGACACCACCCATTGATATTTCATACTGCCCGTCTGAAAGGAGGGTCTTAAAGGGAGTGTTTTTTTTTTTTTTATAATTCAGCATGAAAATGACTAGTTTATAATTTACTTTCTGTTACACAAATGCTCCGGTTGTGCGATATTCTCTTTAATTCATTATAAGGGTGCCCCCTGGTGTTTAATAATGTGTACGTCCACCTGCTGCTATGGTCGCGCATGCTCAGTTCCATCCTTCAGATGCCAACAGACATACTGACTGTTCCAAGCTGTGAGAGAGCTGAGGCAGAAAGTGATCTGCAATCCACCTGCTCCATCAGAATGTCAGGCTGCTGCTGTCACTCCCCTGTGCTTTACACTGGGTTCACACCTGAGCGTTCGCGATGGAGCGCTCTGTATGCGCGATTGTACCGGCGTTTGCAATCGCGCATACAGAGACAAGCGAACGCCCATTGTCACGCGTTCCCGAAAGTCTATGTACGGGAACGCGCGACAAAACGCCCCAAAGAAGCTCAAGAACTATTTTGAGCGTAGGGCGTTTTTCAGAGCGTTCAAACGCGCTGTAAAACGCTCAAGTGTGAACCAGGGCCATAGGGAAGCATTGGGTTTCACGTGTTCAGCGTTTTACAGCGCGTTTGAACGCGCTGTAAAACACTCAGTTGTGAACCCAGCCTTACACCGCAGCTCTGACTGTTCACACTTGCTACAGTATATGATGAGCACAAGCTCTCCAGGATGCTGATGCGTAAAGCCAGGATTTTTATTACAAGGACAGATAGATGAAGAAACCACCGCCGGTGATGAAGAAACCTGCTACCCAACACTTGAGTCACCGGGCAGTGATCTTGGGTTTCCTCTCATCGCACTCGCTAGCTGATTCTTAGAAAGCTAAGCACACAGGCGCTGGTGTCATGTACTGCCTGTAGCTTTAAAGACTTCAGGGCAGGGTGCAATAAAGCCGGGATGGACCAAATACTGCAGGCGTCGTTAGGCCCTTATTCACATGTCAGCGACTGGAGTGGAGGCTACACAGAGATAAAGTGCAATGGAAAAAAAATGTGCACCCGTTGTGTGTTTAGAGCAGCACATGGCTTTGGCTCAATCACCGACTGTGTGAATAAGGCCTTACCCGTGCACAGGAGAGGGGAGTCAGGGGGCTGAAGTGGAGCTCCGATAGAATTAGAGGCTATGTCCATCCTTTTGCAACCAATTACTTTTGTCTCAAAGCATCAAAAATAAAAAATGAATTAAAAATATTGTCTTGTTTCTATGCAAACCTATGCATTTCTATGGCAACAGACAACAAACGCTGTACAGTCTGATACTGCAGCCATGCTTTCTCCCAGTAACCTACTGAAGGCATGTGCGAGTAAGGCCTCATGCACACGACCGTTGTTCGGGTCCGCATCTAAGCCGCAGATTTTGCAGTTCGGGTGCGGACCCATTCACTTCAATGGGGCCGCAAAAGATGCGGACAGCACTCCGTGTGCTGTCCGCATCCGTTGCTCCGTTCCGTAGCCCCGCCAAAAAACAAACAAACAACAACCTGTCCTATTCTTGTCCGTTTTGCAGACAAGAAAAGGCATTTCTACAATGGGCCGTCCGTTCCGTTAATTGCGGAAGGCACACGGGAAGCTTCCGTTTTTTGCGGATCCGTGTTTTTTTTGTGCTCGTGTGCATGAAGCCTAAGGCTACTTTCACACTTGTGGCAGAGGATTCCGGCAAGCCAGACGCAAACTGATGGCATGTCAGACGGATCCGGCTGTGGATCCGTCTGAAAAATGCATTTAAATACTGGATCGTCTCTCCGGTGTCACCTGGAAAAACTATTTTTTTTTTTTTGCATTTTTAAAGGAAAGCCGGACCCGTTTTGCCGAAACACTTTATGCTTTAATACACTTCAATGTAAATTAATGTCGGATCCGGCAAGTGTTCAGTATTTTTGGCCGGAGAGAGAACTGCAGCATGTTGCGGTATTTTCTCAGTCCCAAAAAACGTAAGAGTGACTGAACTGAAGACATCCTGAACGGATTGCTCTCCATTCAGAATGCATTAGGATAAAACTGATCAGTTTTTTTCTGGTATTGAGCCCCTAGGACGGAACTCAATACCGGAAAACAAAAACGCTAGTGTGAAAGTACCCTTAAGCTGTGAACAGATGGAGGGCGGTCTGGCCACAAGATCAGCTGATACGGGGGTATGTCTTCGGTTTCCCACCTGCCTATTGCAGAGCTGTTTTATTTTAAATGTGCTGGGACAATAAACAACATTCGGTTGCGACGGTGGACGTACAAAACTAAACTGGAAATGTGTGGCTGGCGGTAAACAAGTTTTGCAGGTTTTCCTTAATAGCGGGGATGCCCAACCTGCGGCCCTCCAGCCGTTTCAAAACTACAACTCCCAGTATGCCTGGACAGCCCACAGCTATTAAGGCATGCTGGGAGTTGTAGTTTTGCAACAGCTGGGGGGCACAGGTTGAGCCTCTCTGCTTGATAGACATTGAAGGAGTTTTCCAGATTTTCATATGGGTGGGGGTGTGACCCCTGTCACCCCCACTGATCAACTGTTGGAAGAGGCTGCAGCCACCTGCTAGGCCAGTGATGTCACGTACGTCAGTCACATGGCCAATGTACCTGGGCTGCAATAACAAGCACATCTGCTATCCCATGTGCTAGGCGGAGATACAAGGTGGCCATGACGGGAGCTGCTGCGCATGCGCGCCTATGTACTCTCCCATGGTTCGAGCCACCAGAGAGGTCAGTGCTTTTTCCTATAGTGTTTGCAAGCACGGCCAGCACTGCAGGGTGGTCTTAACCCCTGGGAAAGAGGAATGTGATGGAAAAATGAATCCAGCCAGCAAAGGAGGCAATATGGACAATCACAATACATTAATAAGTGCCTTGTATTAACTTCCTCTACATTATAAATGCCTCTTGCTGGAGTGAGAGGGGTTTAAAGGGGTTGTCAGGATTCAGAGCTGAACCCGGACATACCCCCATTTTCACCCAGGCAGCCCCCCTGACTTGAGCATCGGAGCAGTTCATGCTCTGATGCTCTCCTTTGCCCTGCGCTAAAACGCGCAGAGCAAAGGCATTTTCCGGAGTTCCGGTGACGTATCGGGGCTCTCCATGGGGGCTTCCAGGAAGCCCGGTGACATCACCGGCACTGATGGGCGGGCTTTGTAAAATGGCTAGAGCATCGCTAAAGCCCGCCCATCAGAGCCGGTGACGTCACCGAACACTGCCGGGGGGAAGCCTCTGCTCGGCGGTGTGTTATTGCAAACAATAGAGCCCGTGCACTGCGCGAAATGATGGGTATGTCCGGGTTCAGCTCTGAACAACCGCTTTAAAGAGAACCCGTCACCGGGATTTTGTGTATAGAGCTGAGGACATGGGTTACTAGATGGCCGCTAGCACATCCGCAATACCCAGTCCCCATAGCTCAAAAACAATTTGATAGATATGCAAATTAACCTGAGGTGAGTCCAGCGTGAAGGAGCCCAGCACCGCCCCGCATCCTCAGAATCTCCTCCTTGCTCCCCGACGTCAGAAAGCTAGAGCGCCGTAATCTCGCGATATGCGAGCCAACGCATTCGCAGTTCGTTCCCTTAGGCTGATTCCAGCACAGGGACGGAACACTATGACGACACTCCGCATGCGCTAGCTCGCGAGATTACAGCGCTCTGGCTTTCTGACGTTGGGGAGCAGGGAGAAGATTCCGAGGATGCGAGGTCGTGCTGGGCTCCTTCACGCTGGACTCACCTCAGGTTAATTTCCATATGTATCAAATTGGGGGGTTTTTACACAATAAAAGCACACAGAGCTATGGGGACTGGGTATTGCGGATGTGATAGCGGCGATCTAGCAGCCCATGTCCTCAGCTCTATACACATAATCCCGGTAACAGGTTCCCTTTAAGCAGCAGAGGACAGCTCAGTGATGAGCAGTTACTTCTTCACTCCAGCACAGAGATAGGTATCATACCCGATGATGCCCTGAGACTGCAATAAGTACTACACATCATGAATTTCATCAACGTGCTCTTCAGCAGAGGCCTCCAGTGGTTGGGTTACTACTACAACTCCCAGCAGCTTTCAGTGCACGCTCAGAGTTGTAATCTGGAGAGCCACAATTGGCAGACCCCCGCACAGCAAGGTCAGAGGAAAGCTGGGTTACAAAACATACACAGCGCCGCGGCCACCGTCATAGACCATAAGGACAAAACTCAAAAGAATGAGTGCGTTATATTCTTATACAGGAAAGGGGTCTGCCAGGACTGAACCCATCAATAACTAATTGGTAGAGGTCACACCCCCGACCTGTCAGCTGACTGACGAGTGTCACGTCCCCTTGTTTACCAGGCACAGTGCCGCTCATTTTGCAGTGGCTGTGCCTGGTACTGCAGCTCAAGCCCAGTCAAGAGGATGCACCAAGGCCTCTCTAGACCACTGATTGGTGAGGGAGCCAGTCCTGCCCCTACCGATCCGATAGCCCACCCTAAGGATACCAAGTCGGAGAAAGCCTCTTCCTACGACACACGCTACGTCTCCACTTGTCAAACTTTCCTTTCCTATAGTCCTATTCAGTGCCCCCTTCACAGTCCGACATACACCGCCGAAGGCAACCACAGCTATCACCCTGTACCACTGGCACATGGTAATCTCTGGTACTCCGGCAGCTGTAAAACTACAACTCCCAGCATGCACACTTGCTTGGCTGTTCTCTCAGACTTCCAAAGAAATCAATACAGCATGCTGGGAGTTGTAGTTTCACAGCAGCTGGAGATCTAGAGATTGGTAAGAACCATATCATCTGCAACTGATTGGGAAAGGACTTGCAGCCTACGAAACGCTGAGGACCAAAATTTGGGAACCACTCGGACGTAGACATTACCCGAGCTGCAGGGACCTGGGTGATCAATGAAGAACGGCTCAGAAGGCCAGGCAGTAAATGTCTACCTCTGGGGTAGTCCTGGATCTTAATATCCTCAGGATAGGACATCACTATCAGCTCCGTCTTGGGGACTGACCTGAGGAGGATACCATCCATCCTCAGGACAGGGGCTTAAAGGGGCTGTCCAGTTTAGGAGAGCCATTTCATACACCCTATTGGGGAAACCTGAGTTAACAGAGAGGCCTCCGTTCGGGATGCCCGTCTCTTGCTCTGTAGGACCTTTCCTGTATCACACGGACAACCATTGAAGTGAATGGGCACTGTAATGCTTAGTTTCACCTGTGGTGGCGCTGCAGAGACCCGGTCACTGACGGCTTTCCCCATAGATCACAGCTGATCACCAGAGGACACATCTGCTTGTTGTCCAGGAACCTTTCTAACCAGTAGCGGAGAATCCCTTTAACCCTGGACCAGAAGAGACTCCGACTGTTCTTCTTACAGGTTTCTCATGGACTTCACACTTTAGTTCCTCATTATTTTCAAGATCTCATCTTGCTGTTAGTGAATGGAAATATCCTGATTCTCAAAGTGTCCTGATACTCTTGCTCACTCAAAGGTGAGGGCTTGTTACAATGTATCTGTGCAGATTAATACACTCAGTCTGGGAGGTAGGAATTTTGGGGCTGGCAAATTTAACTCCGAAAGGATTGGCCCAAACTGTCACACAGTAACAAACCCTCACCTACGGAAGCTTTGGACCAGCGTTCAGTCTCTGAAGGCGTATCGTTGCGGTGGAAAGTTACTGAACTTCACGATTTACGGTAATTACAGTATTTTTTTTTTGTAACATTTCCTGGTGTTGAATGAGATATTGCTTAATGGCAAGGAAGGTGTTAAAACAGGTTATTATCCACCGGTTCAAACATACTGCGGCGGCGCCGCTGCTCCGTCTATGCGCCATAACCCGCGAGCAATTGCTGCAGCCAATCACTGGCCTTGTGCCATACACCGCTGAGGCTAGTGATTGGCTGCAGCCGCGGCGGGGTTGGATTGGCGCAATAGGGCGGTCTGAACCAAGGAGTATAACTTCTTGTATCATCATCGCACCTTCCCGGCCATTTAGCCATTTTTTTCTTTTTTCAAACTTGCAAAACTAATGGAAAAGCCCTTTTATTTCCTCGATTCTGGACAATTCCTTTAAGGCAACAACGTGGCTACATATCAAGTATGCAAACATAGGGACGGCGAACAGCTGGTCTCACGTGCAACACGTCCTGAGGTGCGGAGTCATTTTTGTCACACGACTGAGACATTTCCCAACTTTGCCCACGCTCCTCTACCTAAAAACACACGACCGCCCCCCTCTCTCACGACGTCGGGACCACGTGGACAACATCAAATGAGGGTTTTCGGCTGCATCCAAATCCTGTTGAATGGTCACCACCAAGAGACTGGATGCCCGACACATCCGGCGCCTCGTAACCCATCGCTGCACCTCCGACAACACAGACCCGACCATCACTCTGTATACAGATATCTGCACAAGCCATGTGTGCCTCCCCCGGGAAGGGGGGGGCATCGATGCCCGTCGTGTTCCAAGCCTGACTCGAGCCCGCGCCGGAACATCAGCCCATCCTACCACAAACTCCCCAACAAGTTCCCTTTTCAGACCTGTGTTCCCAATGCTGCTGTCAAACTACAACTCCCAGCATGCCCTCAACAGCCTTATACTCACAACACGGTCATGCTAGCGCGGGGGGTCCAGCAACCTTCCAGTAAACTACAACTCTCAGCATGCTCCATCCATTTCCATGATAGTTCTTAGAAGAGCAGAGCAAGTAGACATGCTGGAAGTTGTAGTGTCACAACAGAGGGATGCCTACAGAACCCACCAGGGAGGGGGGGCACACGTGTGCCATAAACAACCCCCCCAACCGACATACGTGTCATCACGCCAAGCCCCGCATCCTATACCTTCAACCACATGTGGACTGAGTCAGAGCAAATGACAGCCCTGTCACCATGCTGAATCATAGATTTGCAACCCAAAAAAAAATAAAAATAAATCAGAGCAAAAAAAATTAAATAATGAACGGGCAAAACGGTAAAATCCTCCACGACCCGGACCCCCATGACAGCACCCCCCAAAATATAATATATACATCTCAATGGGTGCAACCTGCACCCAATCTACCGGGGATGGCACAGGTATATGGCACCTATACCTAGGGCAGCTGGAGAACATGGGGGGCTTCTAGCCACACCCACAGTCCCCTCTATTAATAACAACCCCCCCATACAAAAATCCTGCCCCCCTCCTGAGGAGGCCGGTGGTTGCCTTGGCGGCACCTTAAACAAATGTACAGACGAAATGTCACCAGCAGAAATAAGGAGGGGTGATGGAGACCCCCATGGATGGGCGCTATGGCGGGGGGCTCGGCTCCTTACCCGTGTCCTCCTCTGCTGCCCGCCAGACGACGCAGCTCTCCAGTCACATCGGTGTCCGGGGCCTGAGAGGCGGTGGTGAGGAGGAGGATGAGCCGGTGTCCTCACACAGCGCTCCCGCTCCGCATCCCCAGCTCTCCCCGCCTGCTGCTGCTCCTGTCACTGCCGCTCATATCCCGGTGCAGGAGATCCCACACAGTCCGCTGCCACTGCTGCTGCTGCGAGGGGAGGAGGAGGCGGCGGTTGTTCCTCGGGTCCCGGCCGTATACAGGATGGAGGGAGAAGGAAGGGAGGGGGAGGGGGGAGTCACAAAATGGCGCGCGTTTCCAAAGCTGCGGAGCAAGGGAGGAGGGAAGAGGAGGAGGGAGGACAGGGAAACCACTACCGCCCCCTCACACACCGACGGCACCTACCACCACCGGACACCGTGACAACAACACCCCCTCCTTCCTCCACCGTCGTGAGAAGACTCCCCCCTCCACCAGTGTCTTTACCACACCGTCATATCTCTTTTAGTCACGTTAATGTTTTAATCAACATTTTTTTTTTTAATTATTTGACGTATTATTTTATTATTATTATTTGACGTATTTTTTTTGTCCTCGGGAGGATTCGGGCGGGAACGAGAACCCGGTTTAAAAAAAAAAAAAAGAAGACGGACAAAATGGCGGCGAGATGAGCGTGTTACCATGGCGACTGTCAATTAGCGCCAAGTCCCCCGGATGCGCCATGACGTCGGCAGATCGAGGAGGTGGAGCTCTCTGCTGTGGTCAAGGCGGTGACGAGGAGGGCGGGTCCTGTGACAGAAGGCGGGGACTAATGATATAAGAAGGGGGGTATAAAAAAAAAGAGGCTGGGGCGTGAGCTGGCAAGCTAATAAACAGTTATGTAAATAGTGTTTATGAGGTGGAGCGGGACCTGGCGGCGGCGCTGCTGCTGCCTTGTGACATGGCTTACAGCATGCCGTTATAGAGCGGCTTCAGAGCTGAAATGTCCCGGCATTCATTGCTAGCTCGGTGTCTTCACAGAGGTCACCTGGTGGTGTATTCACTAAACTGCCCCCACACCTCTGTAGGAACTCAGGCTTAGGGCTCAGCACACAACAGCGCTGTGTTTTGCGGATCCGCAAAATACAGATCCCAACGGGCCGCCCATAATAGAAGTGCCTATTTGTGGCCGCAAAACGGATGTTCTATTTGTTTTGCGGGGCTGCGGAACGGACATACGGATCGGAGTGCTGTCCGCATCTTTTGGGGCCCCGTTGAAGTGAATGGGTCCGCATCCGACCTGCATAAAACGTGGCTCGGGTGCGGACCCCCAACAATGTTCGTATGCAGGAGCCCTTAAAGGGGTATTCCAGTTAGATTAAAGGCAGTCTGTCACCTCCATATGGCCGTACACAGCGCTTACATTGCCCTATCGCACACCTATACATGAATGTTATGGTACCTTTGTCTTTACACTTGCAGAAGCTGGAAAACAAACTTTGATTGATATGCAAATGAGCGCTCGCAGGTGCCCAGGGGCGGCGTTCACTGGTGGTGCCCAGGCTGCCCTGCCTTTTTTCATTGTGCCCCAGCCTCTGCATATGTCCGCCCTCCTATTCCCTTGAGTCATCCTAAGGTCCGGCCGAGATCCCACGACTGTGCACTGCCTCGCCGGAGCATGCGCGCTGCGATGCTCATTGTTGGCACGGCATCGCTTACGGCGCAAAACCAGCGGCATTTTCCGGCGCATGTGCAGTAGTTAAAGCGATTCAATGCCCACAATGACAGCTATCTTTCTATGCACAATATACACACAATGCTATCAGTTGCTGATTACACCTCCCTCTGTACCAATAGCTCTTCACAGGAGGTGGAAATAGCAGAGATATAAATGTATGAATTACAGGTTTTACTTAAAGGGATTATCCTTTTTCAAGACACCCCCCCCCCCCCCCCTCCTTCATGTGCCGGGCCCCTCACCGGTAATATACTTACCCCGCTCCTGGTCCCCACATCACCACTGCTGCTTCTCCTTGCACACAGATAAAAACATCTAGTGTTGGGGGGAGCAGCCAATGGCAGATGAGGACGAGCCTCCCTAACATCGCCGGTGACGCTAGGGAGGCCTGTCCCCGCCTTTCTGCCCCCCCCCCCCCCCCCGACACCAGATGTTTTCACCTGTGTGCAGGGAGAAGAGGTGAGTGGGGTAAGTATAATACCGGTGAGGGGCCCAGCACATGTAGGGGGGGGGGGCTTGAAATTGGATAACCCCTAGGGGTTAAAGGGGTTCTCTGGGAATCAAGAAAATAAAAATACTTAAATATTACTTTATTATAAATATATTCCCAAATCCCTTTCATTAGTTATAATGGCTCGTTTTGTCTAGGGAGCAATCATCAGGGGAATTGAAATGGCCGCCGTCCTATTAGTACACACAAAACCTGTCCTAGTCACACAGGAGGACAAGTTACTTCACAACACTGAACTAAAGAGCTGCCTCATCCTCCTCTCTGCTCTGCTTGTCAGGGATTATGATCCTGAATACAGATGATAAGATTTTCAGCCGAATCTTTGTAGGAACAGAGTTCATGAGGAGACATGAAGTACAGAGAAGACTACCAGACTGGTAATGGAGACTGCATACAAGTGCTGCTGCTCATTATCTACACCCCCACCTCCTCTCTGTATTTCATGTCTCCTCATGAACTCCATTCCTACAGAGATTCAGCTAACGTTCATAGGCCTCATGCACACGACCGTTGTGCCGTTTTCAGTTTTTTTTTCGCGGACCCCTTGACTTTCAATGGGTCCGTGGAAAAATCGGAAAATGCACCGTTTTGCAGCCGAGGCCGTGATCCGTGTATCCTGTCCGCCAAAAAAATATGACCTGTCCTATTTTTTTGACGGACAACGGTTCACTGACCCATTCAAGTCAATGGGTCCGTGAAAGAACACGGATGCACACAAGATTGGCATCCGTGGCCGTAGGTTGCTTTCATACAGACTGATCCGAAGATCCGTCTGCATAAAAGCTTTTTCAGATCTAAGTTTTCACTTCGTGAAAACTCATATCCGACAGTATATTCTAACAGAGAGGCGTTCCCATGGTGATGGGGACGCTTCTAGTTAGAATACACTACAAACTGTGTACAAGACTGCCCCCTGCTGCCTGGCAGCACCCGATCTCTTACAGGGGGCCGTGATCAGCACAATTAACCCCTTCAGGTGCGGCACCTGAAGGGGTTAATTGTACTATCATATCCCCCTGTAAGAGATCAGGGCTGCCAGGCAGCAGGGGGCAGACCCCCCCCCCTCCCCAGTTTGAATATCATTGGTGGCCAGTGCGGCCCCCCCCCCTCCCTCCCTCTATTGTAATAAATCGTTGGTGGCACAGTGTGCCCCCCCTCCCTCTATAGCAGTAACAACATTGGTGGCCAGTGTGCGGCCTCCCATCTCCCCCCACCCCCCCCCAATCATTGGTGGCAGCGGAGTGCCGATCGGAGTCCCAATTTAATCGCTGGGGCTCCGATCGGTAACCATGGCAACCAGGACGCTACTGCAGTCCTGGTTGCCATGGCTACTTAGCAATAGTACAATAGTAGAAGATTCATAGTTACCTGCTTGCTGCTGCGATGTTCGTGTCCGGCCGGGAGCTCCACCTACTGGTAAGTGAAAGGTCTGTGCGGTGCATTGCTAAATGAACTGTCACTTACCAGTAGGAGGAGCTCCCGGCCGGTCACACACATCGCAGCAGCAAGCAGGTAAGTATGAATCTTCTACTATTGTACTATTGCTAAGTAACCATGGCAACCAGGGCTGCAGTAGCTTCCTGGTTGCCATGGTTACCGATCGGAGCCCCAGCGATTAAACTGGGACTCCGATCGGAACTACGCTGCCACCAATGATCGGGGGGGGGGGGGGGGAGATGGGAGGCCGCACACTGGCCACCAATGTTGTTACTGCTATAGAGGGAGGGGGGGCCGATGGGGTGCGCACACTGTGCCACCAACGATTTATTACAATAGAGGGAGGGAGGGGGGGCCGATGGGGGGCGCACACTGTGCCACCAACGATTTATTACAATAGAGGGAGGGGCCGCACTGGCCACCAATGATATTCAAACTGGGGAGGGGGGGGTCTGCCCCCTGCTGCCTGGCAGCTCTGATCTCTTACAGGGGGATATGATAGTACAATTAACCCCTTCAGGTGCGGCACCTGAGGAGTTAATTGTGCTGATCACGGCCCCCTGTAAGAGATTGGGTGCTGCCAGGGGGCAGTCATGTACACAGTTTGTAGTATATTCTAACCTGAAGCGTCCCCATCACCATGGGAACGCCTCTGTGTTAGAATATACTGTCGGATCTGAGTTTCACGATGTAGCTCATATCCGACAGTATATTCTAACATAGAGGCGTTCCCATGGTGATGGGGACGCTTCAAGTTAAAATATACCATCGGATTGGAGAAAACTCCAATCCGATGGTATAAAAGAACTCCAGACTTTACATTGAAAGTCAATGGGGACGGATCCGTTTGAAATGGCACCATATTGTGTCAACGTCAAACGGATCCGTCTCCATTGACTTGCATTGTAATTTAGGACGGATCCGTTTGGCTCCGCACGGCCAGGTGGACACCAAAACGACTTTTTTTTCATGTCCGTGGATCCTCCAAAAATCAAGGAAGACCCACGGACGAAAAAACGGTCACGGACCTACGGACCCCGTTTTTGCGGACCGTGAAAATAAACTGTCGTGTGCATGAGGCCTTATCTGTATTCAGGATGATAATCCCTGACGAGCAGAGCAGAGAGGAGGATGAGGCAGCTCTTTAGCTGTGTCGTGAAGTAACTTGTTCTCCTGTTTGATTAGGACAGGTTTTGTGTGTACTAATAGGACGGCGGCCATTTTATTTCTCCTAATGTTGGCTTCCCAGACAAAACAGACAATTATAACTGATGAAAGGTATTTGGGAATATATTTATAATAAAGTCATATTTAAGTACCGTATTTTCATTTTCTTAATTCCCGGAGAACCCCTTTAATCTTTTCCCACAAAACTATATATCAATCTGCTCAGCTCTTCCTGCTCTATAACATGGTGCTTTCAGATGCATTGCATTTTATAGTGACATGTCCTCTTTAAAGGGGTTATCCAAACTATAAAACATGCCCCCCAATGCCCAGGCCCCTCATATAGATTATACTGACCCCGCGCGGCGGGCAGTGATCGGAACAAGGTACCTGCTCAAATCATTGAGCAGGCACCCTGGGTCAATACGCGGGGGGGGTCCCGTGACCCCCCCTGTGTCGATGATCGCCACAAACCGCAGGTCAATTCAGACCTGCGGTTTGCGGCTTTTACGGGAGGTTGCGGCGGTGATCAGATATGGCATCGGGTCCCCGTGCGGCTGTAAGGGGGACCCGATGGCATGAAAGGCAGCGTGATGCCTTCCTTAGGCATCGCCGCTGCCTTCCTGTGACGTGCCTGTGAGATCCAGCCCCCTGGATCTCACAGGCAGGAAGCTGTATGAGTAATATACACAGTATTACTCATACAGCCAATGCATTCCAATACAGAAGTATTGGAATGCATTGTAAAGGGGATTAGACCCCCAAAAGTTGAAGTCCCAAAGTGGGACAAAAAATAAAGTGAAAAAAGTTGAAAAAATAAAGTTTTCCCCCCAAAAATTTAAAGTTTCAAGTAAAAATAAACAAAAACCTAATTTTCCCCGAGTAAAGTTGAAAAAAAATGGTAGAAAATAGGGAAAAAAATAATAAAGTAGACATATTAGGTATCGCCGCATCCGTATCGACCGGCTCTATAAACAAATCACATGACCTAACACTCAGACCATAAAAAATAAAAACTGTGCTAAATAAAAAAAAATTTGTCACCTTACATCACAAAAAAGTACAACAGCAAGCGATTAAAAAGGCGTATGCCCACCAAAATTATACCATTCTAACTGTCACCCCGTCACCTCATCCCGCAAAAAATGAGCCCCTACCTAAGACAATCGCCCAAAAAATAAAAAAAATAAGACTCAGAATATGGAGACAATAAAACATATTTTTTTTGTTTAAAAAAAGCTGTTATTGTGTAAAACTTAAATAAAAAAAGTATACATATTAGATATTGCCGCGTAGTGTAATAGCAAGCGATCAAAAAGGCATATGCACCCTAAAATAGTACCAAACAAACCGTCATCTCATCCCGCAAAAAAATGAGACCCTACCTAAGTTAATCGCCCAAAAACTGAAAAAACAATGGCTCTCAGACTATGGAGACACTAAAACATGTTTTTTTTTTCATTCAAAATTATTATTATTGTGTAAAACTTACATGAATAAAAAAAGTATACATATTAAGTATCGCCGCGTCCATAATAACCTGCTCTATAAAAATATCACATGACCTAACCCCTCAGGTGAACACCGTAAAAATAAAAAAATTAAAACGGTGTAAAAAAAGCAATTTTTTGTCACCTTACATCACAAAAAGTGTAATAGCAAGCGATCAAAAAGTCATACGCACCCCAAAATAGTGCCAATCAAACCGTCATCTCATCTCGCAAAAATCATACCCTACCCAAGATAATCGCCCAAAAACTGAAAAAACTATGGCTCTCAGACTATGGAGACACTAAAACATGATTTTTTTTTGTTTCAAAAATTAAATCATTGTGTAAAACTTACATAAATAAAAAAAATTGTATACATATTAGATATCGCCACGTCCGTGACAACCTGCTCTATAAAAATACCACATGATCTAACCTGTTTGATGAATGTCGTAGATAACAATAACAAAAAACTGTGCCAAAACAGCTATTTCTTGTTACCTTGCCTCACAAAAAGTGTAATATAGAGCAACCAAAAATCATATGTACCCTAAACTAGTACCAACAAAACTGCCACCCTATCCCGTAGTTTCTAAAATGGGGTCATTTGGGGGGGCTTAAAATAGAACATGGTGTAAAAAAAACTGTCCAGCAAAATCTGCCTTCTAAAAACCATATGGCATTCCTTTCCTTCTGCGCCCTGCCGTGTGCCCGTACAGCAGTTTACGACTACATATGGGGTGTTTCTGTAAACTACAGAATCAGGGCCATAAATATTGAGTTTTGTTTGACTGTTAACCCTTGCTTTGTAACTGGAAAAAAAATACAAAAATGGAAAATGTGCCAAAAAAGTGAAATTTTGAAATTGTATCTCTATTTTCCATGAATTCTTGTGGAATACCTAAAGGGTTAACACAGTTTGTAAAAATCAATTTTGAATACCTTGAGGGGTGTAGTTTCTAAAATTGGGGCACTTTTGGGGAGTTTCTACTCTAGGGGTGCATCAGGGGGGCTTCAAATGGGACATGGTGTCAAAAAACCAGTCCAGCAAAATCTGCCTTCCAAAAACCGTATGGCATTCCTTTCCTTCTGCGCCCTGCCGTGTGCCCGTACAGCAGTTTTCGACCACATATGGGGTGTTTCTGTAAACTACAGAATCAGGGACATAAATATTGAGTTTTGTTTGGCTGTTAACCCTTGCTTTGTAACTGGAAAATAAATATTAAAATGGAAAATCTGCCAAAAAAGTGAAATTTCTAAATTGTATCTCTATTTTCCATTAATTCTTGTGGAACACCTAAAGAGTTAACAAAGTTTGTAAAATCTGTTTTGAATACCTTGAGGGGTGTAGTTTCTGAAATGGGGTTACGTTTTGGGAGTTTCTACTCTAGAGGTGCATCAGGGGGGCTTCAAATGGGACATGGTGTCAAAAAACCAGTACATCAAAATCTGCCTTCCAAAAACCGTATGGCATTCCTTTCCTTCTGCGCCCTGCCGTGTGCCCGTACAGCAGTTTACGACCACAAATGGGGTGTTTCTGTAAACTACAGAATCAGGAGCATAAATATAGAGTTTTGTTTGGCTGTTAACCCTTGCTTTGTAACTGGAAAAAAATTATTTAAATTGAAAATCTGCCAAAAAAGTGAAATTTTGAAATTGTATCTCTATTTTCCATTAATTCTTGTGGAACGCCTAAAACCTTGTGTAAAATCAGTTTTGAATACCTTGAGGGGTGTAGTTTCTAGAATCAGGTCATTTTTGGGTGGTTTCTGTTATGTAAGCCTCACAAAGTGACTTCAGACCTGAACTGGTCCTTAAAAAGTGTTTATTTGATAATTTCTGAAAAATTTCAAGATTTGCTTCTAAACTTCTAAATATCCTTCCCAAAATGATCCAAACATGAAGTAGACATATGGGGAATGTAAAGTAATAACTATTTTTGAAGGTATTACTATGTATTATAGAAGTAGAGAAATTGAAAATAAATTTTCAAATTTTTCCAAAGTTTTGGTAAATTTGGTATTTTTTTATAAATAAAAATGATTTTTTTTTTACTCCAATTTACCAGTTTCATGAAGTACAATATGTGACGAAAAAACAATCTCAGAATGGCCTGGATAAGTCAAAGCGTTTTAAAGTTATCACCACATAAAGTGACACTGGTCAGATTTGCAAAAAATGGCCTGGTCCTTAAGGTGAAAATGAGCCCGGTCCCTAAGGGGTTAAAGGGTGTGTCTGACAATAAGCTTGTTGACTGTTTCCAATAAGGTCTCACGCAGATGACTGTGATCTGCCTGGGAAACATGGTCCCGCTGCTAGGGGAGGAGAAGGCAGCGGTTGTTCCTCGGGTCCCGGCCGTATACAGGATGGAGGGGGAGTCACAAAATCGCGCGCGTTTCTAAAGCTGCGGAGCAAGGGAGGAGGGAAGAGGAGGAGGGAGGACAGGGAAACCACTACCGCCCCCTCACACACCGACGGCACCCACCACCACAGGACACCGTGACAGCAACACCACCCTTCTTCCTCCATCATCGTGAGGAGACTCCCCGCCCCGCCACCAATGTCTTTACCACACTGTCATATCTCTTTTAGTTACGTTTATGTTTTAATCAATATTATTTTTATCATTTGTCATATTTTTTTTCTCTCCTCGGGAGGATTCGGGCGGGAGCGAAAACCTGGTTTGAAAAAAAAAAAAAGACGGACAAAATGGCGGCGAGATGAGCGTGTTACCATGGCGACTGTCAATCTATGAGTGTAAGGCCTCATGCACACAACCGTGTCCCTTTTGCGGTCTGCTGATCAGCAAAATACAGATGCTGTCCGTAATTTTTATTGCTGGCCCATTGACTTCAATGGGTCAGTTGTCTGCATTTTGCTGACACGTTCTACCTTTTTTTGAGAACATACGGATGCTGAAAGCACACGGATGATCCATGTGGTTTCCACATCCGTAAGTCCGTTCTGCAAAAAAGATAGAACATGTTCTATACTTGCCCACAAATTGCAGACCACGGACCAATTAAAGTCAATGGGTCCTTAAAAAAATGTGGATGCAACACAGACAGTATCCATAATTAGCGGATTGCAAAATACATACAGTCATATGCATGAGGCCTAAGTATGCAGTTTTTTTTATTTATTTTTTTTACACCCATCTACCACTTTTTTCTCCTGGGACAGCCCCTTTAACACTGCCACCTAGAGCTCAAATAATACTGTCATTCAGTACTCACTAAGGCCCCATGCACACGGCCGTGTTTCACAGCCGTGTGCGGGCCGTGGAACCGCGGCCTGGATCCCTCCTGAGAGCAGGAGCGCACGGCGTCACTGGTTGCTATGACGCCGTGCGCTCCCTGCTGCCGGCACAGTACAGTAATACACTGGTATAGATCATACCAGTGTATTACTGTATTGCGGCGGCAGCAGAGAGCGCACGGCGTCATAGCAGACTGTTCTTTTTTGGTCTTCATAGGTTTGGCCAAGCAGAAGACCCTGACAAATACATCTCCATCCCCGAGAAGCATGTCATCGAAGACTTTACAAAACTTTTGCACTAGTACAATAATAAGAGAAACTGAACTTGGATCGGATGCAGTGATTTGCTTCCTCCGTGGGGTTAAATACAAGCAGTGAGGTCTGTAAGTACAGCATGTGACCTGTGTGACAACCCAGGCACCCGCCACTGAAACATGGCATTTTATCAGGTGACCGCTAGTAATATGATTTGCGAGACCGGGAGAATGACTCCTTCTCAGAACGCCATTAGTGCCAGCAATGATGACTGTATGCAGCTGCTGCGTGACGTACCGTACGTGTCAGTTTAGATGCGTTAATCAAGAATACATCATAGGACAAGGAGGTTTGGAGTTTGTTAGGGCATCTGTCAGCATGTAAGTCTCTATGACACTGACTGACCTGTTACATGTGCGCTTGGCAGCTGAAGACATCTGTGTTGGTCCCATGGTCATATGCGCCTGCATTGCTGAGAAAATTATGTTTTAATATATGCAAATGAGCCAATAGGAGCAACGGGGGCGTTGCCGTTACACTTAGAGGCTCTTCAACTGAAGCACCCTCTTGTCAAACCTACCAGGGAGCCAGTAGTGGGATGAGGAACCCACTGGCAGTAAGCAGCTGACAGCCCAGAACGCGGTACAAGTTTAGGGATAATCCAAGAGGGGTAGTCAATGTCCAATCCGGGTCGAGGCAGGCAGCGAAGGTTCAAGGCGGAAGACAGTCTAGGGGTCAGTAGCCGGGAAGGATACAAAGAAACAACAGGCAATAGGAGGATCTGCAGGGAGGCTAGGTGTTCACCATAAGGTGGAATAACTCAGCAATGAGCCAGAGCTCAGGCCAGGTCTTTATAGCCAGGGAAGGTAGGAACCACCCTCCCCGGGAACCAATGGCAGCCGAGGAAGGTGGAAGGTGTGTACTGGGAACCTCCCCCAGCAAGGCTCACACCTGACAGCCGGATAATGCAGGAACGCTATGCACCCGGGATTGCGCGCGCAGCCTGCGTACTGCGCATGCGCACACGCCGCGCACCAGGTGTTCTACCTTCAGTATGCTGCCTGGACTTCTTGTAATAATGACCCCTATAGTTCCCCCAGTAGAATGTACCCAGCCAGCGGCAGTGAGGAGGGCTAGGGTGGCCCTATGGGTATTAGCCCACCAGGAAATTTCCCTGTAGGGTCTATGGCTAGTCCACCCCTGTATGTGAAATTCCAACAGATTTCATCATAACAGGGATCTGGGTGAATTTATAATTTAAGTTGTATCAATTTTCTGGTGTAAAAAAGTCACAAATATTTGTACAAGCCATATTTGCACAAGCAACTTTTGCTTTTTTACTTTCTGTCACTCTCACCACGTTTGAAAAAGTAGATGGGTGGGAAAGAGGTTGTCCGCTTTACTATTGATGACTTATCCTTAGGTGTGTCGGACCCCTGCTGATCAACTGTTTGAAGAGAACGCAGCGCTCGTACAAGCACTTCCTTCTCTTCTCTGTTTACCTGCTTGTTGCAGCAATTGTAGAGGCGAGCAGTGTAATTACAACGATGGCGTCCCCGTTCACTTCTATGTAAGCGAATACTACAGAGCCGTCCTATAGAAGTGAAAGGGAACGCCATAGTTGTAATTACACTGCTTGCTGTTGCAATTGCTGTGGCGAGCAGGTAACCTGAGAAGAGAAGGCAGCGCTCGTACAATGCTGCCTTCTCTTCAAACAGCTGATACCGATACCGAGACAAAAGTATCGATTGGGTATCGAAAATTCGATACCCGAAACAACCCTACCTTGCTCACACCTTAACCCTGTGCACACTAGAAAGGAAGGGCAACAGCCTTAAAGGGAAAGCACACACGCATGCAATACAACAACACGTTGCCACAGGCAACAAACATGCACGGAGAAAGTGTTACGGTAAACGGCCACCAAGCCGTGACGGCCATAGAGGCATCATAACTAGGATAATCCGCCCAATATAGGTAATCAGGGAGATGGGAAATAGGGAAGTGCACACCCAATAGAGCCACCCCATGGTGGTGGACATAAGAATATGACAGCGGTGACCAGCTGGGTTTTTGAATAAGCACAGGTTTTTAATAAGCAAAGTAAAAGTAACTTTTTATTGGGAGGGAAAGTAGGCATAAGCAAGAAGGTAATTATGGCCATAAGTAGCCAGTTGTTTAGATAATAGAATTGACTAATACCAGTCTTATGCCTGGAACAATCAATATATAATTTTGGACGAGGCGCATGCCTCGTCATAAATTAGGCGCATCGTCTGGCAGTCCATGTGCCTAAACGGAAATCAACAGCATTTCTGAGCTGCCATAGATTTCTGGCTTCATTTGCGCCAGAAAACTGGTGAAAATAAAGATAAATTTGTCTCTGATTTGGCCACTTGCTTGCAACTTTTTTCAAAAGTCGTATTTAAAAAGTCACAGACCTTGCGACTCTTTTTATGGTGCAAGGGAGATGATTAAATCCCCCCATAAAGCTACATTTCTTGTGCAGTTGCAACTGCAGCCCCATAGTCGCCAGTAGCATCCAGGATTGGAGATAACTCCTATCCTAGACATTCAACCCCTCAGATACGGCAGTTAATAGCTCCGCGATATCTGAGAAGTTGAAGAGAAGGGGCTCCTCTCTGTCCCCCAATCTCACATCCAACAATGTCCAAAATGTAAAAATATCATTTTCTTTATCTTGCATGATGAACCCTGTAATAGAGAAAAAAAAAACAATGCCAGGATTTCTGCTTTTTTAATTATTTTTGGAAGGCAACCAAAATGTTCAAAAAGTCATAATGTACTGCAAAATACCAATAAAAACTACAGCTAGTCCCAGCTAATACAAAATAATAATAAAAAGTTTTACATTTTTAAAACTAGTAAAACATAACAAATACTATATACATTTGGAATCGCCGTGATTGCACTATCTAGCTGAATATAGTCAGCAAGTCATTTTTGCAACACAGTGAACACCATAAAAACGAAATCCAAAACAACAATAGCGTAATTGTATTTTTTTCCCTTTCCACCACACTAAGGGCTCTTTCACACCTGCGTTCTTTTCTTCCGGCATAGAGTTCCGTCGTCGGGGCTCTATGCCGGAAGAATCCTGATCAGTTTTATCCTAATGCATTCTGAATGGAGAGAAATCCGTTCAGGATGCATCAGGATGTCTTCAGTTCCGGACCGGAACGTTTTTTGGCCGGAGAAAATACCGCAGCATGCTGCGCTTTTTGCTCCGGCCAAAAATCCTGAACACTTGCCGCAAGGCCGGATCCGGAATTAATGCCCATTGAAAGGCACTGATCCGGATCCGGCCTTAAGCTAAACGTTGTTTCGGCGCATTGCTGGATCCGACGTTTAGCTTTTTCTGAATGGTTACCATGGCTGCCAGGTCGCTAAAGTCCTGGCACCCATGGTAAAGTGTAGTGGGGAGCGGGGGAGCAGCATACTTACCGTCCGTGCGGCTCCCGGGGCGCTTTAGAGTGACGTCAGGGCGCCCCAGGCGCATGGATGACGTGATCGCATGGCACGTCATCCATGCGCATGGGGCGCTCTGACGTCATTCTGGAGCGCCCCGGGAGCCGCACGGACTGTAAGTATGCCGCTCCCCCGCTCCCCACTACTACTATGGCAACCAGGACTTTAACCCTGCTTTCACACCTGAGCGTTTCTCAAACGCGCGTTTTAAGTAATAGTAAACGCGCGTTTGTGTGATTGACTGCAGTGTTCTATGGCCACAAACGCGCGTCAAAACGCCCCAAAGAAGCTCAAGTACTTGATTATGCGTCGGGCGTTTTACAGCGCGATCGTACGCGCTGTAAAACGCCCAGGTAAGAACCATTCCCATAGGGAAGCATTGGTTTTCATGTGTTGAGCGTTTTACAGCGCGTTTGAACGCGCTGTAAAACGCTCAGGTGTGAACTTAGGGTAATAGCGTCCTGGCTGCCATAGTAACACTGAAAGCATTTTGAAGACGGATCCGTCTTCAAATGCTTTCAGTTCACTTGCGTTTTTCCGGATTCGGCAAGTGGAGTACACGCCGGATCCGGACAACGCAAGTGTGAAAGAGGCCTAAGTTACCTAACAGTTAAAGGGATTGTCCCATCTTGCCATTACAAAGGCAAGATGGGACTAAGCCAACCACCAGATGGCTGGGAAAGAGCGTATCACAGCAAGCTATGCTTGTTTCCCTTAGTAATATCCGGCGGTGCATGAGCATGGTCACAAGCTCCACTGCAGGCAATAACTGGCCACAAGCGGCACATAACCATTGAAGCCAGTTATGTTGCAGCGAAGCATGTGACCATGCATCGTTGGATTTCCGATGATAGAACACGCGGGAGACGGGAGCGGCAGAGAGCAGGTAAGTATGAGTATGAATCTTCTATTTCTGAAAGCAGGCTTTAAAGAAAAGTCTTTATTCTCGGAGAACCCTTTTAAGCGCCATAGCCTTTATAGTTTGATGTTTTCAATTTTCTATATCCTAATAATGGCATGGGATACCTGTGTGCACTCGGCATACCGGCCAGGATACATTTCATGCAGTGAGTGGCCCGCAAATTTTTACTATGAACCCCGCCACCCATAGGTTGCGTCCCTGGAGCTGACAGTTTGCAGTTGGTATTTCGAAGCGTTGTACAAAATTACAAGGCAGACATTTGGTCGTACATATCTAGGGTCAGGGCTGACTGAGTTTGGGGAACACAGATACAGAGTTCTAAACTGAAGGGAGAAGTATGAGACATAGGAGGTGAAACAAGGTGAAGCTTCCTACAGTACAAATAAGTGAAAAAATAAAACAGGTATAATATTCAAACATTTTTCAATTGTTGTTCCCATGGAAACCTAATAGTTTTCGGCTTTTACTACAAATTGAAAAGCATTTATAAATACATATACCTGGTGCATCATACAGAGAAAACTCAAATAACCCAAAAGTCCCACTCATCAGCCATAAAAATAAGATGGAAAACTGGGTGCTGAACTCCACAACTGTCCTTAAAGGGGTATTCTGGTTGTTTCAAGTACTTTTCGGGGGATATGGAGTCCTCGTTCTCATGATTGGTGGGGGTCCCAGCGGTAGGACACCCACAGATCTAATAGGGATAACTTTTAACAACTGGAATACCCCTTTAAAGGGAATTTGTCAGCAGGAAATTTGCAAGGACCAATGCCTTGTAGTCCTAGCTGAGCTGAATGTAATGATACTTTTCAGAGAACTGAAGGGCTATGAACACCTTTGAAGGAATTTCTTTTTGTTCTGATGGCTAAATGTGTAGCCCTTATCTCTGAACTCCTGACAACTCATAAACACTCATTTAATCAGTTCGATAAGAATTTATGAGTATTTATTTTATGCACTTATATAGCGCTACTATATTCCGACATTATCATCCAACTGTCCCCAATGGAGCTCACATTAGTATGTCTTTGGAGTGTGGGAGGAAACCGGAGAACCTGGAGGAAACCCACGCAAACACGGGGAGTACATACAAACTCCATGCAGATGTTGTCCTTGGTCGGATTCGAACCTCAGCGCTGCAAGGCACCAGTGCTAACCACTGAGCCACTGTGCTGCCCGTGTTGTCGGGAGTTCAGAGATAAGGGCTAGGCTATACATAGCTGTCAGAAAAGCAACATGACGGGACTGAAACTAAGGTACTCTGCAGCTAGGCTGAAATTTAACCATGTGAAACAAAAAATGCTGAAAATTTTTCATTAAGACCAATAGAATATTTTTTTTTGCCCTAAATAAGTAAAATGCAGTCATAATAAAAAAAAATTGCCCCTGAAAGTGTTTAGAACCTTGAATGTAAATTTCACAGTTTGGCCTTCATCCAGGACCATGAAAACTTTGTGGATGAATTTCCTATTGATTAACCCTTTCAGGATCGTGCCATATTTTACCTTAAACATTTTTATAGTATTGGATAACCGCTTTAAGGTAAAATATGGATACCTTAAAGCGGTTATCCAATACTATAAAAATGTCCCCCATAAGCACCCTCACAGTGAATACACTTACCGTGCACAGGGAGAAGCTGCAGCGGTGGTGCGGGGACCTGGAGCGGCGCGGGGTAAGTATATTCACTGTGAGGGGCCCTGCATATGTGGGCCATTTTTATAGTATTGGATAACCCCTTTAAGGACCAGGCGTTTTTTTGGAAATTTGACATGTGTCTTTGGAATGCTTTTATTTATCCAAGCCGTTCTGAGACTGTTTTCTAGTGACACATTGTACTTCATGATAGTGATAAATTTGAGTCAATATATTAAAATTTTATTTATTAAAAAAATCCTAATTTTACACAAACATTGGAAAAATTCACAACTTTCCAAATTTCTATTTCTCTGCTTTTAAAACAGATAGTGATACCTCATAAAATGGTTATTAGTTTACATTTTGTTTCCGTTTTAGATAATAAAGCATTTTTGAGAAAAATGTCTCCATTTTCTGAAATCCATTTTTTTTATTTTTCTGCCAATCTCCTTGCGTAGGGGCCCGTTTTTTTGCGGGAAGAGTTGGTGTTTTTATTGGTACCATTTTTGGGTACATATAATTTTTTGATTATTCTATATTACACTTTTTGGGGTAAGGTGATCAAAATTTTTTTTGTTTTTGTTTTACACCATTCATCTTAGATGTGATATTTTTATAGGGCAGGTCATTACGGATGCAGCGATACCTAATGCCTATTTTTCTTTATTCTTTTTAGTTTTACACAATAAAAGCATTTTTGAAAAAAGAAAAATCATGTGTTACCGTCTCCAAAATCTAAAAGCCATATTTTTTTTTTTCAGGCGATTGTCTTATGTAGGGGCTCAATTTGTGCGGGATAAAATGATGGTTAGATTGGTACTATTTTGGGGACATATACCGTATATACTCGAGTATAAGCCGACCCGAATATAAGCCGAGGCCCCTAATTTTACCCCCAAAAAATGGGAAAAATTATTGACTCGAGTATAAGACTAGGGTGGGAAATGCAGCAGCTACTGGTAAATTTAAAAAATAAAAATAGATACCGTACCAATAAAATTACATTAATTGAGGCATCAATAGGTTAAAGGTTTTTGAATATTTATTTCAAAGAAAAACAATATGGTATCAACAATAACTTTAACAGTACAAAAACCAACTAAAGCGAATATTCGATTTTTGGGAAAATACCGGTTCATGCGAATTTTTATGCGAAAATTTGAATGCGATTTTTTTGCGAATTTTCGCAATCAAGACCTAGACTCGAGTATAAGACGAGGGGGCTTTTTGAGCACAAAAATATGTGCCAAAAAACTCGTCTTATACTCGAGTATATACGGTAACTATTTGATCATTTGGTATTACAGTTTTTGTGATATAAGGTGACAAAAAATTGTTGTTTTAGCACAGTTTTTATTTAATTTTATTTACGGCATTCAGGTGATGGGGTGGATCATGTGATATTTTTATAGAGCCAGTCATTATGGCAATACCCAATATGTCTTTTTTTTCCCTTTTTTTTTTTTTACAATTTTATATGTGTTTTATAATGGGAAAGGTTTTTGTTTTTTTTACATGAAACTTTTTTTTATATGAAAAACACTTTTTAACTTTTGTCCCACTCTGGTACTTCAACTGCATTGTAGGGGTCTGATCTCCTCTGCAATACTTCACAATACATCTGTATTGTAATGCATTGCATGTCAGCTTTTACACTGACAGTCTGTCTGTGAGACCCAGCCTTAGGGGCTGGATCTCAAAGGCTCCCGTAAAAGGCAAGCCACGATGCCTATGGAAGGCGTCGGGTCCCTGTCACTGCAGCCATCGGGTCCCTATCACTGCAGAGCGGGGACCCGATGGGGACGAGGAAGTAACCCGTACCCTCCGCAAAGCCCCTGCATGCCACGGTGAGATTTGATTGTGGCATACAAGGGGTTAATATGCAGGCATTGGTGTTTTCATTGATGCCGGCGTATGCAGCAGGGGCCCAGCTGTCAGTGACTGCCGGGTCCGTGCCGTTGATTGGGTGGGCGCAACTCGGACACTCGCCCGATCAGTGAGCCGTAGCAGTCGCAGCAGAGGTCCTTAAGTCGCGGCTCCCAGCGCCGTACATGTATGGCAGAGGTCCTCTACGGTAAACTTTTGGTTTATTTATAAATTACTATTTATTTTATATTCCACGTGTTCTGGACTGGACTAGATGTAGGCATTTTTGGATGCCCCATGCCTTTTATATATGAACTTCATCATTCTCTATGCACTATGCTTATCACACAGGCCTCAAAGACTGAAGAAGGGATTTTCTTGGAGGGCCACATAATTGATTGCACCATAATGAGTGGCAGTTCTGTTTTCACTGTTTTCACACAGAATTGCCTCACTTTTTACAGAAGGCAGACTGTGCACTTTACAGCAGGAGACAGTATGAATAGCTGCACAAACTGGCGCTAGACATTACCATAACATGGTAGTAAAAGGAACATTCCTCTCATTCCTGTATATTTCTAAAAGAACCTGACACTGATATGTGGGATTGTATATCAGAAAATATCTGGCTTAAATGAAACTCACCTTTATTATATACCATTTTTATAGTCCATCAACAATTGATCCTCTTGCTCTTCAAACATTTAATATATATTGAAAATATTAAAATTTCAAACTTGCAAGCTGTATAATGAAGAGAAAAAAACTATAATAAATATATCGTTCATAAATGAGATGTATGATCTATATAACAAGTTGAGATACATTTTAAATACATTACATATCCTGTACTGATCCTGAGTTACATCCTGTATTATACTGCAGAGCTGCACTCGCTATTCTGCTGTTGCAGTCACTGTGCACATACCGTACATTACATTACTTATCCTGTAATCATCCTAAGTTACATCCTGTATTATACTCCAGAGCTGCACTCACTATTCTGCTAGTGCAGTCACTGTGTACATACATTACATTACTTATCCTATTCTGATCCTGAGTTACATCCTGTATTATACTCCAGAGCTGCACTCACTATTCTGCTGGTGGAGTCACTTTGTACATACATTACATTACTTATCCTGTGCTGATCCTGAGTTACATCCTGTATTATACTGCAGAGCTGCACTCACTATTCTGCGTTTGCAGTCACTGTGCACATACCGTACATTACATTACTTATCCTGTAATCATCCTAAGTTACATCCTGTATTATACTCCAGAGCTGCACTCATTATTATTCTGCTGGTGCAATCACTGTGTACATACATTACATTACTTATCCTGTACTGATCCTGAGTTACATCCTGTATTATACTCCAGAGCTGCACTCACTATTCTGCTGGTGGAGTCACTTTGTACATACATTACATTACTTATCCTGTGCTGATCCTGAGTTACATCCTGTATTATACTGCAGAGCTGCACTCACTATTCTGCTGGTGCAGTCACTGTGTACTTACATTACATTACTTATCCTGTACTGATCCTGAGCTACATCCTGTATTATACTGCAGAGCTGCACTCGCTATTCTGCTGTTGCAGTCACTGTGCACATACCGTACATTACATTACTTATCCTGTAATCATCCTAAGTTACATCCTGTATTATACTCCAGAGCTGCACTCACTATTCTGCTAGTGCAGTCACTGTGTACATACATTACATTACTTATCCTATACTGATCCTGAGTTACATCCTGTATTATACTCCAGAGCTGCACTCATTATTATTCTGCTGGTGCAATCACTGTGTACATACATTACATTACTTATCCTGTACTGATCCTGAGTTACATCCTGTATTATACTCCAGAGCTGCACTCACTATTCTGCTGGTGGAGTCACTTTGTACATACATTACATTACTTATCCTGTACTGATCCTGAGTTACATCCTGTATTATACTGCAGAGCTGCACTCACTATTCTGCTGTTGCAGTCACTGTGCACATACCGTACATTACATTACTTATCCTGTAATCATCCTAAGTTACATCCTGTATTATACTCCAGAGCTGCACTCACTATTCTGCTAGTGCAGTCACTGTGTACATACATTACATTACTTATCCTATTCTGATCCTGAGTTACATCCTGTATTATACTCCAGAGCTGCACTCACTATTCTGCTGGTGGAGTCACTTTGTACATACATTACATTACTTATCCTGTGCTGATCCTGAGTTACATCCTGTATTATACTGCAGAGCTGCACTCACTATTCTGCTGTTGCAGTCACTGTGCACATACCGTACATTACATTACTTATCCTGTAATCATCCTAAGTTACATCCTGTATTATACTCCAGAGCTGCACTCATTATTATTCTGCTGGTGCAATCACTGTGTACATACATTACATTACTTATCCTGTACTGATCCTGAGTTACATCCTGTATTATACTCCAGAGCTGCACTCACTATTCTGCTGGTGGAGTCACTTTGTACATACATTACATTACTTATCCTGTGCTGATCCTGAGTTACATCCTGTATTATACTGCAGAGCTGCACTCACTATTCTGCTGGTGCAGTCACTGTGTACTTACATTACATTACTTATCCTGTACTGATCCTGAGCTACATCCTGTATTATACTGCAGAGCTGCACTCGCTATTCTGCTGTTGCAGTCACTGTGCACATACCGTACATTACATTACTTATCCTGTAATCATCCTAAGTTACATCCTGTATTATACTCCAGAGCTGCACTCACTATTCTGCTAGTGCAGTCACTGTGTACATACATTACATTACTTATCCTATACTGATCCTGAGTTACATCCTGTATTATACTCCAGAGCTGCACTCATTATTATTCTGCTGGTGCAATCACTGTGTACATACATTACATTACTTATCCTGTACTGATCCTGAGTTACATCCTGTATTATACTCCAGAGCTGCACTCACTATTCTGCTGGTGGAGTCACTTTGTACATACATTACATTACTTATCCTGTACTGATCCTGAGTTACATCCTTTATTATACTCCAGAGCTGCACTCATTATTCTGCTGGTGCAGACACTGTGTACATACATTACATTACTTATCCTGTACTGATCCTGAGTTACATCCTGTATTATACTCCAGAGCTGCACTCATTATTCTGCTGGTGCAGTCACTGTATACATACATTACTTATCCTGTACTGATCCTGAGTTACATCCTGTATTATACCCCAGAGCTGCACTCACTATTCTGCTGTTGCAGTCACTGTGCACATACATTACATTATTTATCCTGTAATGATCCTGAGTTACATCCTGTATTATACTCCAGAGCTGCACTCACTATTCTGCTAGTGCAGTGACTGTGTACATACATTACATTACTTATCCTATACTGATCCTGAGTTACATCCTGTATTATACTCCAGAGCTGCACTCACTATTCTGCTGGTGGAGTCACTTTGTACATACATTACATTACTTATCCTGTACTGATCCTGAGTTACATCCTGTTAGGGACCACTCATGAAGGCGACCTTGACGTGGTGAGTGGCTTATTACGCTTTGGCCAAAATGTACACCAATGCCTTATTCAACATCCAGCATAAAGGCAGGGCAGAGTGCTGGTTGCAGTGTGCGATTGCATTTTGTGTTTTTACATTTATATCTCTATTTCGCCATAGCAATCTGCACCTGCTAGGGGTTGTGCGGGCTGAATTTTCCATATTTTTTACATCCTGTATTATACTGCAGAGCTGCACTCACTATTCTGCTGGTGCAGTCACTGTGTACTTACATTACATTACTTATCCTGTACTGATCCTGAGTTACATCCTTTATTATACACCAGAGCTGCACTCATTATTCTGCTGGTGCAGACACGGTGTACATACATTACATTACTTATCCTGTACTGATCCTGAGTTACATCCTGTATTATACTCCAGAGCTGCACTCACTATTCTGCTGGTGGAGTCACTTTGTACATACATTACATTACTTATCCTGTGCTGATCCTGAGTTACATCCTGTATTATACTGCAGAGCTGCACTCACTATTCTGCTGGTGCAGTCACTGTGTACTTACATTACATTACTTATCCTGTACTGATCCTGAGCTACATCCTGTATTATACTGCAGAGCTGCACTCGCTATTCTGCTGTTGCAGTCACTGTGCACATACCGTACATTACATTACTTATCCTGTAATCATCCTAAGTTACATCCTGTATTATACTCCAGAGCTGCACTCACTATTCTGCTAGTGCAGTCACTGTGTACATACATTACATTACTTATCCTATACTGATCCTGAGTTACATCCTGTATTATACTCCAGAGCTGCACTCATTATTATTCTGCTGGTGCAATCACTGTGTACATACATTACATTACTTATCCTGTACTGATCCTGAGTTACATCCTGTATTATACTCCAGAGCTGCACTCACTATTCTGCTGGTGGAGTCACTTTGTACATACATTACATTACTTATCCTGTACTGATCCTGAGTTACATCCTTTATTATACTCCAGAGCTGCACTCATTATTCTGCTGGTGCAGACACTGTGTACATACATTACATTACTTATCCTGTACTGATCCTGAGTTACATCCTGTATTATACTCCAGAGCTGCACTCATTATTCTGCTGGTGCAGTCACTGTATACATACATTACTTATCCTGTACTGATCCTGAGTTACATCCTGTATTATACCCCAGAGCTGCACTCACTATTCTGCTGTTGCAGTCACTGTGCACATACATTACATTATTTATCCTGTAATGATCCTGAGTTACATCCTGTATTATACTCCAGAGCTGCACTCACTATTCTGCTAGTGCAGTGACTGTGTACATACATTACATTACTTATCCTATACTGATCCTGAGTTACATCCTGTATTATACTCCAGAGCTGCACTCACTATTCTGCTGGTGGAGTCACTTTGTACATACATTACATTACTTATCCTGTACTGATCCTGAGTTACATCCTGTTAGGGACCACTCATGAAGGCGACCTTGACGTGGTGAGTGGCTTATTACGCTTTGGCCAAAATGTACACCAATGCCTTATTCAACATCCAGCATAAAGGCAGGGCAGAGTGCTGGTTGCAGTGTGCGATTGCATTTTGTGTTTTTACATTTATATCTCTATTTCGCCATAGCAATCTGCACCTGCTAGGGGTTGTGCGGGCTGAATTTTCCATATTTTTTACATCCTGTATTATACTGCAGAGCTGCACTCACTATTCTGCTGGTGCAGTCACTGTGTACTTACATTACATTACTTATCCTGTACTGATCCTGAGTTACATCCTTTATTATACACCAGAGCTGCACTCATTATTCTGCTGGTGCAGACACGGTGTACATACATTACATTACTTATCCTGTACTGATCCTGAGTTACATCCTGTATTATACTCCAGAGCTGCACTCATTATTCTGCTGGTGCAGTCACTGTATACATACATTACATTACTTTTCCTGTACTGATCCTGAGTTACATCCTTTATTATACTCCAGAGCTGCACTCATTATTCTACTGGAGGAGTCACTGTGTACATACATTACATTACTTAGGGTACTTTCACACTAGCGTTTTTCTTTTCCGGCATAGAGTTCCGTCACAGGGGCTCTATACCGGAAAAGAACTGATCAGGCTACTTTCACACTAGCGTTCGGGTGTCCGCTTGTGAGCTCCGTTTGAAGGGGCTCACAAGCGGCCCCGAACGGATCCGTCCAGCCCTAATGCATTCTGAGTGGACGCGGATCCGCTCAGAATGCATCAGTCTGGCAGCGTTCAGCCTCCGCTCCGCTCAGCAGGCGGACACCTGAACGCTGCTTGCAGCCGTGCGGAGGCGTGCGGATCCGTCCAGACTTACAATGTAAGTCAATGGGGACGGATCCGTTTGAAGATGACACACTATGGCTCAATCTTCAAACAGATCCGTCCCCCATTGACTTTACATTGAAAGTCTGGACGGATCCGTCTGAGGCTACTTTCACACTTAGAAATTTTTTAACAATATAATGCAGACGGATCCGTACTGAACGGAGCCACCGTCTGCATTATATGAGCGGATCCGTCTCAGACGGATCCGCTCTGAACGCAAGTGTGAAAGTAGCCTCAGTTTTATCCCCATGCATTCTAAATGGAGAGTAATCCGTTCAGGATGCATCAGGGTGTCTTCAGTTCAGTCATTTTGACTGATCAGGCAAAAGAGAAAACCAAAGCATGCTACGGTTTTATCTCCAGTGAAAAAAACTGAAGACATGCCTGAATGCCGGATCCGGCATTTTTCCTCATGGTAATGTATTAGTGCATTCAAAATACCGGAATGCCGGATCCGTCCTTTCGGTCTGCGCATGCGCAGACAGGTATAAATGTGACAAAATATACAAGACGGATCCGTCTGTCCGCATGACAAGCGGAGAGACGGATCCTTTCTCGCAATGCATTTGTGAGACAGATTCGCATCCGGATGCGTCTCACAAATGCTTTTAGTCACATCCAGATCGACGGATCCGGCAGGCAGTTCCGAAGACGTTCTTATCCAGAGTTATATCCTGTATTTCCTTTCTTAAAATTTTAAAAACATATCAAATAAATTAATAAATACATAACTCCCACTATAACACAACCCAAACCAAATATAAAGAACATAATGCAACTTAGCATAGTACAGACAACACCTGTCCAACCCAACTCTAGCTCCCTCACAGAACACCAACTATATACAGTATTTACAATTTCAATGTACTAACATTCCTGATCCGGTAGCATTTTAACTACAGTCAGCAAAATACAACAAAATACAAAAATCCCACACACTAACAACCTAACAATACAATACAACACACATAATACTAATTTTTTATTTTTTTTTGGGGCCCTGAGCTGGTCCTGCATCCCATGCCCCCAGTACATGATAACAGACGTCTATGAACCAGCTCAGGATTTTCTCATATACCCTTAGGCCTCTTTCACACGGGCGTTGCGGGAAAAGGTGCGGGTGCGTTGCGGGAACATGCACGATTTTTCCGCGCGAGTGCAAAACATTGTAATGCGTTTTGCACGCGCGTGAGAAAAATCGGCATGTTTGGTACCCAAACCCGAACTTCTTCACAGAAGTTCGGGTTTGGGTTAGGTGTTCTGTAGATTGTATTATTTTCCCCTATAACATGGTTATAAGGGAAAATAATAGCATTCTTAATGCAGAATGCATAGTACAATAGCGCTGGAGGGGTTAAAAAAATAAATAAATAATTTAACTCACCTTAATCCACTTGATCGCGCAGCCGGCATCTCTTCTGTCTTCTTCTTTGCTGTGCACAGGAAAAGGACCTTTGATGACGTCACTGTGCTCATCACATGGTCCAATCACATCGTTCATCACCATGGTGGGGGACCATGTGATGTGACGTCACCATAGGTCCTTAGCCGGCAGCTCAACATTACAGAAGAAGACAGAGATCCGCAACTACGCGATCAAGTGGACTCGGTGAGTTCATTTTTTTAATTTTTAACCCTTCCATCACTATTTTACTTTGCATTCTGTATTCAGAATGCTATTATTTTCCCTTATAACCATGTTATAAGGGAAAATAATACAGATCAGGTCCCCAGCCCGATCGTCACCTTGCAACCATGCGTGAAAATCGCACCGCATCCGCACTTGCTTGCGGATGCTTGCGATTTTCACGCGGCCCCATTCACTTCTATGGGGCCTGTGTTGCGTGAAAAGCGCTGAATATAGAGCTTGCTGCGATTTTCACGCAACGCACAAGTGATGCGTGAAAATCACAGCTCATGTGCACAGCCCCATAGAAATGAATGGGTCAGGATTCAGTGCGGGTGCAATGCGTTCAACTCACGCATTGCACCCGCGCGGAATACTCGCCCGTGTGAAAGAGGCCTTAAAGTTCCCAGTGTCCCATAGAACACTCTCCCCCATTTACCCACCACCCAACCTAACACTACATCCAACAAAACCAAAATTATGTAAATATTTACATCACTATACAAATATATATACAGTCAGGTCCATAAATATTGGGACACCGCCATAATTCTAAAATTTTTGGCTCTATACACCACCACAATGGATTTGAAATTAAACAAACAAAATATGCTTTAACTGCAGACTGTCAGCTTTAATTTGAGGGTATTTACATCCAAATCAGTTGAACGGTGCAGGAATTACAACAGTTTGCATATGTGCCTCCAACTTGTTAAGGGACCAAAAGTAATGGGACAGAATAATAATCATAACTCAAACTTTCACTTTTTATTACTTGGTTGCAAATCCTTTGCAGTCAATTACAGCCTGAAGTCTGGAACGCATAGATATCACCAGACAGTATATTTCATCCCTGGTGATGCTCTGCCAGGCCAATACTGCAACTGTCTTCAGTTCCTGCTTGTTTTTGGGGCATTTTCCCTTCAGTTTTGTCTTCAGCAAGTGAAATGCATGCTCAATCGGATTCAGGTCAGGAGATTGACTTGGCCATTGCATAACATTCCACTTCTTTCCCTTAAAAAACTCTTTGGTTGCTTTTGCAGTATGCTTTGGGTCATTGTCCACCTGCACTGTGAAGCGCCGTCCAATGAGTTCTGAAGCATTTGGCAGAATATGAGCAGATAATATTGCCCGAAAAACACTTCAGAATTCATCCTGCTGCTTTTGTCAGCAGTCACATCATCAATAAATACAAGAGAACCAGTTCTTTTGGCAGCCATACATGCCCACGCCATGACACTACCACCACCATGCTTCACTGATGAGGTGGTATGCTTAGGATCATGAGCAGTTCCTTTCTTTCTCCATACTCTTCTCTTCCCATCACTCTGGTACAAGTTGATCTTGGTCTCATCTGTCCATAGGATGTTGTTCCAGAACTGTGAAGGCTTTTTTAGATGTCGTTTGACAAACTCTAATCTGGGCTTCCTGTTTTTGAGGCTCAACAATGGTTTAAATCTTGTGGTGAACCCTCTGTATTCACTCTGGTGAAGTCTTCTCTTTATTGTTGACTTTGACACATATACACCTACCTCCTGGCAAGAAAAAGCAGCTACGTAAAGAAAAACGAGTGGCCATCATTACTTTAAGAAATCAGTCAGTCAGTCCGAAAAATTGGGAAAACTTTGAAAGTGTCCCCAAGTGCAGTCACAAAAACCATCAAGCGCTACAAAGAAACTGGCTCACATGCGGACCGCCCCAGGAAAGGAAGACCAAGAGTCACCTCTGCTGCGGAGGATAAGTTCATCCGTGTCACCAGCCTCAGAAATCGCAGGTTAACAGCAGCTCAGATTAGATACCAGGTCAATGCCACACAGAGTTCTAGCAGCAGACACATCTCTAGAACAACTGTTAAGAGGAGACTGTGTGAATCAGGCCTTCATGGTAGAATATCTGCTAGGAAACCACTGCTAAGGACAGGCAACAAGCAGAAGAGACTTGTTTGGGCTAAAGAACACAAGGAATGGACATTAGACCAGTGGAAATCTGTGCTTTGGTCTGATGAGTCCAAATTTGAGATCTTTGGTTCCAACCACCGTGTCTTTGTGCGACGCAGAAAAGGTGAACGGATGGACTCTACATGCCTGGTTCCCACCGTGAAGCATGGAGGAGGAGGTGTGATGGTGTGGGGGTGCTTTGCTGGTGACACTGTTGGGGATTTATTCAAAATTGAAGGCATACTGAACCAGCATGGCTACCACAGCATCTTGCAGCGGCATGCTATTCCGTCCGGTTTGCGTTTAGTTGGACCATCATTTATTTTTCAACAGGACAATGACCCCAAACACACCTCCAGGCTGTGTAAGGGCTATTTGACCATGAAGGAGAGTGATGAGGTGCTGCGCCAGATGACCTGGCATCCACAGTCACCGGATCTGGACCCAATCGAGATGGTTTGGGGTGAGCTGGACCGCAGAGTGAAGGCAAAAGGGCCAACAAGTGCTAAGCTCTGGGAACTCCTTCAAGACTGTTGGAAGACCATTTCAGGTGACTACCTCTTCAAGCTCATCAAGAGAATGCCAAGAGTGTGCAAAGAAGTAATCAAAGCAAAAGGTGGCTACTTTGAAGAACCTAGACTATGACATATTTTCAGTTGTTTCACATTTTTTTGTTATGTATATAATTCCACATGTGTTAATTCATAGTTTTGATGCCTTCAGTGTGAATCTACAATTTTCATAGTCATGAAAATAAAGAAAACTCTTTGAATGAGAAGGTGTGTCCAAACTTTTGGTCTGTACTGTATATATCAATCTGCTAAGCTTCTCCTGCTTTAAAAAAAACTGTGCTTTCAGATTGCATTGCATTTTTTAGCAACAGGTCTTTTTTAAATATCACTTTTTTCCTATATGTTTTTTATCCTGCTTTTTCTCTTGCTATCCCCCACTTTCCCATCCATACTTTCGCCATTGGGGGATACTGAAGAGATGGCACCTTTCTCTTCCTGGATCCTCCTAATTTCCTCATCCAGTTCACTGTCCCTTTGGGCCTCAGCAATAGCAGGAGCCTCAGGGGCAGAATCAGAGGTCGTCCCAGTTTCCCCAGTTACCTGAGGTTCTCGAGACTCGCCCATCTCCATTTGATGTTTTTCCTGACGCCTCAGTTGGGTAGGCGTCTTTTGCTTACTTTTCCACCCTGTACCTTCTGTTCCTTCACCTCTGCCAGCCCTCTCCCCCAGCAGAATTGGCCTCATGGCTTTCTCCCTCCATGGTATTGATTGCATTTGCAAAGGAATGAGGTCAGCGACTGAATGGGTGACCTAACTCAGCACACAGGTGACACCTAATCTCCGCACATGATCAGCGAGGTGACCTATCTCCACATAGCGTGCACGTTTTGCACAGTGCAGCTAGCACTGAAGTGTGTGGTGCTCCCACATCTGTGACAGAGCTTTGGCTGACCCTGGTAGAAAATCTGGATGCGAACCCTTCCAAGGAAAGTTGCAGGTGGTATGTGGGTAACCATGTTTCCTGAAAGCCTAAGTTTTACCATAAACGTCCAGACCCCAGACCAGATGCCATATTCGTCCCAGTTCTTTTTGGGGACCTCCACCACCTCCCCATATCGGCCAAGCCTCGTCATGATGTCAATACATGACAGCGACTGGTTACGGGTTATAATGGTCACTCTCTTGACATTGTTCTGATGAGACACTACCTAGACGGCAAAGTCTCTCCAGCTGGGCTTTTTCTTTGCCACCTCATAGTTGGACCAGAAGAGCTCAAGCCTCTATGGCCTAACAAAGCTGACATCAAACTCTGGGGCCTCATAGGGATGTCAGTCGCCTTGAAGCCCATCTTTAGCAGGAGCTCAACCACATCCGATCTTGAAGGACATGTATCAGTGCCCCTCCACCTCAGACGGACCACATTCCTACAGAGACCACCCTATCCAGCTGTTGAGAGACCTCTCGTAAGGCTGAGAGGCCATGCCAGGATAGATCAACCTTCCTATCCTCTACATCGATTGTTCTCTCCCCTTTGTTTACAGCCTCCAGAAGATGCCACTGTAAAAAACCATCCCCAGAGCCAGAGGACAAGGAGTGCCCCCTATTTATCCTGGCTGCAACATTAGCATTGCTGCACACAGGGGGTGCTGCAGTCAGGCAGGTGGGTAACCGGACCAGGCCCCCCACTTACCAATGACCCTCTACCACCCACCTCCATCACCAAACCACCCTCACTTATAGTGGATACTGTGCCCACCCTTACTTTTCTCCTACCACCACTCACTCCACCATCCAAACCCCCAGACAAATTTTTACTAACAAATAAATTTTCACCCCCACATTCATTCCCTTACTAATACTGGCTGAACCGGTGGATTTTGGTGCAGATGTATGGTTTGATACCTCAGCATCACTGGGCCCGCAGGACAGGCCGCCAGCCCCTTAAGTATGGGCCAGCCAGCCTGCTTACCCTGTTTAGAAGCAGCCTCAACTCCACTTTTGCCATTGCCCTCTGCTTCATCAGTACTATTCTTTCCAAATTTTGGGCACCGCTCATCTGAACCCAGGTGCTGCTGATCTACTTTTTCATGGTGCCGCTCATCTGGACCAGCAGTGACAATGCAAAACAAGGGTTTTAGTCCCAGTTCTAGTCCTTTATTGGAAGGCATAACCGTCATAGCCATGGTAGCTCCTTCATGCTTTCGCTGCCCCAAAGGAACAGCGTCATCCGTGGTCGGAGCCACCAGAGCTCTCGCAGGCAACGCCTTTTTTTTTTAATCTCCCACCATAACCTTCTTGTCCAGCTTTTCAGACAGTGTCGCACCAGCTCCTTCCCAGTTACTGGAAACAGAGCTCACCTCCATGGTGGATACCTCGCTTTCCTACACCGAGTCTACCGCAGGACACGGACTGGGCAAAGAATAGGGGCTAATACAGTCAGCTGCGGCCAACCCGGGGGTCCCAGAGAGTGGGTTTATACAAATCTTACCTGCTCTTGGAGCTTGGTCTTCTTAGTTTTTTTCCCGCCCCCTGGTGTCTCTTATGGCAGCTTATTACCAAAACACAAATCATGAAAATGAGCTGGGTACTCTCCAGGAGCTGGATCTCCTCCATGAGGGCCCCTTCTGGGCTACAGGTCTCGCCAGAACCACAGCTGAGTGACATTGCTACTTGGCATGCAGGGTGCCCACTGTACAGAACCTGCTGCTGCTCCTGCAGGCTGCCAGGTAGATCTTGCTGTTCACTATCATCCTCCTCCTCCACTATTTGGTCTTCCTTCACCTGGCTGTCAGGCTGCAGCCCCATCAGCCTTCTCTCCTCCTCCACCATGATCTGAAATCACTCTTCATTTGAGAGTTTCTCTTTAAATGGGCCGCCTTTCTCCCTCACCACAGTGCTCCTTTTTTCCAACTCTCCAATTTCAGCTTGGAGCTGCTTTATCTGGTTCAGCAGCCGCTGCTTCTTTCTTTTGGGGGCCACTTTGGCATGAGTCCTCAAACCTCGCAGCTCCTCCCAAAGCCTCCTCAGGATCTTACTCGCATTTTCATATTCACTGAAGTAGCTCATGACTCGGGAGCCATAGGTGGAAATGAACACCCGGGCTCTCAGTACGTCCCAGCCTTCCTCCTCGAGATTTGATTCTCCTCTGTGAACACTCGGCTTTCCCTAGGCCCTGGAAGGGCCACTCTTACCTGAGCTGGCATTCAGGTCTTACTTACTGGATCCAGTCTTGCAGCTCTTCCAACTCTCAACAGACTCAGGGGAGACAGAAGCCAGATTGCTGTGACTCCTGACAGATCTTCTTACCCCTAAATCCTGTATACAGGCCAAACGCTGGCTCCTCCTGTCCCCTGATGGCCTTCTGCTGGGAATAGGAGCCTGGGGCTTGCCTCTCTCACTCCTGCCTGAGAACCCACTCCATCCCTGGGGAGGAGAGAGCTGGCCTTAAGGGGATGGATGATTCCCAGGCGATGCAGCAGTAGCTCTGCAAAGCTTCTCAGGACCACACCCAAAATTGATTGGAGCACCTGAGAGCTCCACTTGCTATTCTGCTGGTGGAGTCACTGTATACATACATTACATCACTTATCCTGTACTGATCCTGAGTTACATCCTATATTATACTCCAGAGCTCCACTCGCTATTCTGCTGGTGGAGTCACTGTGTACATACATTACTTATCCTGAGTTACATCCTGTATTATACTGCAGAGCTGCACTCACTATTCTGCTGGTGGAGTCACTATGTAGATGCTTTACATTACTTATTTTGTGCTTATCCTGAGTTACATCCTGTATTATACTCCAGAGCTGCACTCACTATTCTGCTGGTGCAGTCACTTTGTACATGCCACATTACTTGTCCTGTTCTGACCCTGAGTTACATCCTGTATTATACTCCAGAGCTGCACTCACTATTCTGCTGGTGGAGTCACTGTATACATACATTACATTACTTATCCTGTACTGGTCCTAAGTTACATCCTGTATTAAAAGAAAGCACCGGCCCAGGGTTGGTGGAATTATGGAAATGGCTGCGCAGCCAGTTCTCTGCTGTTTCCATAACTCCCATAGAAGTAAATGGAAGCTACACAAACATCTTAGAACAGTGAGCTATTCTGTTTTCATAACTCAGTAGTTACAGAAATAGAGTAGCCTTCATTCACCGCTATAGGAGGCGATAATCTCCTGATGAAATAATAAGATTGGACTCAACTAGTCCACATGACATTTCTATCTAAAGCAAAAGTGAACATCCACAAGGTCCCACTGAAATTCACAAGTGGCCATTCCAGCCATTACTGTGCAGAAGAAGGCCTAAAACTAAAAGTAATCACTTAACATGTCTTTCAGATATCCATTAGTCCTTTAATGGGTTGTCCTATAATGTCAATCTCTGTCCATATACCCTGTAAAGGTGTCCACCATAAAAGCAGGGGCAGTACCCCAGAGTAGGGGGTATCTGCTACTGGATTGTTATGTACTGTTATGCCATGGCACACCCGGGATTAATAGTTCTGATCTAACCCTTATTGGAGGCTAGGTGGTGGCCTGCTCCACTTCCTGCTAGGAGTATATAGGAGAGTAGAAAGAGAGAGGAAGCCATTGCCTCATGTTCCCTCTCCTTAGTCCAGAAAGCTTCAGAGATCTCTGCAAGATCTACAGAAAGAGAAGTAGAGAAAGAGAGGAAGATAAATGAGAACTTAGAAGTGGCCAAGCATACGAGTCAGCAAGGTAACCTGCTACTACAACAATTCTGACTTTGCTGCTATGAGGGACCCCTTTCAGACACCCTTCAAACTTGGACACATCCTGGTCAGATGTGCCTTTAAAACCCTGTATCCTGCAGTGGACACTACAGTGATTATTGCCAAGGTACTACTACCAGCCATAGATTCTACTGAGAGAGACTTTAGCACAGATAGAGAGGAAAGAGGGCAACCCTTGCCTAAATCAATGCTTCACTATGTGGGAGATAATTGCACTGTGAACAGTTGGAACTGTGACTGCTATTGTTGGATCTGTGGCTTGGTTTTCTGACTCCTGCACCATACTTTAGCCGTTGCATTCCACGTGCTCTGTCTTGCACCCATACAGACACTTAAAGGGGTTCTGCAGCTTTTTTTTACCGATTATCTATCCTCTGGATAGATCCTCAGCATCTGATCTCAGGGGTCCAAAACCTAGGACCTCCGCGGATCAGCCGTTTGAGAAGGCAGTAGCAATGCGGCCTTCTCATTGTTTCCTGCAGACCAGTGACGTCACAACTAGTATCACAGGACTGGGTGCAGGCTAAGCCCCGTTAACTTCAGTAGAGTCAGACAAGATGGATGTCTGTAACCTTCTGTACTACACCCAATTTCCAAGTCCAAGACTATATAACCTTGATGGCTACAAAAAATATATACTTCAAAGTATAAAAAGTATAAAATCAAAGAGTTTGGGTAGACAGCAGAAGAAAGATTGAGTTTTGGCTCATGAAAGTTTTTTTTTTTAATTTCCTTTGGAATAAAAAACATTTCTTTTTCCTCCTTCTGGAGGATACAAGTGCTCAAGCTGTTGAACATTGGCAAAGATAAGAGACGTTTTCCGTTTCCAAGATGTACAGATGCCCTGTAAGATCTAATAATACAAAAAGCAAGGTAACCATGGTGGCTAATATCACAACAACAACTCCCCCCACCGTCCATTTATACTAGTGGTGAACTGAGAAACTAATCATATGGTGAGGACAAAAATAGAAATTCACATCTTCTTAACATATAAAGGAAGTCTAGGTGTGACCATACACATTAGATGAATGCACCAAATTTCGATGTCTTGTCTCATTCTTATCCAGTAGAACTTTTCAGTGCCTAAATGTCCTGATTAGTTGTGGTACATTTCTAAGACCATTTTTGCATCTCTGCGGGGTACCACGACTTGATGTATATGCCCATTGGTGATAGGATAAAGGGTTCTTTGGAGTAGTAGGTCTTTCTGGATGAAAAGTTGTCTTCTTTGCCACCAGTTTAGAATCAGCTCTTCGACTTATGAAATAATCTTCCAGTTCTCCAATGACTTGACTCTCGGTCTGAAGCTGGATCCAAAGTTCTTTTTCCAATGGTAGTTCAGGATTGGACTGTTCCTGCGAGTTGTCAACTCTTGGATTTTGATCTTGACTTGGTTAGTATTTCGCTGGGCAAATCTGGAGTAGAAAGATGGCATTTGTACGTATTCCCAGTGGTTATCTGAAGTAGGGTCATCTTTTGTGGGCAATTTGGACAAGGCATCAGCGTTCTTGTTGGATTTAAATGTGCAATAATTGATCACAAAGTAAAAGTTTGCAATCCTGGTTTTACCTATGCCATAGGGCTCCTAGTTGGGTGGTGTAACGGATCTCCTGGCACCCCGACCGGGTACCTCCGTCGATGGATGCTACTAGTGCTTCCTGAGGACTCCAAGCACTCCACTTGACACCGTAAGCACTGCAGACCCCATGAACCGTCAAAGCTTGGTTGAGGTCTTACCGTCTCCTACCCACCCTGGGCCTACGACAAGGCTCCAGTGGGTGAACCTCTCCTAAATCCAGAGAGCAGGAACAGCTCTTACAAGAGCTAGGAGTTATATCCAGGGGAGTATACAGCGTATAGCAATCCCCATACACTTGAGACTAGGCTCTATGTTGAATGTAAAACAGAAACTCTTTATTGAACACACAAGCATTGACTTATATACACATTTTCCAACAAGGGTACCACCCCCGTGGTGGTTAAGTTGCTGTCCCCCTGTGGTTGGGGAGAGAGACCGATTGTCTCCTCTCCCTTCAAGGTACACTGCCGCTGGGGAATGAAGACGATGCTATCCTCTCCCTGAAAAACATACTGCCGCTGGGGAGCAGGACCGACTGTCCCTACTCCCTGAAACTACGGCTGCCGTTGGGGATCTGGGCCGACTGCCCAGCAGCCCTGTAGGGCCGGTGGAGAGATCTCAGTCCCATCTCCACCGGCCCCCAGGACCAGTCTATGAGGTCCCCTACCTCTGTAGCTGGCACTGAAGCAGGGGATACTTCAGTTGGGTCTTCCCAGCAGTAGGGTTGTAGGTCTGGGACTGACACCCAGCTCTCTGGCAGTGTATATTGGGGCTGAATTGAGCTGAAGAAGTATTGGTAATCCTGCTCCAGCTCCCACTCCTAGAGATGCTAGGTCTTGTCTCACCTCTCTCGCTGTAGCCCAATCATACATAGCCTCCCTGTAGTCATAGATATCCCAGAACCGGGACTCTCCAGCATCTCTAAACTCTGGTTTTGTGAAGGCCTCAAACAACAGGCCAGGGCCATCAAAATCCTCACCCTTGGGTCTGTCGTGCTCAGCCATCCAGGGGGAGTGCCGAATCACGTACCACCAAAGTGCCTGATAGGCGTCGTCTAGCCAAAGCTCCTTCCATACCAGGCTCTTGAGTTCTGTCACCCACTCATCCAGGGGCTGCTCTCCCAGAAGGGGCATTCGCTGGGCCACTCGCATCTGCAACCACTGCTCTTCAATGGGAAGACTCTCGCCCCGCCGCCGCTGTACATCTTCCAGGGCCTCGTACCAGATGCCTTTCCGGACTGCATCCCTCCAGTCCGGGTCAGCCTCCTCCTCGCAGTGGAACGCTGTTCGAAGACTAGCCGATTCCATCCTGCTATAGACAGGGGCGCTGTACGGAAACTAGCGTTGCCCTCAATATACTCTAACAACGGTGTCTCCGAGCTGCTCCTCCTCGCACTAGGACGCCATCCCACTGCTGCCACCAATGTAACGGATCTCTTGGCACCCCGACCGGGTACCTCTGTCGATGGATGCTCCTAGTGCTTCCTGAGGACTCCAATAACTCCACTTGACACCGTAAGCACCGCAGACCCCACGAACCGCCGAAGCTTGGTTGAGGTCTCACCGTCTCCTACCCACCCTGGACCTACGACAAGTCTCCAGTGGGTGAACCTCTCCTAAATCCAGAGAGCAGGAACAGCTCTTACAAAAGCTAGTAGTTATAGCCAGGGGAGTATACAGCGTATAGCAATCCCCATACACATGAGACGAGGCTCTATGTTGAATGTAAAACAGGAACTCTTTATTGAACACACAATCATTGACTTATATACACATTTTCCAACAAGGGTACCACCCCCGTGGACCTGGTTGGGAACTGAGGACATGACATAGCAGCCAATCCTTTACAGTTTAAACACAAAAACTAACCCTATTCAACAAACACAATGGCATTGTCTGTGACGCAATTAACAAACACAATGGCATTGTTTGTGACGCAATTAACAAACACAACATGCAAACTTCCATCTTCACCCCCTCCATAATGAATGAATAGGGACAGTGGAGACACATGTGATGGGATTATCTCCTGAGTGTATCATATGGTGATCTACTCCTCTAGGAGTCGGCTGCTATTATAATCAACTATCTTAATCCCATCACTAACACAATCAGTGGGAGTGTTAACACTTTTTGTGTTGCTGAATCCACACCATGCCTTTTTAATGGGCAATAGGAAATATGTGGCATATAAATTACACACATACCGTAAATCAGGGTTCATAGTTCCTTGTAACCCCAAAAGGTCCTAGGGGGTCTCCATAGTTCTCGGTCCATAGTCTGTAGGAAGGAGGCTGGCCCTCAGGCTTCTCCAGCAGCCCCAGTGACGGTTCAGTCCGTCATAGGTGGTTAAAATTTTGTCTATGCGAACGGTGAGGCCGCTAGGTAGTCCTTGAATTTTTCTGTTACAGCCCACACTGAAGCAGGAAAATCCAACTTGAAAGACCTGTGGTTTTAGTCATTTCTTTCGGCTCCTCTCAAAGATCGGCTAGCACAGGCGATGCCTCTTCCTTTCCAGCATAAAAATGAAATAACACAGCTCCTGGGCTTTTCTTGCTCAAGTTTTTATATAGACATAATAGCTGGTTGTAGTCAGGATAGCCAAAATTTTTGGGTTCTGGGAGCTTCTTCTTGAGATGTTGGAAGGGAATCTCACGTTCTTCACTTCACTCAACAGGTAACTTGGTATTCTAATAGGCCTTAGGATGGCCGTTAAGTTCATGGAGAGGCTCAACAATTAGTATAGTATGAACCTTCTGTAGTAGCATGCAAAGCCAAAGAAACTTCTTACTTATTTTACAATGGTTGGGGTTGGGCAGCTTTGTACTGTTTCTTGATCTGGTTTCACATCTTCTGCAATGAAATGTCCCAGGTATTTGACTTGAGGGTTGAGCAGGGGGAACTTGGATGGTTTAATTTTTAATCCATATTTAACGAGGATTTGGAATACTTTGTCTAGGTGCTGTAGGTGCTCTTCATATGATTTGGAATAGATGATTATGCCGTCTATGTACAGGACTGTTTCAAAGTTTTTGTGACCAAGGCATCGTTCAATTATTCTCTAGAAGGTACCAGGTGCATTTCCCAAATGGCATATAATAGAACTCAAACAGGCCCATAGAAGTAGTGAAGGTGGTCTTTTCTCTGTCTTCTGGTGTCTTGGGTACTTGCCAGTAGCTGCTGGTTAAGTCCAGTGTAGGCAGCAGATCCAAGAACTGTCAAAGATTCTTCTATGATTTGCAACGGGTATGCATCTTTGTGCGTGTTACTGTCAAATTTTCTGTAGTCCACGCAGAATTAGATAGATTCATCCTTCTTATTGACTAGGACTAATAAGGGGCAGCCAATGGGTTGTGGCAGTCTTGGATGACATAAAGCCAGCAGGAAGCTGGAAGAGGATCGTTGTAACAGCCTGTAACAACGATCATATGCCTGGAGACCACTTTCGCTGGTCTCCAGTGTGACCCCACAGCTGTCTAATAACGGTCACACAGATCTTCCACGGGGCAACGGAAGTCAGAGCCTCGACAATCCTGAGGATAGTCCATCAATATCGAATTCCTAGATAACCCGTTTAAAATTAATGATGGAATGAAGATTGGAGCCAGAAACTTTAGTGCAACTTTTTTTTACTCAAAGTAACCACCAACCAGGGGGGCGTAACTATAGTCATTGCACCTTCTATAGGGCCCAGTCAGGTGCAACACCATACCTCTTAAAGCTTCAAAAAAGAGAAAAATCATCACCACTTACAGAATAAAATCCAAATACTTTTTTTGAAGGGAGTCTGTTACCTCCATATGGCCATATACAGTGCTTACATGGCTCTGTAGCACACCTATACAGGATTGTAACGGTACCTTTGTTCTTTTCTTTAGACTTGCACCAGCAGGAAAAACGAAGTTTAATTCATATGCAAATGGACACTCGCAAGTGCCCAGGGGCGGCGTTCAGTGTGTAGGAGCCCAGGCTGCTCTGCCTTCTTTTCACTTTAGTCCTCCCCAGACTCTTCCTTTGCCCTATCGATGAGGCAAGAGACTTGGAGGGCGGGCAAAGGCAGAGACTGGGCAGGAGTAAAGTGAAAAGAAGGCAGAGCAGCCTGGGCTCCTACACACTGAACGCCGCCCCTGGGCACTTGCGAGTGTCCATTTGCATATGAATTAAACTTCGTTTTTCCTGCTGGTGCAAGTCTAAAGAAAAGAACAAAGGTACCGTTACAATCCTGTATAGGTGTGCTACAGAGCCATGTAAGCACTGTATATGGCCATATGGAGGTGACAGACTCCCTTTAATCAATATTAAAAGAGGGTAGGTAGCATCTTAACTAATGTGTTTCGGGTGAATCCTATCACCTTTAGTTATGGTTTCATGACTAAGACTAATCGAATTCACCCGAAATGTGTTAAGATGCTACCTACATCGTCTTTTAATATGGATTAAATAAATAGTTTGGACATATCCCCTTCTCCACCCAGGCAGCCCCTCTAAGATGAGCATCAGAGCATTTCATGCTCTGATGGTCTCTCTTGCTCTGTGCTGTATTGCGCAGGGAAAGGGCTTTTATGTTTACATTATGCACTGCTAGGTGGAGGCTTCCTCCTAGCAGTGTTCCCGGTGACATCACAGGCTTTGATGGGTGGGCTTTAGCACTGCACTAGCTGTTTTACAAGCTAGGGCAGTGCTAAAGCCCGCGCATCAAAGCCTGTGATGTCACCGGGAACACTGCTAGACAGAAGCCTATGCCTAGCTTACCCATAGAGAGCACGGTATGTCACCAGACCTATTGAAAAAGCTCTTTCCCTGCGTGGTTCAGCACAGGGCAAGGAAGAGCCGATGCTCATCTCAGAGAGGGCTGCCTGGGTGAAGAAGATGATATGTTTGGGGGTTAGCTCTGAACCCAGACAACCCCTTTAAGTGGTACAAGCCGACATGGATATGCAGTACTTCAGTGGACTGCAATCATATGCCAGTGGAAGGAGCACGTTAGGGTGAGATAAGCTCTACTCCCCCAATGTTTTATGTACTGTGTGTTAGGAGGAATGCTGACCCTTTACCACTTTTGTGCTAGTACAGGAGAAAGTTGGCAAAAGTGAATATACTGTAATAGGGGAAAACCCCTTTATTAAACCACTTGTTTTCCCTTTGGGGTTGTTTCTTTTAGGGGGCAATTTTGGGGTGCCTTTCTGCTGTGTAATTCTGTGATTTCTCTTTTGTGTTGAAAATCTGATATGTGATACCACTATCCATCCAATTTTCCTGGTGTAATGGTGTACTTATCTGACAAAGGGATCAGTCTGATCCTAAAACGTGTTGTTTTCTTCATACAGCTCCTCTGTACCTTCTGTCTGCAGCACCGCCACCATTCTGTCTCCTACAATTTTTCTTGCTCTTTGAATTGCTGCAGTTCAATTTGTGGTCAGCAAAGTGAGGGACCATTCCTGACTTTGCTATGCGACTCTTTAAACAATCATAAAACTGTCATACCATAATCATTCTTCCCAAGATTTGCATCCCCATTTGCGAGACACTTATAAACCCCTTCATGTCCCAACCAGGAACGCCCACAATACATCCAGGTAATGCCCACTTGTATGCATATTTTCATAAGTCCAGCTCATTTGTGACCGGTTTCCTAGTATATCAGTAGTAAGTCAGAGCAACTGGACTTATATTATCACTTAACCCCTTAAACCCCGGGCCTGTTTTCACCTTCCTGCCCAGGCAATTTTTTGCAAATCTGACATGTGTCACTTTATGTGGTGATAACTTTAAAACGCTGTTACTTATACAGGCCATTCTGAGATTGTTTTCTCGTCACATATTGTACTTCATGACAGTGGTAAAAATAAGTAAAAAAAAAAACATTTTTATTCATAAAAAAATACCAAATTTACAACAAAAAAAATTAGCAAATTTCAATTTCTCTACTTTTATAATAGATAGTAATACCTTCAAAAATAGTAATTACTTTACATTCCCCATATGTCTACTTCACATTTTATTTTTTGGGGACGTTACAAGGCTTAGAAGTTTAGAAGCAAATCTTGAAATTTTTTGGAACATTTCTAAAACCTACTTTTTAAGGACCAGTTCAAGTCTGAAGTCACTTTGTGAGGCTTACATAATAGAAACCACCCAAAAATGACCCCATTTTAGAAACTACATCCCTCAAGGTATACAAAACAGATTTTTACAAACTTTCTTAACCCTTTAGGTGTTCCACAAGAATTGATGGAAAATGGAGATGAAATTTCAGAATTTCACTTTTTTGGCAGGTTTTACATTTTAATCCATTTTTTCCAGTAGCAAAGCAAGGGTTAACAGCAAAATAAAACTCAATATTTATTACCCTGATTCTGCGGTTTACAGAAACACCCCACATGTGATCGTAAACTGCTGTACGGGCACATGGCAGGGGGCAGAAGGAAAGGAACGCCATATGGTTTTTGGAAGGCAAATTTAGCTGAACTGGTTTTAGATGCCATGTCCCATTTGAAGCCCCCCTGATGCACCCCTACAGTAGAAACTCAAAAAAGTGACCACATTTTGGAAACTACGGGATAAGGTGCCAGTTTTATTGGTACTATTTTGGGGTACATATGATTTTTTAATGCTCTATATTATGTTTTTTGTGAGGCAAGGTAACAGAAAAATTGATCATTTTACAGCGTTTAACCGAGGGATTAGGTCATGTGACTTTTTTATAGAGCAGATCGTTACGCACGTTGCAATACCTAATATGTATACTTTTTTAATTTTTTTTCACTTTAGCACAATAATAGCAGTTTTAAAGCAATTTTTTTTTATATTTTAGGGTCTCATAGTCTGAGAGCCATAGCTTTTTTATTTTTTGACCGATTCTCTCAGGTAGGGTCTCATTTTTTGCAGGATGAGGTGACGGTCTGATTGGTACTATTTTGGGGGGCATACGCCTTTTTGATCACTTGCTGTTGCAATTTTTGTGATGTAATGTGACAAAAATTGCTTTTTTTTTTACAATTTTTTTTTACAGTGTTCACATGAGTGGTTAGGTCATGTGATATTTCTATAGAGCTATTTGTTACGGACGTGGTGATACCTAATATGTATACATTTTTTTTTCACTTTAGCACAATAATAGCAGTTTTGACACAAAAAAAATGATGTTTTAGTGTCTCCATGTTCTGAGAGCTATAGTTTTTTTAATTTTTGGGCGATTATCTAAGGTAGGGGCTCATTTTTTGCGGGATGAGGTGACGGTTTAATTGATACAATTTTGGAGGGCATAGGCCTTTTTGATCGCTTGGTGTTGCACTTTTTGTGATGTAAGGTGACAAAAATAGCTTTTTCTTTACAGGTTTTTTTTTTATGGTGTTTATCGGACAGGGTGGATCATGTGATATATTTATAGAGCCGGTCATTACGGACGCGGCAATACCTAATATGTGTGGGTTTTGTTTTTTATTAAAAAATAAGGGGAAAGGGGCGTTTTTTTTCTTTTTTACTTTATTAATTTTATTAAAAACAATTGAAATGAATGACAGGAATAGCTCACTCCTAAGCAATTAGGACCAGGTGCTCTAGGCCAGAGAACTGTATCACCCGTACAGGAGAAAATATTAAAAATAGGTAGATAAACTGGGCTGGCACTCTGTATGTGTGAAATAATACGGATAAAATTGCAATAAAATGATGTAAAATACAATATAAGGTGATCACACAATTTAATTCAAATGACAATAAAATCAAATAACATGGCTAAAAATAAACGTGGCTAAAAATAAACGCTGCGCAGCAAAATAAGACTGCAATGACAATCGTGAAAATGATCATAAAACTGATGTATCCTTAGGACCAATATAAAATTCTTGCATATATGGGTCTTGTAGTAGAACAAAAAATGCAGATTATATGTCTTTCCTTTCACATGCTAATTGAAGAGAAATATCGCATTGAATGTGCAGTAGTGAGTAATGTCCGTACTCAGAAAGGACTTTAAAAGGAGCAGGTTCCCAAAATGACTTGTTCGTTGGTTATAGATAAAGTGCTGTATGCTCTAAGTTAGCAATAAGTCTTACCTTGGCCCAGATGGTTTTCAAGGTAAAAGTAAATGCCGTATACCTGATTATGTACGGTCTTATCTTGTATGTCTCGGCAGACGCTGAGGTAGCGTGGTCTGTGGCGTACTCCTGGTTTGGTCCACAGCAAGGTGTCGTAAAGGCTGGTAGCTGGACTGTTCGTATCCCAGGACGCCGCGTCTCACGTGATGTGTGACGTGCCTCTAGTCTGTGACTGTGTACAGGTATCGCGATAACTGTGATCGGTAATTTCTTCTATGAAGGAATTTTCTTGCTGGAGCGCTCCAATTTTTGAAGAAATAGTCACAGACTCTGTATCATCTGTAGAAAGGCCTTTAGATGAAATGGGAGCTATCAGCTGGTTATGCCAAACGCGTTTCGGGGACCTCTTCCCCTTCGTCAGTGGCAGCTGATCTCCCAGTTTTAGATTAGCTTTATATAGGTCCATCAGAGAGATCCAAAAACCGACCTGGATTCAAAATTCCCAATGAATGTCCAGTTATTTGTGGGAAGTTTTATATGCGGTTTCAATGCGTTATTTCCGCTACTGTTGCGTTTTTCTGATATATCATGTATAATATTTAACTTAATTCGCCCAGTAGGAAATAAATATTGCAGCTTATTTAATTTAATAAAAATGCACAAATAATGACTAAAACAATAAATATATATAGTAAAACTTCATGTAAAATATAAATAAATAAAACATGTTTGTAGATATATTTTGTTATATACTATAATGTATGATGGTATGTTACATAGTAATAAAATTGTTACATAGTAATAAAATTGTTGCAGGATGGTAAAATGTTGTATGATGATAATATATTTATTGTTTTAGTCATTATTTGTGCATTTTTATTAAATTAAATAAGCTGCAATATTTATTTCCTACTGGGCGAATTAAGTTAAATATTATACATGATATATCAGAAAAACGAAAGTTTTCGCGATACCTGTACACAGTCACAGACTAGAGGTACGTCACACATCACGTGAGACGCGGCGTCCTGGGATACGAACAGTCCAGCTACCAGCCTTTACGACACCTTGCTGTGGACCAAACCAGGAGTACGCCACAGACCACGCTACCTCAGCGTCTGCCGAGACATACAAGATAAGACCGTACATAATCAGGTATACGGCATTTACTTTTACCTTGAAAACCATCTGGGCCAAGGTAAGACTTATTGCTAACTTAGAGCATACAGCACTTTATCTATAACCAACGAACAAGTCATTTTGGGAACCTGCTCCTTTTAAAGTCCTTTCTGAGTACGGACATTACTCACTACTGCACATTCAATGCGATATTTCTCTTCAATTAGCATGTGAAAGGAAAGACATATAATCTGCATTTTTTGTTCTACTACAAGACCCATATATGCAAGAATTTTATATTGGTCCTAAGGATACATCAGTTTTATGATAATTTTCACGATTGTCATTGCAGTCTTATTTTGCAGCGCAGCGTTTATTTTTAGCCACGTTTATTTTTAGCCATGTTATTTGATTTTATTGTCATTTGAATTAAATTGTGTGATCACCTTATATTGTATTTTACATCATTTTATTGCAATTTTATCCGTATTATTTCACACATACAGAGTGCCAGCCCAGTTTATCTACCTATTTTTATTAAAAACAACTTTTCTTTATTTATGACATTCACTTTTGTGGGTCTGATCCCCTCTGCAATGCATTACAATACATCTGTATTGTAATGCATTGCCTGTTAGTGTATGACACTGAGTCATACACTAACAGGTTGCCTAGGAGACCGGGCCTGAGGCTGGATCTCCTCGACTCCCGTAGAAGGCAGTTCCCGATGCCGTGCAAGGTATTGGGCAGCCTCTGCACGGCATCGGGCTGCCTTGTGTCGCTTCGGGTCCCCACCACAGCAGCACGGGGACTCGATGCTCTCCCTCACCCGACACAAACCTCTTCTATGTCGCGGTCAGCGCGGACCACGGCATAGAAGGGGTTAATCCGCCGGCATCGGCTTTTACAGCTACCACGTACTGCCGGGCCCGCGCGATCACTATGACGTACTATTACGTCAAACTCAGTGGTTCGTAACAGTACGTCAAAGGTGGGAAGGGGTTAAAGACATTTCGCAAGTCATCCGGTTGGCTTTCTTAAGAATGACTTGTACAAGGAATCTTTGGCATTAAATAGTTATGAATCGTGCTTCAGTCAGCATAATTTGTTTGCCATAATCAACACGAGATCAAGGACCTCATCGAGGTAGATTGTTGATTGCATCTGCGTGACTGAAACTATTAGGTGGGATTAAACTGCCTTGGGAGAGGTGTTAGAACAGCTGTCAAGGAAGGTGTACAGAAAACTAGAAGACACAAAATGAAGATCCGACTGACTGGATCCAAAACTAAGGAACCAAAGGGATAGCCCTGCAACAGACCTGGCTCTCTCCCTAACTGCTCAGCCTATGCAAAAATCTCAATGGTAGATGATCGCATATCCTCGTTCCTCGACTGTATAACACCTGAACACCTTATAATAGTGAGGGGACATGACCACCGGCTCCCTACACTTGATACGGAGGGAGTCAGGGTCACCTGGGATCCAGCAAACAGGAAAATACAAATGAATGAACAAAACTTATCTGTAGAAGACTCAGTAGTAGCATCCAGCATGCATACACTCCAGGAAGTTGTATAAACCGCAAAGTGATGCAGTATGGGAAGGGATTTAAAGGAATGCAATCAGTGCAACTACATGACAGCTGAGAGAGGCTAACGAGATGAGAAAATGAAAGCAAAACAAAAGGAACCTCAAGGAGGAGGTTCTGAAAAATGTCTGTCAGAGCTTCTCAGATGTCTGGTGGTGACAGTACCCCTCCTTCTACGAGTGGACTCCGGACACTCAGAGCCCACCTTCTCAGGATGGGACCTATGGAAAGCCCTGATGAGACGAGTGGCCTCACTGGGACCCACATCCCTCCCAATGAACGAGGTACTGGAGAGAACCGCGGACAACACGAGAATCCACAATCCTAGAGACCTGAAATTCAAGATTACCATCAACCACAATCGGAGGAGGAGGCAAAGACGAGGGTACAATGGGTTGGACATAAGGTTTTAATAAGGACTTATGAAAAACATTATGGATCTTCCAAGTCTGAGGAAGATCAAGACGGTAGGCAACAGGATTGATGACGGACAAGATTTTGTAAGGCCCAATAAACTTAGGACCCAACTTCCAGGAGGGAACCTTCAATTTGATATTCTTAGTAGACAACCACACCAGATCACCAACATTCAGGTCCGGACCAGGCACACGTCTCTTATCCGCCACACGCTTATATCTCTCACTCATGCTCTTTAGATTATCCTGAATCTTTTGCCAAATAGATGACAAAGACGAGGAGAATCTGTCCTCATCAGGTAAACCAGAAGACCCCTCTCCAGAGAATGTCCCAAACTGCGGATGAAACCCATATGCACCAAAAAATGGTGACTTATCAGAGGACTCCTGACGACGGTTATTTAAAGCAAACTCAGCAAGGGACAAAAAAGAACACCAATCCTCCTGATTCTCCGCCACAAAACAGCGCAGATATGTCTCCAGATTCTGATTGACGCGCTCTGTCTGGCCATTCGACTGCGGGTGGAAAGCAGAAGAGAATGACAACCGAACCCCCAAGCGAGAACAGAAAGCCTTCCAGAATCTGGAAACAAACTGTGTGCCCCTATCAGAGACTATGTCTGAAGGAATACCATGCAATTTGACAATGTGATCAATAAATGCCTGCGCCAGCGTCTTAGCATTGGGCAAGCCAGGAAAAGGAATGAAATGCACCATTTTGCTAAAACGGTCCACCACCACCAGAATCACAGTCTTCCCCGAGGAACGAGGCAGGTCCGTAATGAAGTCCATGGACAGATGTGTCCAAGGACGGGAAGGAATGGGTAACGGAAGGAGAGGACCTGATGGCCGTGAATGAGGGACTTTGGCACGAGCGCAGGCTGCCACAAAACCCTCAACCTGACTTACGAAGCGCCGGCCACCAGAATCTCCGAGCGATGGGATCCACTGTGGCTCTTGTCCCCGGGTGCCCAGCAAGGACAGTATCGTGGTGCTCCTTAAAAATCTTGTGTCTTAAAGCGAGAGGCACAAACAACCTCCCAGGAGGACAAAGATCAGGAGCCTCTGACTGGGCTACCTGCACCTCTGCCTCCAATTCAGGATAAAGAGCAGAGACCACCACACCTTCAGCCAAAATGGGACCCGGGTCTTCAAAATTCCCACCTCCCGGAAAACAACGTGACAGGGCATCCGCCTTCACATTCTTAACCCCAGGGCGGAACGTGACAACAAAATTAAACCTTGAAAAGAACAAAGACCATCTGGCCTGTCTCGGGTTCAGACGCTTGGCTGACTCCAAGTAGGCCAGATTCTTATGGTCAGTAAACACGGTAATAGGGTGTCTGGCTCCCTCTAGCCAATGGCGCCATTCCTCAAAAGCTAACTTGATGGCCAACAACTCCCTATCTCCCACATCGTAATTTCTCTCTGCGGAGGAGAGTTTCTTCGAGAAAAAGGCACACGGTCGCCATTTGGCAGGAGAGGGACCCTGAGACAAGACCGCACCCACACCCACCTCAGAAGCATCAACCTCAACTATGAAGGGTAGAGAAATATCAGGTTGTACCAAGATGGGAGCGGAAGCAAAACTCTCCTTGATATTAGAAAAGGCCTTACGCGCCTCTACCGACCAGGAGGAAAAATCTACCCCCTTTCTAGTCATATCAGTGAGTGGTTTAACAACAGAGGAATAATTCTAAATAAACTTCCTGTAATAATTGGCAAAACCCAAAAAACGCATCAGCGCCTTCTGATTCTCAGGAAGCTCCCACTCAAGCACAGCGCGGACCTTCTCGGGGTCCATGCGAAAACCAGAAGCGGAGAGAAGAAACCCCAGAAATTGAATTTCTGGAACCGCAAACACACATTTTTCCAGTTTAGCGTACAATTTATTCTCCCGCAGGATGAGCAAGACCTGACGTAAGTGTTCCTTATGAGTTTTGAAATCAGGAGAAAAAATCAAAATGTCATCTAGATACACTAATACAAATTTCCCCATTAAATGATAAAAAATGCTGTTCACAAAATGCTGAAAGACGGCTGGAGCATTCATCAAACCAAAAGGCATAACCAAATTCTCAAAATGGCCCTCAGGGGTATTGAAGGCCGTCTTCCATTCGTCTCCTTCTCTGACCCTGACCAGGTTGTATGCCCCTCTTAGATCCAACTTGGAAAAAACTTTAGCCCCAACAATCTGGTTAAACAGGTCCGGGATCAGAGGAAGCGGATAAGGGTCACGAATTGTGATACTGTTCAGCTCCCTGAAATCCAGACATGGTCTTAAAGAACCATCTTTTTTCTTAACAAAGAAAAAACCAGCGGCAACAGGTGACTTCGAGGGTCGTATGTGTCCCTTTCTCAGACTCTCAGAGATATAAGCACGCATAGCGACCCTTTCAGGTTGGGAGAGATTGTATAAACGAGATTTAGGCAGCTTGGCGCCTGGGGTGAGATTAATAGGGCAATCGTACTCCCTGTGAGGGGGCAAGTCCTGAACACCACTCTCAGAAAACACATCCGAAAATTCAGAGAGAAAAGATGGTACAGTCTTAGTAGAAACCTCAGAAACAGATGTCGTGAGGCAATTCTCTCTGCAAAAGTCACTCCAACCATTTATTTGCCTCGCTTGCCAATCAATGGTGGGGTTATGTTTAGTGAGCCAGGGTAGCCCCAACACTAGAGGAGTAGGCAACCCGCTTAGGACGAAACATGACACATCCTCAACATGAGTATCACTCACAATCAAACGGATATTGTGAACTATGCCCTTTAACGATTTCTGAGAAAGTGGAACGGAATCAATAGCAAAAACAGGTATATCCTTTCCCAAAGTGCATACCTGGAAACCATGAGTTATAGCAAATTGACTATCAATGAGATTGACAGCTGCTCCACTATCTACAAAAATCTCACAAAAAATGTTCTTGCTCTCTAGCGCCACCCTGGCAGGTAGGACAAAACGGGAACTACAAGCAAACGGAAAACCTTCAATTTCCGCATCAACCTTGCCAATAGTAACAGATGGAACGTTTTTAGAGGATTTTTTTCTTTTTGTTTCTTTATTACTCTCAAAAAACTGCCTGAATCTCCTAGAGGGACAAACATTTGCCAAATGATTTATACCTCCACAACAGAAACAAACCTTCCTATGAGAGCTGAATCCTCTATTGTCAGAGGCAAGCAAACCCAGCTGCATGGGCCCCTGCTCAGAAGGGATTGAGAGCGACTGAGACCCCTGTGCACTGAATGAGACCGCCGCACTGTCCTTGGACTGAGTATGACAGGAAGGAGTGATCTCTCCTCTCTCTCTAAGACGCCTGTCAATACGAACGGCCCGAGACATGGCAGAGTCCAAGGAGGTAGGTCTCTCATGAAAGGCAAATGCATCTTTCAATCCCTCTGAAAGACCATGGCAAAATTGACTTCGGAGTGCAGCATCATTCCAACCAGTATCAGCTGCCCATCTCCGAAATTCTGAGCAGTATATCTCTGCGGATTGTTTACCCTGACATAAAAGACGTAGTCTAGACTCGGCCAGAGCAATACGATCCGGATCATCATATATCTGACCCAGGGCTAAAAAAAATTCATCCACTGAACGGAGGGGCCGTGCCCCCACCGGCAGCGACAAGGCCCAAGACTGAGCGTTATCCCTGAGCAGCGAGATGATGATCCCCACCCTCCGTTCCTCATCACCAGAGGAATGGGGAAGTAGACGAAAATGGAGTTTGCAAGCCTCTCTGAAACGAACAAAATTCTCACTACCCCCGGAGAACGTATTCGGAAGCGATATTTTAGGCTCAGAACAAATTCCATGAACGCAAGCAGAAACGGTCACCTCAAACTGAGAGACAGTTTCCCGGAGATCTTCTACCTCCAGTGAAAGACCCTGCATGCGGTCAATCAAGGTTGAAACCGGATTCATGCTTAAGACGGTTTTGGCAGTTTATAATGTCACGGAAGGTGTACAGAAAACTAGAAGACACAAAATGAAGATCCGACTGACTGGATCCAAAACTAAGGAACCAAAGGGATAGCCCTGCAACAGACCTGGCTCTCTCCCTAACTGCTCAGCCTATGCAAAAATCTCAATGGTAGATGATCGCATATCCTCGTTCCTCGACTGTATAACAACTGAACACCCTATATTAGTGAGGGGACACGACCACCGGCTCCCTACACTTAATACGGAGGGAGTCAGGGTCACCTAGGATCCAGCAAACAGGAAAACACAAATGAATGAACAAACTTATCTGTAGAAGACTCAGTAGTAGCATCCAGCATGCACACACTCCAGGAAGTTGTATAAACCGCAAAGTGCAGTATGGGAAGGGATTTAAAGGGATGCAATCAGTGCAACTACATGACAGCTGAGAGCGACTAACGAGATAAGAAAATGAAAGCAAAACAAAAGGAACCTCAAGGAGGAGGTTCTGAAAAATGTCTGGTGGTGACAACAGCATTGTAAAGGCTCGTGCACATGAACGTGATTTCTTTCTGCGTCTGTTCCGGGGTTTTTTTGCGGACAGTATGCAGTCTGCAAAAAAACAAAGCTACTCTGTGTGCATTCCGTATGTCCGTTCCGCAAAAATATAGAACATGTCCTATTATTGTCTGCATTACGGACAAGGATAGGACTGTTCTATTAGGGGGCCAGCTGTTCTGTTCCGCAAAATACGGAATGAACACAGATCCGTATTTTTCGGGGATCTGTGTTTTGCGGACCGCAAAATACATAGTCGTGTGCATAAGCCCTAATCCTGCTAAAAAACAGTAAGGTTGGGAGGTGTGCTAAAGGTATATAAACATATACAGTCATGTGAAAAAATTAGGACACCCTTTGAAAGCATGTGGTTTTTTGTAACATTTTTAATAAAAGGTTATTTCATCTCCGTTTCAACAATACAGAGAGATTAAAGTAATCCGACTAAACAAAGAAAACTGAAGAAAAGTCTTTTCAAGATCTTCTGTAAATGTCATTCTACAAAAATGCCTATTCTAACTGAGGAAAAAGATAGGACACCCTTGCCCCTAATAGCGAGTGTTACCTCCTTTGGCTGAAATAACTGCAGTGAGACGGTTCTTGTAGCCATCTACCAGTCTTCGACATCGGTCTGAGGAAATTTTACCCCACTCCTCAATGCAGAACTTTTTCAGCTGTGAGATGTTTGAGGGGTTTCTTGCACGTACAGCCCTTTTCAAGTCACCCCACAGCATCTCAATGGGATTCAAATCTGGACTTTGACTTGGCCATTCCAGGACTCTCCATTTCTTCTTTTTCAGCCAATCTTTGGTTGATTTACTAGTATGTTTTGGGTCATTGTCATGTTGCATGGTCCAGTTCCGCTTCAGCTTTAATTTTCTAACTGATGGTCTCACATGTTCTTCAAGCACCTTCTGATACACAGTAGAATTCATCGTGGATTCTATGATGGTGAGCTGACCAGGTCCTGCTGCAGCAAAGCAGCCCCAAACCATGACACTTCCACCTCCATGCTTCACAGTTGGTATGAGGTTCTTTTCTTGGAATGCTGTGTTTGGTTTACGCCAAACATGTCCTCTGCTGTTGTGTCCAAATAATTCAATTTTGGACTCATCTGTCCAAAGAACATTATTCCAGAAGTCCTGGTCTTTGTCAACTTTATCTCTGGCAAATGTCAGTCTGGCCTCGATGTTTCTCTTGGAAAGCAAAGGTTTCCTCCTTGCACACCTCCCATGCAAGTTAAACTTGTACAGTCTCTTTCTGATTGTAGAGGCATGTACTTCTACATCAACAGTAGCCAGAGCCTGCTGTAGTTCTCGAGATGACACTTTAGGGTTTTTGGAGACCTCTTTTAGCATCTTGCGGTCTGCTCTTGGGGTGAACTTGCTGGGGCGACCAGTCCTGGGCATGTTGGCAGTTGTTTTGAAAGCCCTCCACTTGTAGACTATCTTCCGGACAGTGGAATGGCTGATTTCAAAATCTTTTGAGATCTTTTTAAATCCCTTCCCAGACTCATAGGCTGCTACAATCTTTTTTCTGAAGTCCTCTGACAGCTCTTTTGCTCTCACCATGGTGCTCACTCTCACTTCAACAGTCAGGAGCACACCAAACTAAATGTCTGAGGTTTAAATAGGGCAAGCCTCATTCAACATGCAGAGTAACGATCTACTAATTATGTGCACCTGGTGTGATATACCTGTGTGAGATCTGAGCCAATTTAAGAGGGAATACATGTGAGGGTGTCCTATCTTTTTCCTCAGTTAGAATAGGCATTTTTGTAGAATGACATTTACAGAAGATCTTGAAAAGACTTTTCTTCAGTTTTCTTTGTTTAGTTGGATTACTTTAATCTTGTTAGGTAATAGGAATAGCTCACTTCTATGTGATACGGATCAGGTGCTCTAGTCCAAAGAAGCTGTATCACCCATACAGATAAAGGTTAAGAATAAAGAGAAAATGATGGACTGGCACTCTGTATGTGTGGATAAAAACAATCCTAAATACAATGTAAAGTGATCACGTACAATTTAATTAAAACAATAAGCAATTGCTTATTGTTTTAATTAAATTGTACGTGATCACTTTACATTGTATTTAGGATTGTTTTTATCCACACATACAGAGTGCCAGTCCATCATTTTCTCTTTATGGATTACTTTAATCTCTCTGTATTGTTGAAACGGAGATGAAATAACCTTTTATTAAAAATGTTAAAAAAAAACACATGCTTTCAAAGGGTGTCCTAATTTTTTCACATGACTGTACACCCTCACCAGCAAAATCTCAAATTGTGGAATATCTTCAAGGAGTATTCTGGTAATTATAGGTTGCTCCCTAACTATCAGATAGGGTATAGCTGCTAGATCAGTGGAGGGCAACTGCTGAGCTCCCCACAGTTCACCAGAAAAGGGGTCCTATGTCCTCTGTTCTCCCCTGCTGCAAGACCGTGGCCAGGAGCAGTTAAATGGAGTGGTGGTTGAGCATGCCCATCGTCGCTCCATTTAAATTCTATGCCGGAGATAGCAAAGTGCTGTAATTGTCGTCTTCATCAGTACCATTGTGGTAGTGCGTCATGGTGAATAGTCGTAGTGGGCATGCCTGACCACATCGATCCTGCAGCTATGGAAAACCCCTGGTTCTGGCGATAAGTAAGGGTCTCAGTTGTCAGACCCTTCCCAATCTCCCAGTCTTTCCCATTTCAGTGGACAGGTGATAGCTTGTACGTACTGGAAAATGCCTTGAAGGGGGTTGTCCCATCTGGACATTTATACCATGATGAAAGGATGTGTCATAGATGTCCAAAAGGTGCGGGTCCCACCATGAATGGAGAGCATGCTATTCTCTCAAATCACTGCTATGGGACTTTCAGAAATAGCAGAGACAGCGCTCGGTTATTTTAAGTCCTATAGCAGTGAATGGAGCATTCTCTCCATTCATCACAGGGCCCAATTTATGAGATACGCAGGTCTCAAAGGAAGGACCTGCACTTATCGGTCATGTATGGCCTACACCAGTGGTGGCGAACCTATGGCACGGGTGCCAGAGGTGGCACTCAGAGCCCTCTCTGTGGGCACCCGCACCCTGGAAAAAGTCTAAGGTGTACCAATATGTCTCAGACTTTTCCTGCCATTTTTCAGCACAGGCGGCGCACTGAATGCGCCCAGGGTATTATAGCTAAATGTTGGCACTTTGCGATATGTGCATTTTGGGTGGAAGTTTGGGCACTCTGTCTCAAAGGTTCACCATCACTGGCCTACACTATCAATATGAGATATGCCCAGATGGGGGGGGACCTTTAAGGATATGTTCACATATATTTTTTTGCTTTGTGGATTTGGGCACGGATTTCACACCCAAAAAAAAAAAAAAACGCTTGCAAATGATCTCTATTGATTTCAATGGGAAAACAGCTTATTAATTTACACAGCACAGGTTTTTTTCCCCTCCACTTGTTTTAAAAACCGCAGCGTGGAAAAAAAGAAGCGACACGTTCAGTCTTGGTGCAGATTCTGCTTTGCATCCACATACAAACTTCCCATTGAAGGGGGCAGGATCAAAAACTGCATTTAGAAAAACTCGCCAAAACTGCGCTGGACTAAAAACCCACATGGAATCCAGAAGCAGATTCCACATCAGTTTTTTCAGCGCACAATTTATTTTCCCCAGATGTGCCAATAATATGCTCCCCTTAACCCAAAAACCATAACTTTCAACATTAGCAGGGCACATCACCCACCCCCCTCATCGATGCACTCCGAAATGCCACTTTTGCATAAAACCCACCCATTTTTAGCCCCGTTTTGTGAGGCGGCGTGGAAGAAAGCGAAAATGGTGGCCTTTGAGGTTGGGTTGGAGGGACAGCTGCATGAAAATTGGGACTAGTGGCATTCTAAAGGGGGGGTCAGTAATGGCGGCCATGATGACTGTTACTCTACTTTCCAAAGCACAGATAGAACTGAGGCTTATAACATTTCACCTGACAGAAGAGGCAGCTTAAGGTCTAATAGCCATGTGTGACATATTATTATTAAGGAGAAATCTCACTAAACTGAGGGTCACGTACCCTTTCGCCTGAGAAATAATCATGAACGTGAAATGAACCCGCAATGCCTATGGGCAGAAGCACCAGTTACTGGGCAAAATGGAAGCGCTACGTTCACTTCCCTCCGGCAGCCAAGCAGTTAATCTGTCCAAAGCGCGCTGTACAACAAGGCGGGAAGAGATTGGCGAGCCACGCCCACCTCCACGTCAGCGAGCCAATCAGCATCGTCGCTCAGATGTCATCGGCCAATAGAGTCTGTCGGCCGGTTGGTTGACAGGTAAACGCGACACCTGAGGCTATACCTCAGCCTTCCCAGTGCCTCACACGCAGCAAGGCGCTTTTGTTTACCTCAGTGTAAAGTCTGGGGAATAATAAACCTGCGTCACGGAGCCGCTTACTACGTCAATCAGCAGCCAACGTATTATTTACTATGTATGTGCCTCGAATACGAAAGGAGGGGAAGTTATGGAAACCGCTGAGCAGAATGGACGTTACAGTCGTCACACGTTATAAAAAAATAAACCCCCCCCAGCTCATTGAAAACCAGAGGCTGCTGCTCCGAGTCCCAGCGTGTGGTAATCATGAGTCAGCGTAGTGCACGGCAACGGCATCTCCCGCGCATTTCTAATTTAACTGCGCCACCAGCGTGACGTCACCGCCTATCCGTTGGCATGACAACTCGCGGAGGGGGAGGCGAGCTACAGGATGTTTATGCCTGTAGCGTCACGTAGTCAATAAAGTTTGTTGAGAGCAAAAAGAAAAAAAAAAAGGGACGTCTAATGGTCATGTGACGCTAGGTGATCATGTGTGCAGCTAGTCATGTGACTTTCCTCTTCCTTAGGAGGTGCGCCGCTGGAGGAGACAACATGGGGACCGTGCTGGACATCAAGATCAAGCGGGCGAATAAGGTCTACAGGGAGGGGGTAAGAGCAGTGGAGCCCCCTCCCCATGTCACAGACTCTGGGCCATAAAGACGGTTGTCAGCAGTTTAATAGATGCTGCAGGACATTTATTTTTATATATATTTTTTTTGCAGAACTACAACTCCTATCGAGTTCTGTGCATGGTAGGACTTGTAGTCTTGCAATGTCAGAGCCGTTAGTCGGAGGGATTTTTGACTAAAGGGGTTGTCAGATTTTATGTAAATGAGGCTTAAAGGGGTTGTCAGCAGTGTTACAAGTGATAGCCTATCTTCTGGCTGTGTGTAGCGCCCCCCATTGTGCAGTGGATGAATTTGGTTACTACAGTGCTGCTCCCATGGAAGTGAATGCTGCGGTCGGCCAGCTCTTGTAACAGTCGACAACCCCTTCACAAGGGAGGTTCCAGCTTTTAGATACCGATGACCGGTCGGTGGTGGTCCGACATCCGGTACCTGAACCAGTCAGCCGTTCTCAGTATAGACCGGCTGTGGAAACTGAACAGTTTACAGACGGCTCCATCCCCGGGGTACTGGGTACCACAGCTCCGCTCCCATTCACTTCAGTTGAATGGGACCTAGACTGAGGTTTTGAGACATGGACACTTCACAGTGGATGGAGGCTTCGCCTCCCACTTGTTCGCTGTTCCGTTTTTGGCATCTTCTGCTGAGAACAGCTGATTGGTGTTGAGTCTCGGACCCCCACCAGTCTGATATTAATGGCCCACCCTGAAGATAGGTCCTCTATATCTCAAAGCTAGAGGGATTTACCAGGGGATATAATAAAGGGTTTGGCCCATCTCATACATTCTGATAAGCACAGGTCACACCTCTGGGACCAGCACCTGTCTTTAGAACGGAGCACCTGTCTTTAGAACGGAGCCCGCAAAGTGAGGGAGAGTGGGACCGAGCATGTGCGGCTGCCCTCCTTTCATTTCTATGGGAGCGCCGACAATGGCAAAGCAGCGTGGGAAGCGAATGACTGCACCAGGCAGTGACATCATCATCCCTGTCTATCAAAGTACAGGGGCGGTGGCTTCTGCAGAGAGAGCAGAGTCTCTAGGTGTAATGGTAACGCCCCCATTGCTCCTAAGGCTCATTTGCATATATTAGAACATCATTTTTCTCAATAATACGGGCACATATGAACATGGGACCAACACAGATGCCTTCAGCTGCCAAGTGCACATGTAACAGGTCAGCCAGTGTTGTAGGTACAGAACTGCTGACAGATGCCCTTTAATGCCGCACATGATTTGGAACAATGCACTATTATTATTTTTTATTTTTTGCATGTTTCATATCTGCATTTCAAGAGCCATAACTCTTCCCCCCCCCCCCCCAAATTAATGTAGCCACGTAAGGGCTTGTTTTTTTTGGGGGGGGGGGGGGGGGGACAGGTGAAGTATGTATTGGTATTATTATGGTAGATATAAACTGTGCATGTTATCCGGGAGAGAGGATAACTGATTGGTCGGGGTCTCACCCTAATAGAGCGGTAAGTCAAGCATGTGCCCTGCCGCTCCATTCATTCTCTATGGGGCTGCTGGAGATTGCAGAGTACAGCGCTCAGCAGGGCACCCATACCACCTCTCACTCTCTTAGAACAAGGGAAAGGGGACCCTGGTTCTCTGCATCGGTTGGGGGTCACAGCGGTCTGACCCCCCCCTTACTGATCAGTGATTTATACTCTTCAATTTACTTTTCTTTCCCTCCTGGGGCCCTTAACCCTGCTTTCACACCTGAGCGTTTCTCAAACGCGCGTTTTTGTCGCGCGTTTTTATGCGCGTTTTTTGTAATAGTAAACGCGCGTTTGACTGCAGTGTCCTATGGCCACAAACGCGCGTCAAAACGCCCCAAAGAAGCTCAAGTACTTGATTATGCGTCGGGCGTTTTACAGCGCGATCGTACGCGCTGTAAAACGCCCAGATGAGAACCATTCCCATAGGGAAGCATTGGTTTTCATGTGTTGAGCGTTTTACAGCGCGTTTGAACGCGCTGTAAAACGCTCAGGTGTGAACTTAGGGTAAAGCAGGGACCGTTTGCCTCAATAACGTTATTTAAAAGCATTATAGGCAGTCAGCGTTCAGGCGTGATCTAATAATTCACAGCTTTTTAAGGCAGACCTGGGGCCATTGTTAGGCCTCTAGTCACAGTAGAGTATCTCCCCCCTCAACTGCGTTGCAGGGGGCCGATGGGCTGACAGAGAGAGCCTCATTTTCAAGATGTCAAACCCCTAAGATGCCTTGGTCGCTATTAATTGTGGCCTTTAAGGGTTTACAATTGAAGACCAACTTTATAGAAGACTATACCAGTGCTGCAGCCCTTTCATTCTTGGGATTGGTGGTGGTCCCAGAGATTGGCCCCCCCACCGATCATAAAGTGATGGCCTAACCTAGAAATGCCATCGCTTCACCACATGGGAATACCCTTCTAATCACTGCATGGTGAAAACGTCTACAACTTTCTAATATACTTTGTACAATTGGATCCAGTCTAGATAATCTGCCGTGAGCTCCACACATCATCCTCACAAATCTCTGTCCTGTCCTGACTGGAAACCATCGTGGCAAATCTTCAACAGTAAAAAGTATTAATTGCTAGGATATGCCACCAATGTCGGGTCGGTGCAGGCCACACCTGTCTAGAACGGGGCTCCCAAAGTGAACGAGAGCGCACCGCACAGGCACTGTGTTCTGTCGGTTCACTTATCTGGGAGTTTTGAGAACAGCAGAGCGCTGGCTCGGCTAATTTCCGGAGCTCCCATAAAAGTGAGCAGAGAGCGCACGGCGAATGCGCAGCCAGCTCTCCATTCACCTCTATGAGACTGCCGGAAATAGCCGAGCCAGCACTCTGCAATTTTCAGAACTCCCACAGGAGTGAATGGATAACACATGGCATATGCGCAGTGCGCTCTCATTCACTTTAGCGACCCCATTTTCGAGATAGGTGTGGGTCCCAGAGGTTTGACCCACACCTACCTGATATTGGTGGGACTATCATAGCGATATGCCACCAATGTCTCAGATGACAATGTGAGCAATTTAAAGGGGTTTTCTGAGACTTTTCTACTGATGACCTATCCCCTGGACACTCGGGACCCCCACGTTCAACTGTTTGAGAAGGCAGTGCTCGCAGTAGCGTCACTGCCTTCTCTCAGCTCGCCAAGCACAGCGCCGTACGTTGTATAGTGGCTGTGCTTGGTATCGCAGCTCTGCTCCATTCACCTAAATGGGGCTGAGCTCTGCCTAGGCCATGTGACCGATGAACATGACTTCACATGACCAAGGCGAAGCTGCAAGAAGGCCACAGTTCTCGGAATACCCCTTTAAACTAAGTATATCTGCTAGTTCTGCTGTAAGGAGTTGCTATTTATGTAGTTGCCTGCCATTCTCTTCTTGCCTATAGGAGGTCTTATCCGGAGTAGTAGTTGTGGTGAGCAAAGATACCGTTCAGCATCAAGGGATCTTGCTGACCATGGAGGGCTCCGTCAATCTGCAGCTCAGCGCTAAGAGTGTCGGCGTGTTTGAGGCTTTCTATAATTCAGTGAAGGTAAGAGGACTGCAGGACATTATGGTTAGAACCTGGATACCTGAGAAGATGACATTGGTGAAGTCTGTGATCTCGGACACCACTGAACGAAGGAGTTTTATAGATGGCATAAACCCCTTGGGCACTGCTCGGAGACTTGTTGCTGAAAATCGAAAACCACCTACAGCACCTGTCATTGGTTAGAATGTTGTGGGATGTAAGCAATCTCTGAGCAGTACCAAAGGGGTTTCATCTAGAAAATGGTGTTGTCCGTCACCTGTCCTCTAACATGTATATGAGATCATTCATCCCATGAACAGTGTCTCCACTATCCACAGAAAACTAGATGGGAGTAAAATCCTGGGACTACTACCGATCATGAGTCGCCTGTGTGAATGGAGGCTGGTTCACACGGGCGTTGCGGATTGGGGCCGGATGCGTTCAGTGAAACTCGCACTATTTTGCAAGCAAGTTCAGTCAGTTTTGTCTGCGATTGCGTTTAGTTGTTCAGTTTTTTTCCGTCCGGGTGCAATGCGTTTTTCACGCGCGTGATAAAAAACTGAATGTTTACAAACAACATCTCTTAGCAACCATCAGTGAAAAACGCATCGCACCCGCACTTGCTTGAGGATGTAATGCGTTTTTCACGCAGCCCCATTCACTTCTATAGGGACAGGGCTGCGTGAAAAATGCAGAATATAGAACATGCTGCGATTTTTCACGCAACGCAGAACTGATGTGTGAAAAACAACGCTCATGTACACAGACCTATTGAAATGAATGGGTCCGGATTCAGTGCGGGTGCTATGCGTTCACGTCACGCATTACACCCGCGCGGAAAACTCGCTCGTGTGAAAGGGACCTTAGTGTGCATGTGTGACCACCACGTCATTCTCCTCTATGGTGGAGATAGTGGGGTACAGCATGGCTCTCCTGATCACTGTCTCCTTTCGTCTCTGACACAGATACCTTTAGGTTCCCGAGTCCATTCACTGCAGTGCGTGCTGTCCTATTGTATTGAATTAGATTCTGCTGACAAAGGGCGCTGCTCTCAGAGGTCTAGGAGTCGGTACAAGGCACAGAACCCCTTTGATGGCAGTATAGGACAAACTTGCTCCACTGTATGTCAAGGCTGTCTGCAGAATACAGACTGCTTACGGTTCAGGAGATGCAGGCTGGCCTGAAATCACTTGTTACTGCTGACTGGCTGCACAGGGTGCTCAGAAGTGCATTTTCCTGCTCATAAAGGAACCAGTTCAGATTTTAAGTCCCGTACAAACCCCCTGCCCAAAAAACAAAGACTTTGTACATAAAGTGAATGTCCACCATTAAACACAATTTTATCTAAATGATTTTGAAATCTCATGCTGGTACAGAGTTCCAAATCCCCAGCATTGTAGCCCTTTGTCTATGAGCAGCCACCACTAGAGGGCGCTAAGGGAAACATAGAAGATTGACAGCAGAAAAAGCCTCCCTGGTCCATCCAGTCTGCACTATTATTACTATTTGTGTGTTTATCCCAGGCAGATTTAACTACACGGACTGTAGATTTCCCAACCACATCTGCCAGTAGATTGTTCCCAGGCTAAACTACTCTTTTTAACTCGGCCTCTTCATAACTTCGGCGGATCCTCCGCCAGTTCTAAATGTAATAGAAATCCCAGCGGACCACGGCTTCTGCAATCAATATTCTTGATATTTATTCCATAGATAAGTACAGTAAGGACGCGTTTTCAGCCCGTCCAGCCTTCGTCAGCAAGATGCTTGCGGACAAAGGCTGGACGGGCCGAAACGCGTCCTTACTGTACTTATCTATGGAATAAATATCAAGAATATTGATTGCAGAAGCCGTGGTCCGCTGGGATTTCTTTTATACTAATTTGGAGTTCGCTCTTGTCCCGTGCGGCTACTAGTCGAGTGCCGATCTTTTCTACTTACTACAGTTCCTTGTCCTTGCTGTCTTACATTTAGACTTCCGGTCCATCCCCTTCCCCGCCCACGCCAAGCCCACTTCTATAGACCTGGGGGCGAGCAGGTAAGTGTGTTGTCCCATCTTGGACATTGGGGGCATAATGCTCCACCTCTGGGACCCCCGCACCTATCCTTAGAAAAGAGCCTGCAAAGTGACTGACGACACACCGGCATGCGTGGCCGCTCTCCATTTATTTCTGTGGGACTGCCGAAAATAGACCAGCGCAGGCTCGGCCATTTCCGTAAGCCCCATAGAAGTTAATGGAGCGGTGGGTTCGCTTCCCATTCATTTCAATGGGACTTCCGCAAATAGCCGATCGCTATTTTAAGCACTCCCATAAAAATGAAAGGAGGGTAGCCACACATGCGCAATGCGCCCTCCATCACCTTGTGGGCTCCAGCCTAAGGATAGGTGCGGGTCCCAAAGGTGAGACCGGCACCTATCAGACATGTCCAAGATGGGAATACCCCTTTATGTCTCTCCTGATAAGTTTTATGCTTCCGACCCCGCACCATTTGTGTAGCCCACCTCTGCACTCGTTCCATTTTATCTATATATTTTTGTAGGTGAGGTGACCCCCATAATCTAGCATGTGATTGTACAGGGGTGGATCCCTCTCTGGCTGGGATGGGATTTTACAGCAATGTCATTGAAAGAATTCTTATTGATTTATTGCAGCCAATCCAAATCATTAGCAACACGGTGGAAATGGTGAAAGCCGGGAAACTCCCCAGCGGGAAGACAGAAATCCCTTTTGAGTTCCCACTTGTCATGAAGAGCAATAAGGTTCTGTACGAGACGTACCACGGGGTGTTTGTGAACATTCAGGTGAGGGCATCGGCCGTGCCAAGGGTGTATCCGGTGTATGTAACAAAGAAAATAAAACTTCTTCACAAACAGTTGATGAAGAATATCTGTTTTGTGTATGCAGCTCCTATGCAGACCAATGCTGCGCCATGGTTATAGCCAGCCGCAAAACCTTGTGTGATCTGTCTATTGTTTGTAGCATGAAGTAGGGGACATATAAAAGAGGAGTAAAACTGCATGAGACCACAGCGTCCCCAAAGACCTAATACTTCTCACAGCTGAGAGTTTGCTACAGCTGCATCCAGTCTGGATAATCCATTATGAGCTAAGCAGCCTGGACTCTGGACTGTCACATTGTGGCAGGGGTTTGTGTTGTAATATTGGGTCTGATAATTAAATGGTATTTCATGGGCTGTATTTGTTTGCAGTATACTCTCCGCTGTGATATGAAGAGATCTCTGCTGGCAAAGGACCTGACCAAGAACTGCGAGTTCATCATTCATTCCCAGGTAGGTCTCGTGAGTGCAGGGAACATGCTAACTGATAGCTGAACAGGGAGCCGCACATCCTTATAAAAGGGCTGTAACTTAGAGGGAATGTGTCATCAGAAAATAACCTATTGTTTAAACCATGTTTTATGTTTAACGTATTTTTAAAGAATTTTTTATATTTTTAATTTTCCATGTCACTATCTACACTTAAACAAAAACCATAAAATCCTACAGTTTTCTCACTGGTCACTAATCCAAATAATTGGCACCACTTCATGGTCTCTACAGATCACGTTACTGCAGTTACCTGCTTATCTGTCATTCTAATCCTGCCTGTAATGATACCACCTCTGAGTATAGATAAGACAGGATCCTCCATTCACAGTAGGTGATTGTCAGAGCTTATCTGTTCTTTCCTTGTACAATGTCCTCTGCACAGGTCACAGAGCGTGCTGAGAAAACTGTCCCATAGAAGGTCCCCTCCTGACCATTGTGTCTATGGACCATGTGGCTGCCGTAAAGCCGTTTTCTTAATGCTTTCTAAATGCCGTGGAGAGCAGCTTAGGAAATATGGCCGCCCCCATAATCCTGTACAGAAAATAGAATAAATAAATCTGCAATCTAGGGTTGTTTCGGGTATCGAATTTTCAATACACAGTCGATACTTTTGTCCGGTATTGACCTCGATACCAGGATTTGATATTTTTCGATACTAAAATGCGCTACTGTGCAGTCTAGTATCACAGAGCGTGGAGCGCGCTGCTATCAGCGCGCGCCATGTTCCCTCAGCAGCACAGGGGAGAAGGAGTCACTCTCTCCCTCCCCCTGTGCCGCCGCTGCCACCAATCAGGAGAGAGAGAGGGGCAGAGGAGAGGAGGGCGCACTGTCATAGAGGCTGGGTGACGGCTATGTGATTCACCCAGCCTTCTGTATTTAACGCTAATTATCATTGGTGGCGCAGTGCGCCCCTCCTCCCTAGTGTTAAATCATTGGTGGCGCAGTGCGCCCCCCTTAACCTCCCCAGTATTAAAATCATTGGTGGCAGTGGCCACAGGGTCCCCTCCTCGGTGGCAGCTTCTGATCGGAGACCCAGCAGTGTAATCCTGGGGCTCCGATCGGTTACCATGACAGCCAGGACGCTACTGAAGCCATCCATGGTAATCTCCCTGCTGCTGTGTGCACAAAGCACAGGGCAGCAGGGAGAGTGTGAGGTCCTATTCACCCTGATGAAGCTCTATTAGGGTGAATAGGACAAGGGATTAAAAGATCCCAGGTTCTAGCCCCTATAGGGGGGGAAATGGTTATTAACCGCCTAACGCAGGATCGCGTTCCGGAGGCGGCAGCTCTGCGCACAGTCACGCATATACGCGTCATCTCGCGAGACGCGAGATTTCCTGTGAACGCGCGCGCGTTCACAGGATCGGAAGGTAAGCGAGTGGATCTCCAGCCTGCCAGCGGCGATCGTTCGCTGGCAGGCTGGAGATGCGATTTTTTTTTTTTTTAACCCCTAACAGGTATATTAGACGCTGTTTTGATAACAGCGTCTAATATACCTGGTCCTCTGGTGGTCCCTTTTGCTTGGATCGACCACCAGAGGACACAGGCAGCTCAGTAATAAGTAGCACCAAACACCACTACACTACACCCCCCCCCCCCCCCCCTGTCACTTAGTAACCCCTGATCACCCCATATAGACTCCCTGATCACCCCCCTGTAAGGCTCCATTCAGACGTCCGTATGATTTTTACGGATCCACGGATACATGGATCGGATCCGCAAAACACATACGGACGTCTGAATGGAGCCTTACAGGGGGGTGATCACCCCATATAGACTCCCTGATCACTCCCCTTTCATTGATCACCCCCCTGTAAGGCCCCATTCAGACGTCCGTATGTGTTTTGCGGATCCGATCCATGTATCCGTGGATCCGTAAAAAAATCATACGGACGTCTGAATGGAGCCTTACAGGGGGGTGATCACCCCATATAGACTCCCTGATCACTCCCCTTTCATTGATCACCCCCCTGTAAGGCCCCATTCAGACGTCCGTATGTGTTTTGCGGATCCGATCCATGTATCCGTGGATCCGTAAAAAAATCATACGGACGTCTGAATGGAGCCTTACAGGGGGGTGATCACCCCATATAGACTCCCTGATCACTCCCCTTTCATTGATCACCCCCCTGTAAGGCCCCATTCAGACGTCCGTATGTGTTTTGCGGATCCGATCCATGTATCCGTGGATCCGTAAAAAAATCATACGGACGTCTGAATGGAGCCTTACAGGGGGGTGATCAATGACAGGGGGGTGATCAGGGAGTCTATATGGGTGATCACCCCCCTGTAAGGCTCCATTCAGACATTTTTTTTGGCCTAAGTTAGCGGAAATTGTTTTTTTTTTTCTTACAAAGTCTCATATTCCACTAACTTGTGTCAAAAAATAAAATCTCACATGAACTCACCATACCCCTCACGGAATACAAATGCGTAAAAATTTTTAGACATTTATATTCCAGACTTCTTCCCACGCTTTAGGGCCCCTAAAATGCCTGGGCAGTATGAATACCCCACATGTGACCCCATTTCGGAAAGAAGACACTCCAAGGTATTCCGTGAGGAGCTTATTGAGTCCATGAAAGATTGAAATTTTTGTCCCAAGTTAGCGGAAAGGGAGACTTTGTGAGAAAATACAAAAAAAAAAATCAATTTCCGCTAACATGTGCCAAAACAAAAAAAAAATTTCTATGAACTCGCCATGCCCCTCTTTGAATACCTTGGGGTGTCTTCTTTCCAAAATGGGGTCACATGTGGGGTATTTATACTGCCCTGGCATTTTAGGGGCCCGAAAGCGTGAGAAGTCTGGGATCCAAATGTCTAAAAATGCCCTCCATAAAAGGAATTTGGGCCCCTTTGCCCACCTAGGCTGCAAAAAAGTGTCACACGTGGTATCGCCGTACTCAGGAGAAGTTGGGCAATGTGTTTTGGGGTGTCATTTTACATATACCCATGCTGGGTGAGATTAATATATTGGTCAATTGCCAACTTTGTATAAAAAAATTGGAAAAGTTGTCTTTTGCCAAGATATTTCTCTCACCCAGCATGGGTATATGTAAAATGACACCCCAAAACACATTCCCAAACTTCTCCTGAGTACGGCGATACCAGATGTGTGACACTTTTTTGCAGCCAAGGTGGGCAAAGGGGCACACATTCCAAAGAGCACCTTTCGGATTTCACTGGTCATTTTTTACAGATTTTGATTTCAAACTACTTACCACACATTAGGGCCCCTAGAATGCCAGGGCAGTATAACTACCCCACAAGTGACCCCATTTTGGAAAGAAGACACCCCAAGGTATTTCATGATGGGCATAGTGAGTTCATGGAAGTTTTTATTTATTGTCACAAGTTAGTGGAATATGAGACTTTGTAAGAAAAAAATTAAATAAATAAATAATCATTTTCCGCTAACTTGTGACAAAAAATAAAAAGTTCTATGAACTCACTATGCCCATCAGTGAATACCTTAGGGTGTCTACTTTCTGAAATGGGGTCATTTGTGGGGTGTTTGTACTGTCTGGCCATTGTAGAACCTCAGGAAACATGACAGGTGCTCAGAAAGTCAGAGCTGCTTCAAAAAGCGGAAATTCTCATTTTTGTACCATAGTTTGTAAACGCTATAACTTTTACCCAAACCATATTTTTATTTTTATTTTTTTTACCCAAACATTTTTTCATGTAGAACAATACATTTAGAGAAAAATTTATATATGGATGTCGTTTTTTTTGCAAAATTTTACAACTGAAAGTGAAAAATGTTATTGGTTTGCAAAAATTTTGTTAAATTTCGATTAATAACAAAAAAAGTAAAAATGTCAGCAGCAATGAAATACCACCAAATGAAAGCTCTATTAGTGAGAAGAAAAGGAGGTAAAATTCATTTGGGTGGTAAGTTGCATGACCGAGCAATAAACGGTGAAAGTAGTGTAGTGCCGAAGTGTAAAAAGTGGCCTGGTCATTAAGGGGGTTTCATCTAGGGGGGCTGAGGTGGTTAAATAAACATAAAAAAAATATATATATTAAGTATAAATCACCCCCTTTCCCAATTTTACATATAAAGTATACAAACAATAAATAAACATATTACATATCGCCACGTCCGAAAAGTCCAAACTATAAAAATATGGCGTAACAGAAAAAAAAACTGCATGATTCGCCATTTTTTTATTATTATTATAATTTTTTTAAGTCGCCTTGTCCCCCCAAAAAATAGGATAGGACTGTTCGATTATGGGCCGGACGTTCCATAAAATGCGCAACGCACAAGGGGGGTGTTTTTTTTGCATGGTATCAAGTATCGCAATACTTTTTTATGGTATCGAAACCGAATCAAAATTTGGGCATTGAAACAACCCTACTGCAATCAGAAAATAAAGATATTAGAAGAAAAGGAGATGTGCTGCTATTTGCAAAATAGAACATTTTTGGTGACACATTTCCTTTGATGAGATTGTCAGCTCCGGATGATGTGTTTTTGTTAGAGGGTCCCCTGGTGATAAGCTAATCACAAGTATCACACGCTGGATCCCCTAGAGATTAGCAATGGTCTGTGGGTGAACCCTGCAGCGCCACCATAGTAGGCAGAAGGCATTACATACTTTGTATTGGGGTAATCGCTCCTTCACTTTGGGAACTCTGGTTTGTAGATAGGTGTAGGTCTGGGACCCGCACTCATCTGACATTGATGCCATATTGCTAGGATATACTATCAATGTATCTGATGAACCAACCCCTTTAAGGATCTGTCTGTGACAAGACGGTCAGTTGTTTATCTGCAAAGGATCCGTGTTTTGTCCGTGTGCCATCTATATTCCACAGACACTGCTCAGTGGCAGACGGGGACGAGCCTCCCTAGCGTCACCAGCAGTGCTAGGGAGACTTGTCGTTCCCCCTTCCTGACGCCGGATGTTTTCATCTGTGTACAGGGAGGAGAAGCAGCGGCGGTGCGGGGGACCAGGAGCGGAGTGAGGTAAGTATATTCGATGTGAGGGGCCCGACAAGTCTCCCTAGCATCGCTGGTGACGCTAGGGCGCTGTTGTATGATGTTGGAAAGCCCCTTTAAGATGTGACCAGATACCGATCTCTGTGTAGGCTAAAGTAAATATTTGTTAATTAGGTTGTCGGGGCATGATGGGAGTTGTAGTTTTGCAGCTGCTAGGGACCACGGGTTGCGGATCACTGCTCTGTGGACAGGATTCATACAAGCTGTGCGCTTGTCTCATCCAGGGCAGGAAAGTGAATGATTGGCAGTGATGTTAAAATATGTACGAGCAAAATCACTTTCCCGGGCACGGAGTCTTCTCTCGCTGCTCCTTCATCGTCTGCTGCTGTGGTTCTAGGACTTTGCAGGCTGTACTCATAAAACTGCCGGCATAGTGCGTGCCTCTAGTCCTGCGAGAGCAATAGAAAAGAACACATTCTGCCGAGTCCGAGGCATCCTCACGCCGGGGGGACATGTCATACTTCACCCTGTTAAATGGCCGTCTATACATTACCACTAGGGGAGCAAGGACCTGAAGTGAATGTGGAATTAGAGGAGGATTTGTGAACTTAAAATGCACAATGAGAGTAAATACATTCACACAAAACCTAAAACTAAAGGGACTGCAAACCTGCAGCCCGTGTCCTGTCATGGCGCTGTGCGTCTGAATGCGATCTATTCTCAGCCCGCTCCCACAATACTTGTATAGTCCGAGTCACCTGTACAGCGTTCACATGTCTCATGGGACTGTCTAAAACTTTCACATACTTTGTGTTTAACTTCTTCAAGATCTTATTGTGGTCGGTGAATGGGTATCTATCCATCTAAGGCCTCTTTCAGACGGCCGTAGTGTTTTGCGGATCCGCACATGGCCGCAACCATAACATAAAATGCCTACTTTTGCCCGCCATTGCAGACAAGAATAGGACATGTTCTATCCTTTCGCGGAACTATGGCTGCGGACAGCACACTGTGTGATGTCCGCCTCTTTTGCGGCCCCATTGAAATGAATAGGTTCATACGACCGTCTGAATGGTGTAGAACCGTAATACCTCTCACATTGTAACACAGACAGCAGTACGGTTTGTGTTGTTAATGTATTTGGCTCCCAGAGGATTGCCCAGACTTTGTAGCAAACCCTCTGCTGTGAGAAGTATTATGTCACTGTGAGGTTTTCAGCCCTGGATGTGAATAAGATCTTCTCGTTCAGAGCAAGCAGTTGTGATGAACAGACTAAGTACATTAGGACAATGTAGAACTTTTTATATTGTGTGCTAATAAAATAAGAAAAGACTTTCCCCTGTAATCTGACATATAATACATGGATTATCCCAGGCTTCTTTCTTCCATTCATGTTGTTAATCCACCATTTATATGCTGTATTTCAGCCACAGAAGGGAAAGCAGGCGCCGAGCCCGGTCAACTTCACAATAACGCCAGAGACTTTACAGAATGTCAAAGAAGTAAGTGCAACTTTTTTTCTTTTTTTTTTTTGTGGATCCCCCACACAACAACTTATCTCCTATCCTTAGGATGGAGGGTAGGTGTGGTCGGCGGGGGTTCAACTGTTGGGGCCCCTACCAGTCACAAGAACATTTTCCCCCTTGAACGGAACACACATGCATAGTGCTGCTCTATGGAGCTGCCGAAAAATAACCGAGCGCTTGTACTCTGTTATCTCTGGCGGCCCCATAGAGTTAAATGGAGTGGCGGACGCGCATGCATGTCTGCAACTCCATTCTAAGGGGAAACGCAGGTCCCTGTTCTTGTGATCGGCGAAGACCCCAGCAGTAGGACCCCCTGCTGATCAGACCAAATCATGTGGAGAGGTGATGAGTTGTTGTAAAGGGACAATTCCTTCAAAATCTCACATTAGCTCTTTCAATCCTATGATAAAACTGCACCTGGAGACATTCCTCAGGACACTGGTAAGAAAAAAATGTTTTTACCTGTTTTTTGTAGCAGACAGTGTCTATGCTGTAATAGGTCAGATTTACAAATCCTAGGGGAAGAGAGAGGCCATGTACAGTCAGGTCTATAAATATTGGGACATCGACACAATTCTAACATTTTTGGCTCTATACACCACCACAATGGATTTGAAATGAAACAAACAAGATGTGCTTTACCTGCAGACTGTCAGCTTTAATTTGAGGGCATTTACATCCAAATCAGGTGAACGGTGCAGGAATTACAACAGTTTGCATATGTGCCTCCCACTTGTTAAGGGACCAAAAGTAATGGGACAATTGTCTTCTCAGCTGTTCCATGGCCGGTGTGTGTTATTCCCTCATTATCCCAATTACAATGAGCAGATAAAAGGTCCAGAGTTCATTTCCAGTGTGCTATTTGCATTTGGAATCTGTTGCTGTCAACTCTCAAGATGAGATCCAAAGAGCTGTCACTATCTGTGAAGCAAGCCATCATTAGGCTGAAAAAACACAACAAACCCATCAGAGAGATAGCAAAAACATTAGGCATGGCCAAAACAACTGTTTGGAACATTCTTAAGAAGAAGGAACGCATCGGTGAGCTCAGCAACACCAAAAGACCCGGAAGACCACGGAAAACACCTGTGGTGGATGACCGAAGAATTCTTTCCCGGGTGAAGAAAACACCCTTCACAACAGTTGGCCAGATCAAGAACACTCTCCAGAAGGTAGGTGTATGTGTGTCAAAGTCAACAATCAAGAGAAGACTTCACCAGAGTGAATACAGAGGGTTCACCACAAGATGTAAACCATTGGTGAGCCTCAAAAACAGGAAGGCCAGATTAGACTTTGCCAAACGACATCTAAAAAAGCCTTCACAGTTCTGGAACAACATCCTATGGACAGATGAGACCAAGATCAACTTGTACCAGAGTGATGGGAAGAGAAGAGTATGGAGAAGGAAAGGAACTGCTCATGATCCTAAGCATACCACCTCATCAGTGAAGCATGGTGGTGGTAGTGTCATGGCGTGGGCATGTATGGCTGCCAATGGAACTGGTTCTCTTGTATTTATTGATGATGTGACTGCTGACAAAAGCAGCAGGATGAATTCTGAAGTGTTTCGGGCAATATTATCTGCTCATATTCAGCCAAATGCTTCAGAACTCATTGGACGGCGCTTCACAGTGCAGATGGACAATGACCCAAAGCATACTGCAAAAGCAACCAAAGAGTTTTTTAAGGGAAAGAAGTGGAATGTTATGCAATGGCCAAGTCAATCACCTGACCTGAATCCGATTGAGCTGCATTTCACTTGCTGAAGACAAAACTGAAGGGAAAAAGCCCCAAGAACAAGCAGGAACTGAAGGCAGTTGCAGTAGAGGCCTGGCAGAGCATCACCAGGGATGAAACCCAGCGTCTGGTGATGTCTATGTGTTCCAGACTTCAGGCTGTAATTGACTGCAAAGGATTTGCAACCAAGTATTAAAAAGTGAAAGTTTGATTTATGATTTTTGGTCCCTTAACAAGTGGGAGGCACATATGCAAACTGTTGTAATTCCTACACCGTTCACCTGATTTGGATGTAAATACCTCAAATTAAAGCTGACAGTCTGCAGGTAAAGCACATCTTGTTCGTTTCATTTTAAATCCATTGTGGTGGTGTATAGAGCCAAAAATGTTAGAATTGTGTCCATGTCCCAATATTTATGGACCTGACTGTGTGTGAAGCCTGGGTGACTATGGATAGCTCCATGGTGCTGAAAAATGACTGCAAAAGGGAGAAGCTGTCACAAGCATAACTCCAGAGTAATATAAGAATTCTTCGCTTTAAGTGAATATTTTTTAACCCCTTAACTGCACGTCAGTGGGAGGGATGCATCTCCAGCACTTTACCCTGGGTTCACACCTGAGCGTTTTACAGCGCGTTCAAACGCGCTGTAAAACGCTTAAGACATGAAAACCAATGCTTCCCTATGGAAAGGGTTCACACCTGGGCGTTTTACAGCGCGTACGAACGCGCTGTAAAACGCCCGACGCTCAAACAAGTACTTGAGCTTCTTTGGGGCGTTTTGACGCGCGTTTGTGGCCATAGGACACTGCAGTCAATGACACAAACGCGCGTCAAACGCGCGTTTACTATTACAAAAACCGCGCGTAAAACGCGCGTTTGAGGAACGCTCAGGTGTGAACCCAGGGTAAAGCATAAGCAAATTAAGAGTGTCAGCAGTAGTGTTGGGCGAAGCAAGCTTCGGATGCTTCATTCAAAACTCTGAAATAATACTATACGGAGATCCTTCTCTGTACAGTATTAGGCCTCATGCACATGACCGTTGTCGACAGATGGCGTCCGTGTGCGCTCCGCAATTTGCGGAACGGCACGGACAGGCATTGATATAACTGCCTATTCTTGTCCGCAAAATGGACAAGAATAGGACGGATGCGGCCCATTGAAGTGCGGCTCGGATGTGGACCAAAACAACTGTCGTGTGCATGAGGCCTTAGAATGTATGAGCTGCACTAAGCTAAGGTACTAGTCTGAACCAAAGCCGAGTTTGGTTACAAGTTTTTAAGTGGTTTTCCACTTTAAAAATCAACTATTGAAGTTATTTAACAAAGTCACGCGTGACTTCGTGAATAACTTACTTCGGCTCATCGGAGCCCATACATTCAAATACTGTGCAGAATACTGTGCAGTATTATTCCGAAGTTTTGAACGCAGCGACTTCGGATAAGGGATCTGAAGCTTCCTTCGCTCAGCACTAGTCAGCACCGCCTGCACTCCATTTTGTATTCTTTGTGGTTGTCACTTTTTAGACTGCTCTCTGCAATCGTGTGTCATTGGTGGGGGCCCAACCGCACTGATCACTCATTTACCTCTTATGTTTGGGATAGTCCATCTGTGGGAAAGCTCTTCTGCTATAAAGGGCACGTCAAACTCCCAAAACGAAGGGGCTGTCCTGCTCGGTAATGTCCTACAATACATTTAAACATTCATATGCTGCACCCCTGTGCATTTTACGGGGTGCAGCATAAATCGACATTCTGCAGATTCCAGCTCAACACCTCGAGTTCATTTCTGCTGTGGATGAGATTTGAGAAAATCTGCAGCATTTGGCTGAACCCTTAGGGGCAGGTTTATTAAGACTGGCATTTCATATGCTAGTGTAATAAATATGAGCATTGAATTAGTCAGTGGCACTAAATGTATTAAAAGGTACACGCCTCTGATTAAGCTTAGCACATTTTCAGTTTCTCCCCCCCTACTTTGCTTGCTGGGTGATCTTGTGATGCGTTGCGTTGCGCCTCCACCCTAATGGTCTGCTTTGTAAAATTACCATAGAAAACCAGTGCTGAAGAATGCTGCCATCTGCTGGTCAAGCTAAGGAATGCACAGCCCTAATATTTTCAAAGAGGTTGTCCAGGACACCTGTCCCTGGGTTGTGTGCGATATTACCGTTCGGCCCCTTTCAGTTCAAATGGAGTTGAGCTGCAGTACCAGACACAACCCATGGACCAGTGTGGGGCTGTTTTTGAATAAAGCAGCCATGTTTTTCTAATCCCTGACAACCCCTTTAACAGCAAGGTTAATGTGAGGATATATGGTTATGGGTAAGGCTTTCACACTCGCGTTCGGTGCGGATCCGTCTTGTATCTGCACAGACTGATCCGCACCAATAATGCAAACGCTTGTATCCGTTAATAACTGATCTGTTTGCATTATTCATTCAAAATAAAATCTAAGTCAAAACGGATCCGTCCTGACTTACATTGAAAGTCAACGGGGGACGGATCCGTTTTCAATTGCACCATATTGTGTCTGTGAAAAACGGATCAGTCTCCATTGACTTACATTGTAAGTCAGGATTGATACGTTTGGCTCCGCAGTCAGACTGTCACCAAAATGCTGCTAACTGCGTTTTATTGACAGTCTAAAAAACTCAAAGGAGACCAAACGCAGCCAAATTGATGCATTCTTAGTGGATCCTTATGCATTGGGGCTGAACTGATTCGTTTTGGGACGCTTGTGAGAGCCCTGAAACGGATCTCGCAAGCGGACCCAGAAACGCCAGTGTGAAAGTAGCCTAAAACTGCAGCAATTATTACCAGTCTGCAGGTAATTTGATAAAAATTATTTAAAAAAATAATAAATCCATTCTTTTATGCCGGACTGAACCTAGAAATCCAGTTAGTGTTTTGCTGGGTCCATGAGTGGTTTATAGCCAGCATTTTGCTGCACATCGCTCACCTGAACGCTTCCTCCAGTGCGGCTGCTCATGGTCTCCTCCTTATATTGGAGAGAAGGAACCAGTCGATGCTCATTCATCATAGGCTGGCATAGCCAGGAATATAATGTATTCCCTGAGCCTGCAGGACGGTACAGGACAGACCTTCCAAGTTATTGGGAGATACACAGGGGCCAAACACTTAAATTCTAAGTTCTATCATGTTCCTGTGATTTTGAACAAGCGGTACGGAGTATTGCAGTGGCTGAGCAGGAAAATAGAGTAATATGATTATTATGGTAAACTTGGATTTAAAGGGAACCTGTCACTGGGATTTTGGGTATAGAGCTGAGGACATAGATGGCCGCTAGCACATCCGCAATACCCAGTCCCCATAGTTCTGTGTGCTTTTATTGTGTAAAAAAAATCCATTTTAAACATATGCTAATTAACATAAGTCATATCTTACTTGTGTGACCAGAGAAGAGTCATATTCTCAAGCTCTGACTCATCTCAGGTTTATTTGCATATGTATCAAATCGTTATTTTTACACAATAAAAGCACACAGAGCTATGGGGACTGGGTATTGCAGATGTGCTAGCGGCCATCTAGCAACCCATGTCCTCAGCTCTATACCCAAAATCCCGGTGACAGGTTCCCTTTAAAGGGCCCTCAGACATTCACAGCCTATGCACAGGACTCGGTTCCATCTGATGAGGAGGTGACGACTGAGCCCTGTTTATTCATCAGAACCAAAACACTGAATGAGACATTAGTGATTTTCCGTACCATTTTTTTTTTTTTTAGATCAGATTTCATGTAATCTCTATCGGTTGGTGCATTGTAATACAGAAATTCCAAGGCCCCTGTGTGTTTTTTTTTTTTTTTTTTCCTGTCTGCAGCCACCAGGGAGGAGCCTACTGCACGCAGCTTATTGGTAAAATAAACGTATATGCAGAATACAATCAGCTCCCTCTAGTGGTGGCTGCGGGTACAAGAATTTTACAATTTTATCTCTGTTCATATCACAAAGAGGTGAACATTATTAAAAATAACTATTTAGAAATAAACTCTTAATTTGTTTGATTAATAAAACCCAGTGATGGACAATCACTTCAGAGGGCTCCCCCATGTCACATCCGTACTGGGCCAGAAGCTGTAAATATTTCAAATATACTAATCTGCAATAAATCAAGTTTTGCATCACGATGAACACAGTTCCAGCATCACACCACAAAAATAAATAAACCCTGCCCGTCTAGGCTCTCACTAATACACCGCAGTCGCCTATAGGTCACTGTTCATATTCGGGAATTCGGCTTCACACAGCTCACGGTCTAACAGTCCTCCTGACTGTGACCGTATGATGCCTCTCTCCAGGCTTCCCTGGGCCACCCCCAAATTCAGGCTTTACTCGGCCTTATGCCACCGTCAGTGATTGAGCGCCAAAGCCAGGTGTGGCTCTAAACAGAACAGGAGCAGATCTTTCCCTTACCCTGGGTTCAGACCTGAGCGCTCTGTATGCGCGATTGTACCGGCGTTTACAATCGCGCATACAGAGACAAGCGAACACACATTGTCGCGCGTTCCCGCTGAAGTCTATGTACAGGAACACGCGACAAACGCCCAAAAAAAAGCTCAAGAACTTGTTTGAGTGTCGGGCGTTTTACAGCGCGATCGTAGGCGCTGTAAAACGCCCAGGTGAGAACCATTCCCACAGGGAAGCATTGGTTTCGCCTTGTTGAGCGTTTTACAGCGCGTAGGAACGCGCTGTAAAACGCTCAGGTGTGAACTTAGGGTAATGTCTGTGGCGGCTCCAGTCCTGGTTTTGGCTCACAATCTCTGACGTGTGAATTAGACTTTACAGTCCAACAGACCTTCTGGCTGTGACCACACAACACCTCTGAGGCTTCCTTCTCTCCCCCAGACTGAGACACTGAGGTTGCTTTATTCCCCAGTAATGATCCCAACTGGCCTGAGATGAGATTACCTCAGGCCATGGGTTCTTGATGTGGACTGGCTGGCCACTCCATTAGATAAAATATATATATCATTCCTAATGTAAATGAAAGTGATCTGTGTGTCTTACAGAGAGCTTCCCTGCCTCGGTTTCTCATCAGAGGACATCTGGACTCCACCAACTGTGTCATCACTCAGCCTCTAACAGGGGAGCTGCTGGTTGAGACGTCAGAAGTTGCCATCAAAAGTATTGAGCTGCAGCTGGTCCGAGTCGAGACCTGTGGTGAGTTAAACCCCTCTAAGAACTGCCCTTTAATTAACTATATTACTTCAGACACCCATTGATCACATTCGGAAAACCCCTTTTAAAGGAGTATTTCAGGATTTTAATATTGTCTAGCCTCAGGATAGGTCATCAATATCTGATCGGTGGGGGTCCCCGACACCCTCCAACTCAACTCATCACAAGTAGCTTAGACGCTGAAGCTACACAGCTCTGTCCATTGTGTAGTGGACGGAGCTGGTCCCATTGAAGTGCATGCTGCAGTCACCAGCTCAGCCTCTGGTGCCGGAGCTAAATCAGAATAGCTGATCAGATATGATGGTGTCCCTGGAGGACAGGCCTTCAATAATAAAATCCTTGACTACCCTTTGGCTGCAGCCCACTTTGGACTTTAGGACACAGCATTTATATAATTTTTTTTTTTTTTGGAGCCAAGTTGCATTTTTAAATGGCATCATTTTAAGGTTGTTTCTGTGTGGTGATGGTGTGAAAAATAAGGGGGGAGGGAAACAACTTTCACTAACTTGAAACTGTTATCCGCCAGAAGTATAACATGGACGAAAGCCTCAAGTGATGTTTTCCTTGTGTTTTTAAGGTTGTGCAGAAGGCTATGCCAGAGACGCTACTGAAATACAGAATATTCAGATAGCAGAGGGAGACGTGTGCCGTGGTCTCCCTATTCCCATCTACATGGTTTTTCCCAGGCTGTTCACCTGTCCCACTTTGGAAACTACCAACTTTAAAATAGGTAGGTTTTCTCATTTCCCACATAAACATTGTTGATTCAGGATGGCAGATTTAAGGAGATGAGACTGAGAAATGTCTTTGCCCTCTGCAGAGTTTGAAGTAAATATCGTGGTGGTTCTTCAGGATGATCATCTCATCACAGAGAACTTCCCGCTCAAGTTATATAGAATATAACCGCGCTGCCTCCGGTGCTGTGTGTTGGAAGCAGAGACCAATGGACTGACCCCCCCAAAGCGGTTGATATTGGACGTCTGTGCTCCACGTTCAGTATCAGAAGCACTTACTATGGAGAACGTTTCATCCCAGTCTTAGTACCGCCGACTATTAAGAGACTTGTTGCTGCCTCCTGACTATTAACACACAATCCATGTGTTCCAGTGCGATACCCCCAGACAGTAGTAATAAACATGTCTTTTCTACTCCTGGTTGTCTTATAGTTTAACCCTTGACACCCACCTTACATCAGAGATGCCTTGTTTTTTGCTGTATAAGATGCAACTGATAAGACGCACCGAGGTTTTAGAGAGAGGAAAAAATATATATATAAATTCTTCAGACCTCTGAGACTAAATAAATAAATCCAAAACAAAATACCCAAAAAGTTGAATTTATTCCCATAAAATAATTTTATTAAAAAATCCCACAACAAGTATAGGTAACTACAAGATCAATTATGTTCTATGCTGGATCTTGCAGTTATCTTTACTTCTTGTAGGATTTTATTAGATTTTAAATAAAATAATTTTTAGGAAATAAATTCAGCGTTTTTTTATTAGAATTTGTGACGCTATACCTAGTAATGGTTTGGTTACAATGGAGAGGACTTTGTGTGTTTTTTTATTTATTTATAAATAACTAACCTCTCTTGCTCTGGACTGTACCGCCACTCAGGAGATCCGGCGCGCTCTTCCTGCAGTGCTGCACTGTGACCTGACACTGTACACTTCCAGGACCCAGAACAGCGTGGTGCTCGGAGAAGACCAGGGAGCGGTGAGTAATACCGGCGCTATACTCACAGTTCCTACTGTGCTAATAAGTGCTTCCATTATGGAAGTGCTCATCACTATTTACTTTATAAGACATACTGCCATTTCCCCCCATTTTTGGGGTGGAAAATGTCTCTTGGAGAGAAATAGGGGGAAGTCCCTCTTTGCGTCAAAATTTATGGCTCTTCTACAGAAGACAATTGGTGAACCTTAATGCATTTACCCCCTGGTACAGACGTGAGACCTCCTTTATATTTAATGTGTTGTTTTTTTTTTTTTTCCCATCCCCCCTCACTGCAGTTAAAGGGACCCAAGTGAAAAACTTTATTGCATATTAACAGCCTATATGTGAACATTTAATTAAGGTTTTTTTTGTTTGTTTTTTTGTTATAAAAAATGGGTGTAAGGTTCTCTGCATAGAATTTTATGACGTTGCTCCTCATATTCTACTTCCTGTCCAGGCTCTTCAACTTCTTCTTTGTATAGATTTTGAGCACAGACTGTCTAGATCTGACCACTTTTATCACTATGGCACAGACTGAATGATAAATTTAATGTAGGACTAGACACTACAGCTGCACCAAAAACTCACTGGGGGCCACGTCCTTTCTGCTGCCAATTAATTTCAATTGGAGGTAGCACCAAGACGGTGCAGCCGTGGCTTTAAGCTGCCGCCTTCAGCGATCCTTAGAGCTGTCTCCCTTTGTTAAAGGGAACCTGTCACCACCAAAACACACAAAAAACCGACATCATTACCTTACAGTAGCCCCCAGTGTGTTCACAATGATGTTTTTAATTCTTTCATCAATTGCTGCATACTCTAAAAAAAAAAACACATTTTTAATTTAATCACCCTTCTCGCTATCTTCAGTGTCAGCTTGGCAGCAACGGCCTCCTTCCTTCAAGTAAAAATAAGCCTGTCCCTTACCCGTCCTCTTCACTTTGACATCTTGCCTAGAGGCTGGGATCGCGCAAGTCTCACGCATGCCCGATGCGCTCCATGTTACTGCGCAATCTAGTCTCCGGCAGCTTTGTTCTCACGGCACATGCGCCGGCCATTTCAAATGTGCGCGCCCGGCATTTCTTTTGAGGTAATATAATATTTGTGCCCCTGGATAATGTACCTAAAATAGTGTAATATCTGATGCTGGTGATTTCGGGGGCGAAGCGCGACCACTGGCATTCGTTCTCCTGCGCCTGAAGCCAGGGATGACGCTGCAGCCAAGAAACGCTGGGGGCGCGCGCACACACTTTAAATGGCCAGCGCATGTGCAGTGAGAACAAAGCTGCCGGCTGACTGCGTGAGTAACATGGAGCGCACCGGACATGCGTGAGACTGACATCCTGCCTAGCGGCTGGGATCGCGCAAAAGTGAAGAGAACGGGTAAGGGGAGGGCTTATTTTTACTTGAAGCAAGGAGGCCGTTGCCTCCTTGACTTCAAGATGACTCTGAAGATAGTGGGAAGGGTGATTTAAAAATGCGTTTTTTTTTTTACAGTATGTAGCAGCCGATACAAAACGGAAATTTGTGAAACTCACCTGTAAAATCTTTTTCTTGACTTTTCCATTGGGGGACACAGACCATGGGTATAGCGTAGAGGTATTAGTAGGAGGGACACTATGCAAATACAAAAGAGCTCCTCCTCGGGCTATACCCCCTGACTCCACCAGGAGAAACTCAGGCGTTGCAAAAGCAGTAGGAGAAGGATACAAGAAAAAGTAATGGAAGCCATCGGACCAAAGCCCATGAGGTCCAACCACAAACAAACTGAACTGAAAACCCCTCGTGCAACAGGCAGAATGGGTGGGAGCTGTGTCCCCCCCCCCAATAGAAAAGTCGAGAAAAAGATTTTACAGGTGAGTTTCACGAAAAATCTCCTTTTCTCGTACTTTTTTCCATTGGGGGACACAGACCATGGGACGTCCTAAAGCAGTCCATGGGGTGGGAAAAAATATCATCACCGCCAGGAGGAACGTCCAACTGTCAAACAGGGACCACAGCCTGTAAAAACCCTGCGGCCAAAGACAGCCGAAGCCAGTGAATGCAACTGATAAAACTTCGTAAAGGTATGTAAGGACGACCAGGTGTCTGCCTTACACAGCTGAGACGCAGAGGCACGATTGCGCCTTGCCCAGGAAGCCCCCACTGCCCTAGTGGAGTGAGCGGTAACCACGAGCGCGATAAGCCGCGAAAATAGCCGAGCAGATCTATCGCGACACACTCTTACGAGGTCCCTCGGGAATCACAAAGAGGGAATCTGAACGGCGGACGGAAGCGGTAGCCGCGAGATATACCTTCAGGGCTCGTACGACCTCCGGCAAACCCCAAGGAATGCACTCTACATTCCCTGGATAAGGGCAAAAGGAGGGCAGGACAAGATCCTCGTTAAGGTGGAAGGGAGAGACCACCTTGGGCAAAAAGGAGGGAACCGGACGGAGCACAACCTTATTCTGGTGAAAAAACAGAAAAGGCTCCTGGCAGGAAAGAGCGGCCAGCTCAGACACCCGTCTGATGGAAGTTATAGCCAGAAGGAAGACCACTTTCCAGGTGAGACAAGTTAGGGAGACCTCTCTCAGAGGCTCGAAGGGGGCCGACTGCAGAGCACGCAGGACCAAATTGAGATCCCAAGGAGGCAAAGGGGGAACCGAATGTGCCACCCCCTGAAGAAAAGACTTCACAGGACCCAAAAGAGCAAGGGACTTCTGAAAAAAGACGGCCAGCGCCGAAACCTGACCTTTCAGGGAACTCAACGACAGCACCATCGGGATGGAAAAACGAAGGGGAGGGAACCGGATTCCTCGCACTGATCATGGTTCTAATCACTGAATTCAAGAACCCCCTCTTCTTCAGGATGGCGGTTTCAACAGCCACGCCGTTAAACGAAGAGACCGCAAATTCTGGTGGAAGAGCGGGCCCTGAGACAGTAGATCCTTTCTGTTGGGAAGAGGCCATGGGGCGTCCGCCAGCATCCGAGCCACGTCTGAGAACCATGCGCGGCGAGGCCACTCTGGGGCGATGAGAACGGTCGGAATCCCTTCCGCCTCGATCTTTCGTAGAACCTTCGGTAGTAGAGGAAGCTGAAGTCCTGCCATGGAGACACCAGCGCGTCCACCCCGTACGCCTTCGGATCCCGGGAGCTTGTTATTGAGCCTGGACGCCATCAAGTCCACATCCAGACGGCCCCATCTGTGGAAGATTTCTTCGAATACATCTGGAATCAGAGACCACTCGCCTGGATCCACCTTGTTGCGGCTTAGAAAGTCCGCTGTCCAGTTGTCCACTCCTGGAATGTAAACTGCTGACAACACCGGAACATGCGACTCCGCCCACGTCAGAATTCTCGTCACCTCCTGCATCACCATCCGGCTGCGGGTCCCGCCCGGATGGTTAATGAAACCACAGCCGTGGCATTGTCAGATTGAATCCTCACCGGGAGGCCTGCAAGGAGAGGAGTCCAATGGGAGAGGGAGTGGAAAATCGCCCTCAGCTCCAGAATGTTGATCGGAAGGAGAGATGCCGCCGACGACCAAACCCCCTGAACCGTGCGAGACTGGAGAACGCCGCCCTAACCCAGGAGACTGGCATCGGTGGTGACAATCGTCCAGGAGAACGGGAGGAAGGATCTCCAAGCCACCAAGGGAGAGCTGCCCGAACCCGCTGAGACAAGCGGATGCGATCGTCCAGACCCCGAGAGGTCTTGTCCCAGAGGGAAAGGATCTCCTGTTGCAACAAACGAGTGTGAAACTGGGCATATGGAACAGCCTCCAAAGAGGCTACCATAAGACCCAGGACCCGCATGCACTCCCGTATGGAGAGGCACGGGGAGTGCAGCAGATGCGACACTGCCCCCTGGATCTGGGAGGACTTGGAGACTGGCAGGAATACTCTCGCGGACGAGGTGTCCAAAATCATCCCCGGGAAGGAGAGCGGACTTTGGGAAATTTATCAGCCAGCCGAACTGTTCCAGAGTCTGAACAGCGATTCTGACGCTGTTCTTGGCCTGCGGAAGAGAGGGGGGCCTTTATTAGGATATCATCCAGATAGTGCAGCAAAGGAATGCCCCTGGTACGAAGAAGCGCCATGAGCAGTGCCAGGATCTTGGTAAAGACCCGAGGGGTGGTCGCTAACCCGAACGGAAGGGCGACAAACTGATAGTCTCGACCACCTATGGCGAAGCGCAGGAATCTTTGGTCAGATTCTGCAATCGGGACATGCAGATAGGCGTCCTGGATGTCCACGGACGCGAAGAACTCCCCTGGAAGAGGAGAAACAATAACGGAGCGGAGGGATTCCATTCTAAACCTCCGCACCCGCAAAAACTTGTTGAGCAGTTTTAGGTCCAGGATCGGACGCACCAACCCTTCCTTCTTTGGGACCACGAACAGGTTTGAATAGAAACCTGTGCCCTGTTCCCCTGGGGGAACTGGGGTAATAACACCCCGGTCCAGAAGAGAGGAAACTGCCCTCAGGAGGTCCGAGGCTCAGGTCGGATCCCCCGGACCGTGAGAAGGGGAAAAACGTTCTGGCGGCCTGGACGCAAACTATCTTGTAACCCGATGTTACAATTTCCAGAGCCCAAGCGTCCTGAACATGAGCCCTCCAAACCTGCTGATAAAAGAGCAGGCGGCCCCCCACCACGAGGGGTGGGGGAGTCCCTTCATGCAGAAGACTGTTCGGGAGCAGCAGGGCGGGCCGACTGCGCCCTCAGGCACCAGGAAAGCTGGGGCTTGAAGGAGGGCTTCTTGCGGGAGTCTTGTGACCCCCCCCAGCGGAGGAAGCAGACGACGTCCTGCTAGAAGATAAGCGTCGAAAGGACTGGAACCGGAAGACCTGGTCCGAAAGGGGCGTTTGGTCCTAGGTTGTGGGAGATGAGTACTCTTGCCCCCAGTAGCGGCAGAGATAAACTCATCAAGTTGGGGCTGGGTAAGAACAGACAGGGGGAGAAAGGTGATCCTGTCTAGGGGCAGGGCAGGAGACACAGGTACCAGAAACAAAGTGGTACTTTGGGGTTTGAGAAGAGGTCTTAGCAGACTTAGGCTCCTTTCACACCTGCGTTCAGGTGTCCGCTCGTGAGCTCCGTTTGAAGGAGCTCACAAGCGGCCCTGAACGCAGCCGTCTGGCCCTAATGCATTCTCAGTGGAGGCGGATCCACTGAGAATGCATCAGCCTGCCAGCGCTCAGCCAGCAAGCAGCGTTCGGGTGTCCGCCTGGCGGCGAGCGGATCCGTTCCGACTTACAATGTAAGTCAATGGGGACGGATCCGCTTGAAGATGACACCATATGGCTCAATCTTCAAGCGGATCCGTCCCCCATTGACTTTCAATGTAAAGTCTGAACGGATCCGCTCAGGCTACTTTCACACTTAGAAAAATTTTCTAAGTTATAATGCAGACGGATCCGTTCTGAACGGAGCCACCGTCTGCATTAATATGAGCGGATCCGTTCAGAACGGATCCGATCGAACGCTAGTGTGAAAGTAGCCTTAGGTTTTGGCATGATGGCAACCACATAAAAAGAGAAAACTCCTACCACCTAAGCAACGGCACCGAGAATAATACCAGAGAAGGAGCAGGGAGCAGCCACACAGCGTGAGGAGCTTTACAGCAGGTGGAGGAAGGAGCCGGAGCAAAGCGTTAGGCTCCGCCCCCAGGACACGTCAGAGGCACGAAAAAAGCGCGCGCTCCACTGCCTGCTATATGTAAAAACGGCCCCCATCGCTGAACGCGGCAAAGCGGGGGTTAATGAGTAGATGGTACCCCCTGCAGTGGTGTCGGAGGAGGCCCCCGCCGCTGGTTGTTGCTGATGAATGGTGGATAGCGGCGCAGATACCAGTGCCGCTCTGAACAGACATGCCGCATATGAGAAAAAAAGGGGAGCCGGTCCCAGCAGGGAAGATGCCCGTATTAAAGTGCCTCCAGATGCGAGTCCTCCTGCCCCAGCACCCCAGACAGATACACACAATTCCCCAGTTTTGTTCACCCAGGCGGCCCCCTAGGGAGGAAGGAGGGGGGTAATGGAGGCAGCCAGGCAGCGGGCACTCCATGGGGGGCCAGGAAGGCGCCATGCCGACCTGCGTCCCCCATCTAAAAGAAAATAACAAAAAGGAGTGTCATCCTCCTTCACCGGACACTAAGCAAAGACTGACTTCCTCCTGGTGGAGCCGGGGGGTATAGCCCGAGGAGGAGGAGCTATTTTATATTTGCATAGTGTCCCTCCTACTAATACCTCTAAGCTATACCCATGGTCTGTGTCTCCCAATGAAAAAAAAAGTATGAGAAATCATCATTGTGAATACACTGGGGGCTAGTGTAAGGTAATTATGTCGGTTTTGTGTGTGTTTTGGAGGTGACAGGTTCCCTTTTAAGAATAGGTGACAGAAAGGACGCATCTGCCAGTAGAAATTCAACAGAATTTTGGCGTAGCTGCCCCTAAGAACTACCCCCCACAGTTCTGAAGTGTAGAAACTGTACCCAGCCTGCAAGCACTGGAGGCAGAATCCACAGCAGCAGTGGCTATGTAGCTGAGAAAAGCATAGAGAACAAGGACAAAAGAGGTAAAGACCACTTCTCTATAATGCCTACTAGAAGTTTATGAATCAATTACCTGGGTGTTACCAGTTAATGGGTGTGTCCTTGCCCCCCCCACTTGCAAGAATGACTGGATAGAGTTGGACTATGCAGGAACACACCCACAACTGATAACACCCAGATGGACCTTCACTGCAGACCATACATAAATCTCTATCATGAATGATAGAGGAATGGAACACTAGTTTTATGAACGTATACTCCAGAATTATCATCATATGGGGAATACAAGCAGCTACTACACAGACTTACTCTTCAAATAGCATTACACAGATATCCTTCACAATCATCAATCCTATTAAATCAGGCATACCAGCTGGTAGGGTTGATTCTTTTTCTCTGCAATCTGTATTACTGATGCAGAGAATTTCTTACTAGTTATATATGAACAAGGGGCTCGAAGCAGCAAAGGGGGTGGCCTAGCCCCTGAGAGCACTTCTCCACCTCTCCCTGCCCCCTTCCGTGAGACTGACAGGGCCAGGCGCAGGCATCCTTGCTGCTCTGAAGCTCATGCATGCGCCAGTGCAGATCTCATGTAAACTGGTCCATACTACTGTATAATGTCCTTCATTGCTGCGGCTTCTACGGGTGTACCACAGAGTTAGGGAGCGGGATCCCCTATGTAACCATATGCCTGGGCAGGTTGGAAATCTGCTAGTCCCCACCTGGTATTGGCTGTCGACGCCAGCTGTTTTAATCCGTGTGACGGGTTGGATAACCCCCTTTTGAATAATCACAAACTATGCATTAAGCTCGCCCTGGTGGCAGCTCCAGGTTTAAAGGGGTTCTCCCACAAATAATGTACAGAAATAATTAAAATCAGACATCTAGTACATTACAATTTATAACAAAGCTAGAACCAGCCCTGTACCTCACATGGATCCAGAGATCTCACCATTCATTACTCTTCTAAATTTATATCAAGCTGGAAGCTCAGAGGTGTGTCCTTTCTGCTGCAGCTCTCTCCCTATTACAGCTTGGGAAACAGTTGAAGGATGAAACTGAGTGTGTGTCCACTTACAATAAAAAAAAAAGAAAAAAAAGGGGGGGTTCAGATCCAGGTGCTGGTTTGAAAACTGCAAAATATTTCTTGTGGGACAACACCTTTAAGTGGCAGAGGTGATACTCCTCCAGTGCTCCTGTTCCAGTCTTTACCAGGTTACTGCTGGTCTCTGCTTCTTGACACACAGGAAATGGCTGCTCAGCCAATCACTGGGTGAGGCGGGTCACTGCTGTGGTCAGTGATTGGCTGAGGGCATTTCCTCTGTTCAGAAACGCCAGGAAGCAGAGACCAGCAGGAACCTGGCGAGTAGCCGCAACTGGGGATCGATGGAGTGAGTTTTACGCCGTTCTGAGCCTTTTAAAGAAATTGGCCAGAGAACCCCTTTAAACTATGGTTATACAGGAGGTGTTGGGAGCTCGGTATCAGAAAAGCTCAAGTCTGACAACTTTACCAATATCATAAATGAATGAGCACAGAATTCTGGACTTTAGTTGAGAGGAGGAGGGGAATTCACATTAACTTCAGAAAACCAGGAGTATTTTATTTTGCCTAAAAGTTAGAAAAATTGTCAAAATTGGCATTACATCAGGTCTATACACTCTTCCCTGCAATTAGGTGACCAACTCATTTTAACAACAAACTTTTAAAGAATTTCCATTTAAATCAAATTATTTTATTTAAAAAATACATATTTTTGTAATAGGATATACACAGATCAACCACAACATTAAAACCACTTCTAACTGGTGAAGTAAATGGCATTGATCATATCATGACAATGGCTCCTGTCAAAGGATGGGCTAGATTAGGCAGCAAACATGGGCGTACACACAGTATCTCACAAATGTCAGTCCACCCCTCACATTTTTGTAAATCTTTTATTCTATCTTTTCCTGGGACAACACTGAAGAGATGACACTTTGATACAATGTACAGTAGTCGGTGCACAGCTTGTATAACAGTGTACATTTGGTGCGTCCTCAAAATAACTTAACACACAGTTCTTAATGTCTAAACCGCTGGCTACAGAAGTGAGTACACCCCTAAGTGAAAATGGCCAAACTGTGCCCAATTAGCCATTTTCTCTCCCCGGTGTCATGTGACTCGTTAGTGTTACAGGGTCTCAGGTGTAAATGGGGAGCAGGTGTGTTACATTTGGTGTTATCGCTCTCGCACTCTCTCATACTGGTCACTGGAAGTACAACATGGTTCTTCAAGGCAAAGAACTCTGAGGATCTGAAAAAAAGATGGCCGAGGCTGTGAGAAGATCGCCAACACCCTGAAGCTGAGCTGCAGCGCCGTGGCCAAGACCATACAGCGGTTTAAGAAGACGGGTTCCTCTCAGAACAGACCTTGCCATGGTCGACCAAAAGTTTAGTGCACGTGCTCAGCGTCACCACCAGAGGTTGCATCAGTGCTGCCAGCATTGCTGCAGAGGTTAGAGGGGTGGGGGGTCCGCCCGTCAGTTCTCAGCCCATACGCCGCACACTGCATCACATTGGTCTGCATGGCTGTCCTCCCAGAAGGAAGCCGGCAAACAGTTTGCTGAAGACAAGCAGACTAAGGGTCCATTCACACGTCAGTATTTTTATCTTTCCAGATAAACGTTCCTGTTTTTTGCGGATCCGAAAATCTGGATGACATGAGGATGCTTTTAGCATGTCTTCCGCATTTTTGACGGATCCATTGACTAGAATGGCATGACGGAACGCAAAAATCGGACAAATAGTAGGACAGGGTATATATTTTTTCCTGGATCCGAATAAACAGAACCCACGGAACGGAATCAGAGAGCACCATGAGTGCTGTCCGATTATTTGCGGATTCCATTGAAAATGAATGGATCCGCATAACGTTCCGTTTTTAATCGGAACGGATGCGGAACACCAAAATGGACCCTAAGGACATGGATTATTGGAACCCTGTCCTGTGGTCTGATGAGACCAAGAGAAACTGATTTGATTCAGATGGTGTCAGGCGTCTGCGGTGGCCACCAGGTGAGGAGCACAAAGACAAGTGTGTCCTGCCTACAGTCACGCATAAATGGTGGGAGTGTCATGGTTTAGGGGCTGCATAAGGGCTGCCGGCTGTGGGGAGCTACAAATCATTGAGGGAACCATGAATACCTACATGTCCTGTGACATACTGAAGCAGAGCATGATCCCCTCCCTTCAGAAACTGGGCTGCAGGGCAGCATTCCAACATGATAATGACCCCAAACACCTCCAAGACCACCACTGCCTTGCTAAAGAAACTGAAGATAAAGGTGTTAGGCCCCTTTCACACGGGCGAGATTTCCGCGCGGGTGCAATGCGTGAGTTGAACGCATTGCACCCACACTGAATCCGGACCCATTCATTTCTATGGGGCTGTGCACATGAGCAGTGATTTTCACGCATCACTTGTGTGTTGCGTGAAAATCGCAGCATGCTCCTCTTTGTGGGGGTTTTCACGTAACGCTGGCCCCAAAGAAATGAATGGGGTTGCATGAAAATCGCAAGCAAGTGCGGATGCGGTGCGGTTGCTAGGTGACAATCGGGATGGGTGCGCGATCATTATTATTTTCCCTTATAACATGATTATAAGGGAAAATAATAGCATTCTGAATACAGAATGCATAGTACAATAGGGCTGGAGGGGTTAAAAAATTGAACTCACCTTAATCCACTTGATTGGCATCTCTTCTGTCTTTTGTGAGGAATAGGACCTTTTGATGATGTCACTACGCTCATCACATGGTCCGTCACATGATCCATCACCATGGTGATGGATCATGTTATGAGCCTAGTGACGTCAAAGGTCCTTTTCCTCACAGATGAAGACAGAAGAGATGCCGTCTGCGCGAACAAATGGATTAAGGGGAGTTAAAAAAAAAATGTTTTAACCCCTCCAGCGCTATTGTACTAGGCATTCTGTATTCAGAATGCTATTATTTTCGCTTATAACCATGTTATAAAGGGAAAATAATACAATCTACACAACCTTGAACCCAAACCTGAACTTCTGTGAAGAAGTTCGGGTCTGGGTACCACATTCAGTTTTTTATCACGCACGTGCTAAGCGCATTGCACCCACGCAATAAAAACTGAACGGAACGCAATCGCAGTCAAAACTGACTGCAATTGCATACCTACTCGCGCGGGTTTGCTGCAATGCACCGGGACGTATCCGGACACGCTCGTCTGCAAGGGGCCTTAGACTGGCCAAACATGTCTCCAGACCTAAACCCTATTGAGCATCTGTGGGGCATCCTTAAATGGAAGGTGGAGGAGCACAAGGTCTCTAACATCCACCAGCTCCGTGATGTCGTCATGGAGGAGGGAAGAGGATTCCAGTGGCCACCTGTGAAGTTCTAGAGACCTCCATGCCCAAGAGAGTTGGGCCTCATGCACATGACAGCGAATAATGGCTATGTGACAGCTGTTTAAGTAACGGCCGTCACATGGCCATTTTAGGCACCAATGAAAGTCTATGGGGCTATTCACATGGCCCTTCTTTTAACGGCCAGTGAATAGCGTCCGTCCAAAAATAGGACAGACGGACCCCACTGAAATCAATGGGAGAGTTTTTAACAGCCGATTGACAGGAGTGCACCTGTCTAACGGCCGTTAAAAACGGGTACACTTTACATGGCTATTTAGGGGTTAAAAAAAACCTCACCTCATCCACTTGCTCGCACTGCGGCAGTCTCTTCATTGAGCAGGACAAGCGATATGCACGGTGACGTAACCACGTGGGAGTGCTCAGTGATGTAATTGCGCACGTCGCAGGACCTTCGGCAGGTCCTGTTCAGTGAAGAGAGGAGACTGCTGCAGCGCGAGCAAGTGGATAAGGGTGGGGCATTATTTAAACCATTGGGGAAATTATTTAAGATGGGGCCCTACATTGGGGGCATCATTAAAGTTGGGGGCTAGGGCTGCACGATATGGGAATTTTGTGCGATTGCGATTAGGGCCCTAAAAACTGCGATAACGATATGCGATGCGATATTTTAAAGGAATTGTGCTAGAGGTCTATTTGCTTGAATTTTCCCATATGAGCCGCTGACGCGGCTGGGTATGACAGTTATGGGGGGGGGGGGGATCTGTGGGTGACGCACAGTTATGGGGGGGATCTGTGGGTGACGCACAGTTATGGGGGGGATCTGTGGGTGACGCACAGTTATGGGGGGGGATCTGTGGGTGACACACAGTTATGGGGGGGGGATCTGTGGGTGACGCACAGTTATGGGGGGGATCTGTGGGTGACGCACAGTTATGGGGGGGATCTGTGGGTGACGCACAGTTATGGGGGGGATCTGTGGGTGACGCACAGTTATGGGGGGGTGATCTGTGGGTGACGCACAGTTATGGGGGGGGATCTGTGGGTGACGCACAGTTATGGGGGGGGGATCTGTGGGTGACGCACAGTTATGGGGGGGGATCTGTGGGTGACGCACAGTCATAGGGGGGGGATCTGTGGGTGACGCACAGTCATGGGGGGGGATCTGTGGGTGACGCACAGTTATGGGGGGATCTGTGGGTGACGCACAGTTATGGGGGGATCTGTGGGTGACGCACAGTTATGGGGGGGGATCTGTGGGTGACGCACAGTTATGGGGGGGGATCTGTGGGTGACGCACAGTTATGGGGGGGGATCTGTGGGTGACGCACAGTTATGGGGGGGGATCTGTGGGTGACACAGTTATGGGGGGGGATCTGTGGGTGACACACAGTTATGGGGGGGATCTGTGGGTGACACACAGTTATGGGGGGGGGATCTGTGGGTGACACACAGTTATGGGGGGGGATCTGTGGGTGACACACAGTTATGGGGGGGGATCTGTGGGTGACACACAGTTATGGGGGGGATCTGTGGGTGACGCACAGTTATGGGGGGGGGATCTGTGGGTGACACACAGTTATGGGGGGGGGGGATCTGTGGGTGACACACAGTTATGGGGGGATCTGTGGGTGACGCACAGTTATGGGGGGGGATCTGTGGGTGACGCACAGTTATGGGGGGGATCTGTGGGTGACGCAGTCATAGGGGGGATCTGTGGGTGACGCACAGTCATGGGGGGGATCTGTGGGTGACACTGTTATGGGGGGGATCTGTGGGTGACGCTCAGTTATGGGGGGGGGATCTGTGGGTGACGCTCAGTTATGGGGGGGGATCTGTGGGTGACGCTCAGTTATGGGGGGGGATCTGTGGGTGACGCACTGTTATGGGGGGGGGGGGGGATCTGTGGGTGACGCACTGTTATGGGGGGGATCTGTGGGTGACGCTCAGTTATGGGGGGGATCTGTGGGTGACGCACTGTTATAGGGTGGATCTGTGGATGGCACTGTTATAGGGTGGATCTGTGGATGGCACTGTTATAGGGGATGTGTGCTATGACACATATAGCATCTTATGCTGGTCCCCCTCATGGCCCTATGTGTCCTAAACTGCGCACATAAATGGCCAGCCTCTGTACTCACTTTCACGATGAATGCACTGCAGAGAGTTGGCCGGTCGGCACTTAGTAACACTCCTCCAACTTCAGGAAGCAGGAGCGTTACTATGTGACGTTAGTCACGCGCTGGCCGGCCAGCTCGCTGCAGTGCATTCATCGTGAAAGTGAGTACAGAGGCTGGCCATGTTATCAATAGGAGAGAGATTGTTTCACACACTAGTAAAATACTTTACACACAAAGCCAGTTATGTGCGCGGGGCCCCTTCATATATAAATCGCGGCATTTTCGGGTCGGCCAAATCGCCATATCGCATTTGCCGATTATCGCGATTCGATTAATTAGCGATATATCGTGCAGCCCTACTGGGGGCGATAAAAATAAATAAAAAAAATACACCATGGGGGACATTATTTTACCAGGGGGCCTAAATAGGGGACATTATTAAAACTGGGGACAGCAAAAAAAAAAAAAAAAAAAAAAAAATACGACACTATGGAGGACATTATTTTAGCTGGGGGCCTACAATCCTGTTTTCTCAGAAGGGTGGGTCTAGAAATAACTGCCAATCAAATTCATCTATTTTTTATGTCTGTTTTTAATGGACACGAAAAACTGATGCAAAACAGACATTAAAAACGGACACAGACAGAAAAGGGATGCACACACTGATGCAACATGGCCATGAAAAACTGTCAGTGTGTCCAGTTTTTTTCCCACTGTCGTGTGCATGTAGCCTTAAGGCAGTACTGGGAAATAATGGTGGCCACACAAAATATTGGCACTTTGGCCACTTTCACTTAGGGGTGTACTCACTTTTGTTGCCAGCGGTTTAGACATTAAGGACTGTGTTATTTTGAGGGCATTATACAAGCTGTACACTGACCACTGTACATTGCATCAAAGTGTCAGATCTTCAATTTTGTCCCAGAAAAAGATAGAATAAAAGATTTACAAATATGTGAGGGATGTTTTCACTTTTGTGAGATACTGTACAGGGCCCATGGAAAAATGTAGGTGTCCTTGCCAATGAGATTTCTGAGAAATTTAAAATTGACATTTTTTTTTTTTTAAATGAAGCTGTTCTTTACCCACTTTACCTGACCTCCATGCCATAAAAAAAATGGAACATGTGGTTCAAATATGGTGCTCCTTCTGGACAGCATATTCCTTAGTGTCTTTACACCAACTGGCATGAATACATTAATAAATGTGCCCCCATACAGCTTAATGTCTTTAAATACATGATAAAACTGGATGTCTGCCGCCACCACTAGGGGGAGCTAAGTGCATATAAATATACACAGAATTAAATGGCAGCCATAACAATCTCTGAACTAAGCATTCCCTAGTGGCAATTGAAGGAAAAAGCCATTGGGAAGCAGGTGGTGGTCAGGGTCGGGCCCCATAGCAGTCGTGTGTTCTGCCTTCCTGGTAATGAGTCACTGGCAGCAATTGGACAATTAGTTGTTGAAGTTGATATTTTGGAAACAGGAAAAATGGGTAAAGGATGAGTGGAAGGACCTGAGTGACTTTGACAAGGGCCAAAAAGTGATGTCAAGTCGACAGGGTCACAGCATCCCAGAGTCCACACTACACTTACATGACTTAAAGGGTCACTAAACTTTAAAAAAAAACTTTTGATATATGTCAGAGACATATGAAAAGTTTTGATTGGTGGAGGTCTGAGTGCTGGGCCCCCCACTGATTTCTAAAATGAAGGGAGAAAAGCGCACAAATACTGCACTCTGTCTCCTTGACGTAGGGGATGAAAACGAGACGGGCCATACACTTCGAGTCTGGCGCACAGAGGAGAAAGAATGCGCTGTACTCTTACTTCTCTCCCCTCATTCTATAGATCAATGGGGGTCTCAGCACTCAGACCCCCCCACAGATCTAAACTTTTTATATGTCTCTACGGTATATCAAAAAGTTTTTTGAAAAGTTAGTGACCCATTAAAAGATCTGCTGCTAATGTCTGGTGCTGGATAATACAGGACACCTTCAGAGCTGTTGTGGAGTCCACACCTCCACATGTATCTGCTGTCACCAGGGGGACCTACGTCATATTGGGCGGGTAGTTTGGAAGTTTTGGCTACGAGTGTACAGCGTAGTTTTGAGAAAATATAGATCGGAAGCCGTGCTAAATATCAAGTGTAACTTTTACAAAAATAAAGCTATAGACAAACTCTCTAACATCTTGCAGTGAATTTAATGTGAACACTCCCTATAACAAGGTGCAAAGAGGCAAATGAAAAAGCTCTCAACATAAAAAAAATACAGAGGACATAAAAAACAAGCGTCCTTATTAGGGATGAGCGAATCGACTTGGGATGAAACATCCAAAGTCGATTCACATAAAGCTTTGTTTCAATACCGTATGGAGCGAGCGCTCCGTACAGTATTAGAATGTATTGGCTCCGATGAGCCGAAGGTATTACTTCGTGAAGTCTTGCGAGACTTCGCATAATAACTTTAGAAATAGATTTATACTGTAAAAATATATTTCCCGAACTCTGGTTCAATTCCAACTTGTAACTGAACCAGAGTTCGGGAAATGGTTTTTTACAGTATAAAACAATTTCGCGAAGTAATAACTTTGGCTCATCGGAGCTAATACATTCTAATACTAGTGCTCTGTACAGTATTGAAATTAAGTTTTATGCGAATCGACTTTGGATGTTTCATCCGAAGTCTATTCGCTCATCCCTAGCCCTAATAAAATGCACAGTGTGACCTGCTTCTGCAGGCTGACCGTCAGTGGGAGCCACAGCTTATAATAAAACAAAACAGTGCAATGGCTGGTGTTATAGGGCAAGAGGCACTTAAACGGGTTCTCCAGGCTTTTACTATTAATGACCTATTCTCAGGATAGGTCATCAATATCAGATTGGTGGGGGCTGACACCCGAGCCGATCAGCTGTATAAGGAGACGGCGCGCACAGTGCTGTCTCCCTTCCTGTCCACTGCTGCAGTCTATGGTCTTTGCCATAGACATCAGCGGTGAACAGGAAGAGAGACTGGAGATGGCACGTGTGCACTGCGTGCCCCATCTGCTCATACAGCTGATCAGCGGGGGTGCCAGGTGTCAAACCCCTGCCTATCAGTTATTGATGACCTATCCTGAGGATAGGTCATCAATAGTAAAAGCCCGGACAACCCCTTTAAAAGGGCCTATCCCACAAAGTTCAAACTTTTTTTTTTACTCCCTTTTCTCAACTTTCTGTGGGCAGGCAGCAGATCACATGAGACAATTAAGGACCTGCATATCCCGGGAAGCACTGCAAATACTACAAGAAAATATTCCCTTTTACATATAGCCCCAGAGATACATACGGTATGTAAGGGTATGGCAACACTGAGTGAGCAACAGCAATCGCAGAGTAGCGGTGATCCCATAGAAATACAACACTGCTGGATTTTTTTGCGACTCATCCTGCAAACCCATACATTACTATGGGATCATCGTTACTCTGCGATCCTGGGCACGACAGGTCTCCACATGTAGCCTGCACAATTTCCTTCTCCGCTGTCTAGATTCAGACAGGGCTATGTATTTCTATGGATTTAGAAGTAGAGATAAATAAATGGTGCCTGAGCTGCTTCAGATGCTACTCTATGAGGTTAAGGGGAAAGAAGCAGGGAAGCTACTGAGCATGTCTATCCAACAGTGAATGCAGGAGAAAGTGGACCAGAAGGATAAACAGCAGGGGGCGCTACATTAAAATAATAAAAATGTATTGCAAAAATCCATAATTTGAAATGCCCAATTGAAGGCATACTATTTTTTGTGGGATAACTCCAGGATTTTTATATTTATGGCCCATCCTCAGTACAGGCCATCAAAATCTGATTGGCAGGGGTCTGACACCCAGCACCACCCACTGATCAGCTGTTCCGTCGCTACGGTGCCGAAAGTACAAACCAGAACTAAGCTCCATCCATTGTGTAGTTCACAATAAAAGCAGCTCTGTGTTTTTGTTTTTTTTTAGTAAAATAACATTGAACTTTCATTTACTCGGGCAGCAAGCCCAGTGCTTGTGTGTAGATACTGCCGTTACATACTTGTTATGGCACCCCCAGGTGTTTTGATTCCTTTTCATAACATCCACCCCATTGCCAATGGTCACACATGCTCAGTAGCTCATTCCCATTGTCTCCATTCTCTTTGTATACAGAGTCATTCCTGCCGCCTTGCGGTCAACCGATGAGAATCGGCGCACTAGCAGAGACCTCTGCTCACCGGCACTAGACATTAATGGGATTTTCTGAAAGGCAATTCAAAGGCCAGCAGAGGGAGCATTAACTAGCATGTAATAGCCATATCTATACATAGGAGGCTTGGGGGGGGGGCAAAAATTATTGAAACAGAAACCCCTTTAAATATGCAAATTCCTGCAGAGTCCAGGTTGTGACAACCAAGGTCAAAGCAATCAGAACTCAGGAGCTGGGCAGACCGATGACACAGAAAACAGAAAGGAACAAGGCAAGTACATGGGAGGAAAGGAGCCATAAGCTAAAAACAGAGCGTGAACAGGTGGCGTTCTCACAGCTACTCAGGTCTAAAGAGAGCATCAGCATCATGCAGTTCTCATCCTTCCTGAGAGGACAGGGAAGTCTTCTGGTAGGAGAGCGTGTTCTCGGCAGGTTGGACAGGTGCTCTGAGTGTGGAGCCAGGTCTTGATACACTGCAAAAACAGACATCAAGATGCAACATCAGCGCTGAAAAACTGAACACGTGACCAGCATTGGCTTCTGCTGGAGCCGGGGTTATAAAATTATTATTATACACACTTATATAGCGCTACTAATTCCGCAGCGCTTTACAAACATTATCATCCAACTGTCCCCAATGGGGCTCACAATCTAAGGTCCCTATCAGTATGTCTTTGGAGTGTGGGAGGAAACCCACGCAAACACGGGGAGAACATACAAACTCCAGGCAGATGTTGCCCTTGGTCGGATTCGAACCTAGGACCCCAGCGCTGCAAGGCACCAGTGCTAACCACTGAGCCACCGTGCTGCCGGGTTCCTTTATCCAGAAACAGCACCACTCTTTCCTACAGGTTGTATCTGGTACTACAGCTCAGCCCCTTTTAAAGGGGTTTTCCTCATCAATATCAGATCAGTGGGGTCAGAAACCCAGCTCCTCCACCGATCAGCTGTTTTGGCAGCAGTCTGTGTCAGAAACCGCCAGAGCCGTAAGCACAACATTTTATCCACCGTGTAGTATCCGTCATCCGACAGATCAGTTTCCATCCACTTGAAGAGGACCTAAGATGCAGTACCCCGCATGGAAGTTAGTGCTTCTGGCATTCACTGGCTGTCTGAAACAGCGGACTTGTAGGGGTACCAGCTGTCAGACCCCCACTGATCTGATATACATGACTTATCACATATCCAAAGTACTAGAAAACCCATTTAAGTAAATAGGGCTGATCTACAATAACAAACATCCCATGTGTGGTGGCATTTCTTACCCTGGACAACCCCTTTAATCTCTTAAGGACCTCCGCCATACATGGCGCTCGCTCAGAAGCTGAGCAAGTGCTGTAGTCACCGCGTGCCTGCAGACACCTGGAGACAATGTCAGTGATCGACCATAATGCAGACCATCCCAATACTCACATGCTTGTGGAAGTAGTGACCGCAGTCCAGCTTGTGTACTGGGAACTGTTTCAGCTCATCATGGCAGATTATACAGGGGTCTTCACCAAAGGACTGTACAAAAAACAACCGTATAAGCAGTCAGTAAATCATATCCATCAGCCCCCAGATGGCTGTCTCAAAACTACTGCAACATCCACCCCTGCGGCCTCCCCTCCCATCCACTGCCAATCCCTTCACAGGCTCCCCACTGCCCAGAGAATTCACTCCAAAAAAATTAACAATGACACACAAATCAGTCCACAACCTGTCCTCTCCATACATCTCTGACCTAATCTCCCGATACCTCGCCACATGTAATCTCCAGTCCACAACCTGTCCTCTCCATACATCTCTGACCTAATCTCCTGATACCTCCTCACATGTAATCTCCAATCCACAACCTGTCCTCTCCATACATCTCTGACCTAATCTCCCGATACCTCGCCACATGTAATCTCCAGTCCACAACCTGTCCTCTCCATACATCTCTGACCTAATCTCCCGATACCTCGCCACATGTAATCTCCAGTCCACAACCTGTCCTCTCCATACATCTCTGACCTAATCTCCCGATACCTCATATGTAATCTCCAGTTCACAACCTGTCCTCCCCATACATCTCTGACCTAATCTCCTGATACCTCATCATATGTAATCTCCAGTCCACAACCTGTCCCCCCATACATCTCTGACCTAATTTCCTGATACCTCATCATATGTAATCTCCAGTCCACAACCTGTCCTCTCCATACATCCAAACCTAATCTCCTGATACCTCATCATATGTAATCTCCAGTCCACAACCTGTCTTCTCCATACATCTCTGACCTAATCTCCTGATACCTCTCCACATGTAATCTCCAATCCACAACCTGTCCTCTCCATACATCTCTGTGTGAACATCTACAACCTAGTGATAAGATCACACCTCTACATCATTAGAATTCTGCCACTTGATTTTGGCTCCTCCAGTGACCACTCCCCATGGCTGCTTCGGTTGGGGTGAAGAAAGCTGGATTATACCAGATGCTAGATTAGACGCATTCAGTCCAGTTGTGTTCTGTGGGAAGAAAAAAGAACAGAAAATGTTATCTGACAATAGGTTAAATAAAGTGCTAAATGATTCGGATGGTCTGTGACAGAACTCTTCTTACTGGAGAGGCTGGAGGTGGAGGGCTCTTGGCCTGGTAGTCCAGTATGTATTCTGTCACACTGCAGATTATATCCTCATGCGATAAACCAGACAAAGTCCCACTATTTCGAGCTCGGAAATACTTGATGAAGTTGGTAAGTTCAGAACTGCAAAAAGAACAATGACATACGGATAAAGCTATGCTGGAGGACAGACGGTACAAACCAGACGAAAATCCATCTAAATTCCAGGTTATAATGGAACAAAAACACCAAGGAGGGGGACGAATACGAGGATAGCCGTTAATCTTGGTGTTTGTACTCAGCAAATTGCTTTGTGCAGGGTTTTGCTTTCCCCCCCCCCCCCCCCCCAAGTGTCATATTTGTTTCCTAGCTGGTGATTTGAGTGCAGCGGCTGCATATCACATGCTTCCTTTTTCTCCATGTACGTTAAAGGGGTTATCCAACCCCTGTAATGACCCCCCCCCCCCCCCTAATGTCCAGGCCCCTCATATACAGGTGAAACTCGAAAAATGTGAATATCGTGCAAAGTTCACTTATTTCAGTAAGCAAACTTAAAAGGTGAAACTAACATATGAGACTCATTACATGCAAAGCGAGATATTTCAAGCCTTTATTTGCTATAATTTGGATTATTATGGCTTACAGTTTATGAAACCCCAAAGTCACAATCTCAGGTCCCCTTTGCTCAGGGGGTATGGATTAATTAGCTGACTAGAGTGCGACACTTTGAGCCTAGAATATTGAACCTTTTCACAATATTAAAATTTTAAGTTGCATTATTGAAATAAATTAACTTTAGCACGGTATTCTAATTTTTCAAATTTCACTTGTAGGTTATACTTACCGCGCTCCCTGGCACCAGCATCGCTCCTGATGCCTGCACGGCCGCTGACGCATCTCCACGCTGTGCGGATCAAAACAGGGACCAACAGCAGGTAACGTCAGGGATGTGCCTAACTAGCGTTCCCCGCCATTCTGGAGAGACTCGTCCCCAGCACGGCCTGGTATTGGCTTATCAACACCCCCCGCCACCACATGTTTTGATCCGCGCAATGGGGAGATGCAATGACGACGGGGATCAGGAGCAACGTGGGTGCCGGGGTAAGAATAACCTATGTGAGGTGCTTGGGCATTGGGGGGTCATTATATGGATAACCCCTTTAAAAGGGTGTGCACACCTACTGAGTGAGTTACTAGTGGGGCTAGACTGTTGGTTATGGGAAGTACAATAAAACAAATAAGAAAATGGGATCGGCAACTTCATCAGCAAAATGCAGCCACCAATTTGTGGTAGCGTGTATTCTGCGTGTGGTGCCCCTGTGGATGCCCTTCCCTCACAAGGCATAGATGAGGATCAATGGCTGCTAATTCAATGTCATTTCAATATAACAATCTGATGAGGAAGGGTTAGAAAGATTACAACTAAAGCAGGCCATCCCTGCCTTCTGAGAGTCATACATTTATTTTTCGGTTGCTTTTTTTCTTTGTGGGATGTGGGGTTTAAATGTGAAAAAAGACTGCAGCGACACCAGTTTTTATTATATTTACTACTTTTAGAAAATAAGAAACCTTTAAAAAAAAATGTAGTGTCTCGCCATATGCTGACACGCAGAACTTTAGTATTTTTCCATTGATAACGCTTTTTGGCAGAGCAAGCCGCAGCTTCACTTGATACTGCTTCTATGTAAACTCCACTTTATGATCATTTTTATTCATTTTTTGGGAGACAAGGTGACAAAAATAATTCTGCCACAACGCATAATGAATAGTGTGATATTTGTATTCTTATTTTGAGAAAGTTTTTTTTTTTTATAACTTTATTCAATGGATTTTTTTTTACTTTTTTGTTAGTTATCTGAACAGCAATTTTATCAACATTCCCTTACACCCTGCCAGAGGATAACATATCAGGATTGAGGCCTTCTAGAAGGCCATCGGCTGCCAACCAGAGGACAGGGGAACGTTCTCCCTGTCGGACCACTAAGATGCAGCAGTCACTATCCACTGAAGCATCTGTTTAAAGCCTCATGCACACAGCCGTTTTGGTCCGCATCAGAGCCGCAGTTTTGGCGGCTCAGATGCGGACCCATTTACTTTAATGGGGCCGCAAAAGATGCGGACAGCACTCCGTGTGCTGTACGCATCCGTTGCTCCGTTCCATGGCCCTACAAAAAAAAAACAACATGTCCTATTCTTGTCCGTGCTTTGCGGACAAGAATAGGCAGTTATATTAAAGGCTGTCTGTGCCGTTCCGCAAATTGAGGAACGTGCACGGTCGCCATCAGTGTTTTGCGGATTCGCAATTTGTAGACCACAAAACGCACAACGGTCGTGTGCATGTAGCCCAACAGTGGGGACTGGAGCTAGCTCGGATCTTGACCACTGTTGATGGGTGTCAGCTGAGTAACACAGCCGGAATCTGCTGTGTATGGAGCGGTCACACAAGATGTGTGTAACTTTACTTTTTAGTGACCAGTGATGTCCATATGAGGCAATTGGTCGCTAAGAGACTAACGTTAGCTAAAAACATTGATTTCAGCAGGACTGACCATCTAGTGTACAGGGGCCTCCCGACAGCATTTGTTAGGGGGAGAAAAGGATCAAGCATTTGGATTTAAACATGCCTGATCCCTTAGTTCTCTGAGAGATCCACCAGATGTGTCTCCCAGCAGCTTCATATTCAGAACACATGCACACTTGGCCAAACAGAGCATGCATGTGTATAGGACGCCAAGAGAGCCGTTGGTGGATGGCCATCTTAAATGCATGGTCAGAGCTGCATCTCAAACCCTGCTGCTGTAGTACATCATGGGATATGTCATTTTTACCAGACTATTTCACACAGACACATCAGACCTTGCTCTGCGCGGACAGAGGGAGGGGTGATGTCCCGAATCCTGAGAGCGGACAATAAGAAATGCAATTGTAGATGAGAGAAGCGGACATGATGTGAAGGAAAACACAGGACAGTAGGAATTGTAGAGAACTTCAGCGGTTACCTTTTATAATGTGGAAATACGTCATGGAGCTCCTCAATGATCTTATCAAATACAGTTGGTTTTGCAGGTGAAGGCAGTCTGCTGTCCGGCGGCCTATTTCCCTTTCTGTCAGTGCCAGTTGCCCCATGACCCTTTACTGGAGAAGGAGCTGGGGCCTTAGGCTTAACGCTATTAGATGCAGGAAGTGTCTGAGGTTTGATGGCAGATTTCTGCTTGGCTTTTTTATTGGCAGTGGTTTTGTTTACTGGGGACTTGACAGGAACTGGATTGGATAGTTTGATAGGTGATGGACCAGGGTTAGTCAACACAGGAGCTGAAATTCCTGCAGAAGAGTCTGGAAAAACCTGAAGAGAGAAGATCATACAGTGAGATACATTTTGTTTATGTAAGTGATAAGCAAAAGACATAACTAACTGTGGGATCAGATCCTTCTATGAATTTACTCCATACACTACGTGCTTAGCGAGCCTACCAGATCTACACATTACGCATTAGAAAAATAAAAAAAGTTATGGCTCAAGGAAGATAGGCAAGAAAAATTTAACCGCAAAAAAACTCTAGTATCCTAAGGCTCCTTGCAGACGAGCGTGTCTGGATTAGGTCCGGATGCGTTTAGTGAAAACTAAGCGATTTCGCAAGCAAGTGCATTTAGTTTTGTTTGCGATCTGGTTCAGTTCCGTTTTTATCGCGTGGGTGCAATGCGATTTAATGTGTCTTGCACGCGCGTGATAAAAACGTAATGTTTACTAATAACATCTCTTAGCAACCATCTGTGAAAAACGCATCGCATCCGCACTTGCTTACGGATGCGATTTTCACACAGCCCCATTCACTTCTATGGGGCCAGCAGTGCATGAAAATCGCAGGATATAGAACATGCTGCCATTTTCACGCAACGCACAAGTGATGCGTGAAAACCAACGCTCATGTACACAGACCCATTAAAATGAATGGGTCCGGATTCCGTGAGGTCGCAATGCGTTGGCATCACGCATTGCACCCGCGTGGAATACTCGCTCGTGTGAAAGGGGCCTAAGTGTTAAGAGCAGCCACATAAGACCATAGACACAATAAGCAGACGAGGACCTAATTCTCTTCTATGGGAGATTTTTCTAGGCATATTCTGTGACCTGTGCAGAGGTCAGGAGGGAGACGTTAAGCTGTGATATCAATGTCCTCTATATCTATACAACTTTGATAAGATAGCTACTAAAAACTTACCTGTGCAGAACAGTTAAATTACATATTATTAGGGCAAGTGGCCAGTGAGAAAATTGCAGGATTATAAAAAAAATATATTTTTTTTTATATAAATGCACATTTTCTTTTTCTTTTTTTTCTTCCCCCCCCCCCCCCTCTCCACATAGGGTGGGGGGTGGGTATTTGGGGTAAAATGTTATTGTATTGTTGATTTATGTAATATGGATCTTTGGATGGTCTGATTTTGTACATGTTACTTATATAATAAAAATTAAGAAAAAAATAAATAAAATGGTTTAACATAAAACGGGATTTGAACAATAGCTAAATTTGGTGATTACACTTACCCTTTATGACAATTTCCAAGCGTTTTTTTTTTGTGTGATTGTTTTATTTAAATGCAAAGAATAATATGCAAAGTAAAATACATAGTGTGGCAGTGGCCTTAAAAAGGTACTGATGGCCTCTTACTCAGGCTAGGCTATAAATACTAGATTGATGATCTGACTCTGGAGCCCCCACTCACTGATGGGGCTGTTGCATTCTGCCAGATTTGCACTCCCTCCATTATTTACCAGGCACAAAGTTGTAAATCTAGTTATGGTTTCACCTGGTACTGCAGCTCAGTCCTATTAAAGTGAACAGAACTGTATGTATCTATCATGTACGGTGGAGTAGAATAGAAAAAGTACATTTTTTCGTCTTAGTTTTTTCTTACAGCATTCGTTGTGCTGCATAAATGACATCATGGCTTTATTCTGTCAGTAGGATTACAGCGATCCCAAATTTATATATTTTTTGTTATGTTTTACTACTTTTAAAAGTTAAAAACCTTCTGGGTGTTTAAGGATGGCAACGGGGACAGGAAGGGGCAGAGGAAACTCTTCGCCGCTGTCTAACTACTCAGATGCTGCAGTCGCTATTGACTGTAGCATCTGAGAGAACAAATATCCTGCATCAGAGTTATAAGCCATCTGTACCCTGTATGGAGCGGGTTCCCCTCCTGAATGGGCTTCATACTTTACCTTTGAACAAGTGACGTACATGTATGTCACAACGCACTATATGCATATACTTACAGTGGTGGTAGTTGGCAGGCTCATGACACCAGACACATTCAGTGCAGTAGGACTCAGCTTTGCATTTTTTTTCAAAGCGTGAATTTTTCTATCAAATTCAGACTAGGACAGACAAAGATATAGAAACACATTATAAGTAGATTCATATCAGTATCCAACACACATTTCACAGAGAAGTCCTAAAAGAACCAATTTAAGTTATGGCCAGAAAAGAACAAAGAAATAAAAAAGACACTTCACTATTCCCTAAGCTCTGTCCCAGCACCGGGTGTGATGTGACGTCCATGGTCATGTGCACCTCTGCAGCCATTCACTGGCTTCAGTTGTGACATTTCCCCAAGCGGTAAGTGACCAGAGAGACTCAATGGTGCATGTGACTACGGACATGTAACAGAGGCAGCATGAAGGAAACATTGCCTCTAAAAAACAGAGACGGGGTGCATGGGTGAGCACCTTTTTTTTTTCCTTTATGTGAACCACTTTCTGGGCCATGACTAGATTTGGTTTTGGAGGTAGCACTTCCACAAAATATTTTATTCTCTGACCTGTTAGAAAGGTACATGGTGTAAACTGTAATGAAGGTGATCTTCATGCCAGTGACTGAGTTATAACCTCCCTTCTGATCCTCAGCTGTGTCATGCGACTAGCACTCTGACTCTCCAAATAACACAGCATCTTATGTGTGGACAGGAAGCCAGTTTCTCTGTATATTCCTAAGGAAGCCACAATGTCAGTCCCATAGGAATAAATAGAGAAGGAACTGACCCTCTGTATAATGTCAGTTGGAGAGTGTTGGTCACATGACACATCTGAGGATCAGAAGACAGGTTATAACTAGGGATGAGAGAACAGACTTCTGATAAAACATCCTAAGTAGATTCACATAAAACTTTGTTTCAATACTGTACAGAGTGAGCGCTCCATACAGTATTAGAATGTATTGTTTCCGATGAGCCAAAGTTATTACTTACAACTTCATAAATTGATTTTTACTGTTAATAAAAACATTTTCCAAACTCGTTTTTTTTACAGTATGAAGTTATTACCCTTTGGAGCCAATACTTTCTAATACTGTACAGAGCGCCCGCTGGTCAGAAGATGATTTCCTTCACTACAGTTTACAGAAGGTATCTTTCTAACAAGTCAGACTATAAACATTTTTGTCACAGTGCTCGTTAATGTGAATAATGTTATTACACAAAATAAGTAAAAATTTACTAACCTGTAACTTGTCCATTTCTTTTTTCAGTTTTGACACATAAGTCTCCATAGTACTAATCTTTTCTAATGTTACTGGATTACTGTGAAGAGGAAATGTGTAGAAATATGACATAAATCCGTCATTCTAGACATGGAGTCTACAAGTGTCCACTCCTGTATCTACACACAAGACACTTTTGGGTGCATTCACACATTGCTGTTTTGACACTTTTTCGGTCTATAAACCTCATCAAGAAATCTGCAGTTTGGGGGGGGGGGAACAAGACTAAAGTGTGAATACAGCCTAAAGCCTTATTCCCATGTCAGTGTTTTGGTCAGTGATTTCCATCAATGATTGTGAACCAAAACCCAGAGTGGAGCCCCCACAGACATAAGGAGAAGGGAAAGATCTTCTCCTGTTCTGTGTTTAGAGCCGCACCTTGTTTTGACTCACAATCACTGACCGAACACTGACTTGTGAATAATCCATTAAAATGGAGCTAGGAGGTCTGGAATTACTAGTTAGAATATGGCAAAAGAATTCTAATATAAAAATTGTACCTGTTGGCCGCTGGTTTTAACATTTTGATGCTCTGTTCTGCATTAGAAACTTTCAGTTGGAGTTTTAATAATTCAGCTTGCTTTTGGTTTTCTAAGACCATAACCTACAGAAAGAAAAGAACTGTGAGGAATATGTATTATAATTTATTGGCAGCCCTGATTGTCAGTTGATTCACCTTTGGGCATGTACACAGTCACAGTCAGTGTACATGCAAAATATGTTCCCACCCCCCAGCCATCTGTCAGCTAGCAAGGGAAAAATCCCCAGGCATCCAGGAGGCCCCAGGTGAATAAAGTCACACCTCAGGCAGCCAGTGTGGAGGCAAGCAAATCCTGCAGGAAAACCCCCAGCAGGAGGTCTCAGCCATGGCCCAGGATCAATGATAAACTCCCAGACATGTTGGCACCTACATTTCATAAGGAATTATGAATTGTCCATCCATCCCAGGCATAATTCGGTTATATTTTTGCAATCCTGGGGCAAAGCCGAACATCTACGTAGTCCTGGCTTGAGGCTAGGATGCCCGGGAGGGGAGATATACATATCTCCCCACAGAAACCACATAGAAGCACCATGTTTGGACTCTAATTGTAGCCGGAACCCAGGCGGATCAATTGGGCCCGGAACCACCTTTCTGCGACATTCTGGTCTGGGGCTATGAGCCCTAAGGGGTTTTATGGGTCATTTGCTGCTAGCACCAGAGAAGGAGGGGTGGACCCTACCCATAGGCGGGGAGGGAAGCAGCTGGCTACAGGTCAAAAGCCCATGCAAGCCAGCGGGTGGTGTCTTTTCTGAAGGGAGTCACATCGTGCCAATGTGTCTGGAGAGACTGGGAACCAGCTGACCTCACTGCCTCCACATGACTGCAGCCAAGGACTAATTCCACCATTATAACCCCAAAGAAACTTTCATCTTACCCAGTACCTGCTTTTTGCTCTGCTTTACCCTGTTGTACCTTTATCACCTGTATCTGTAACCTCAGACCACAGTATATATTCTGTGTGTATAGTGTTATATCTAGTGAGCCCTTAAGGCGATTAAATATATAATTTAATATTGTGCTGTCTTGTATCTCGATCACGAATCCCCACGTCCGTGTTTCGGCCTAGTTATAAGCTACCGCGGGTTGGTTTTTCACCCTACATAATCCCGTTAGCGGATCGGGTTTATATCAAACGAGAAGCTGGTGGCAGATTTCCCGGGCTGAGGAGGTGCTGTTTTCACTGCGGCAGTGAAAAAGCTCTCAGCTTGTTGCCTCTCTGTGCCCACGTGGACAGGAGGTGTGTGTAAACTGTACCAAGCTGACCTTACCTGCTCCTCAGGAGGGTGTAACGTCACGCTTTGGTAACCCGCTTAGGTGACGTCAAGCGGGCACGAGGGGTGGTATTAGTCACAAATGGATATTACACAATGCAGCTTTTAATAATGGAAATCAACATGTATCTCATCTCTGATGGGGATCCGACCCGGGGGATCCGATCCGAGGGTCCGACCCGGGGGATCCGATCCGAGGGTCCGACCCGGGGGATCCGATCCGAGGGTCCGACATGGGGGATCCGATCCGAGGGTCCGACATGGGGGATCCGATCCGAGGGTCCGACATGGGGGATCCGATCCGAGGGTCCGATATGGGGGATCTGATCTGAGCGTCCGATATGGGGGATCTGATCTGAGGGTCCGATATGGGGGATCTGATCTGAGGTCCGATGAAAAAACGAGACTTGTGAACTCACCTGTAAAATCTCTCTCGCTTAGTTCATTGGGGGACACAGGACCGTGGGTATAGCTGTTTGCTGCCACTAGGAGGCGACACTAGGCTGAAAACTATTAGCTCCTCCTCTGCCAGCTATACCCCCTCCAGCCTGGAGAGAGCATATCAGTTTGTGCCCTAGCAGTAAGAGAAGCAGAAAGTAAACTGAAACAAAACTAGAACCGCACACCGCCGTAGGACCAAACCAGAACAGAGGTCCCATCCGGCAACCAACTGCCCCTACATGCCGCACTAAGAAAATTGGGTGGGTGCTGTGTCCCCCAATGAACTAAGCGAGAGAGATTTTACAGGCAAGTTCACAAAAATCTTGTTTTTTCGCTCGTATCATTGGGGGACACAGGACCATGGGACGCCCTAAAGCAGTTCATGGGGAGAGAAAACCAGAACCCAGTGGAAAACAACTCCCTCGCGGAAGTTACTACACTTCGGCCCAAAGCAGCATCCGCCGAGGCCAGAGAATGCACCCGGTAAAATTTTGTGAACGTGTGCAAGGAGGACCAAGTCGCAGCCTTACACAATTGAGATGCAGAAGTATGGTGAAGGTGAGCCCAACAAGCCCCGACCGCTCGGGTAGAGTGGGCCGTGATCCCACGGGAAGGTGCCTTGTCCCGGGAGCAGTATGCCTCGGCAATCGCTGACCGAATCCACCTGGCAATCATCACCTTGGAGGCCGCCAATCCCTTGAGAGTACCTTCAGGGACTACAAACAGAGTCCGTACGCAGAAAAGAACCAGAAACTGACAGGTAGATCCTCAAAGCCCGCATGACATCAAATCGATGGAGTTCGCACCATCTCAGATGAGAAAGGCTGCGGGCAGAACGAGTGGAGAACAATGTCCTCGTTGACATGAAAGGCCGACACCACTTTCGGCTAAAAAGAAGGCACTGGCGGAGCACCACTTTATCTAGGTGAAACACCAGAATGAATTCCTTGCAAGAAAGGGCTGCCAGCTCCGAAACTCTCCTGATAAACGTGACGGCCACCAAAAGGGCCACTTTCCAGGAGAGCAAGCGAAGAGAGACCACACTCAAAGGCTCGAATGGAGCGGCCTAGAGAGAGAGCTCAGGACCAGGTTCAAGTCCCAAGAATGCAATGGGGGACGATAAGGTGGCACTGTGTGAGCCACCCCCTGCAGGAATGTCTTAACGGGGCTTAACCCAACCAGGGAACGTTGGAAAAACATGGACAGGGCTGAGACCTGTCCCTTCAAAGAACTAAGCGCGAGTCCAAGTACCAATCCGGATTGAAGAAATGCCAGAATAGTAGGAAGGGAGAACCATCTAGGAGGGAGACCGCGTTCTTCCTTACAGAAACTCAGGAAGGACCTTCCAAGTTCTGTAAAAGATTTTGAACGACGTGGGCTTTCTGGCCATAATCATCGTACAAATGACCGTATAAGAGAAACCTCTCCGCCTTAGAAGGAAGTTTTGTCAAAACGTAGCGTATCTAAACTCTGGTGGAAGACCAGACCCTGTGAGAGAAGATCGGCCCTGAGCGGAAGGGGCCACTGTGTGTCCCCTAGAAGAAAAATTAAGTTGGTGTACCACTCTAGGCGAGGCCAGTCCAGGGTGATCAGGATCGTCCGGATGCCCTCCATCCTGATTATGCACAGAATCCGAGGCAGTAGAGAAAGAGGTGGGAAGACGTACAGGAAAGAAAAGCTGTCCCACGGCGCCACAAGGAGGTCTACGCTGTACGCCTTGGGGTCTCTTGCGCGAACACCTCCGGATGGAGGGACCACTCCCCCATGTCCACCGTCGTCCGGCTGAGAAAATCCGCCGTCAAATTGGGAAAGGGTGGATTGGGATATCTTAGGTCCTTCACTGGCGCGTGCCCAATCTGGTTCCACACTGACAGATTGGTCCTTTACTTCTGTGGGCTGGAGAGGGGGGGGGGGGGGGGTTGGGCCTGCCTGGGTGCATGGCATGCCGAGCTGAGAGAGTCAGCCTGTCCACGAGGGAATTTAACCTTGCAAGTAGTGCTAGCATAGTAGGTGGCCCTGCGGGGAAGTACTGATTGGGTCAGACATGGTGCGCTGATAGTGCTCAATGCTGGAGGGGGTAGCTATATTCCTACCAGAATGTCTGGCGAATCCAGGTCCTGTGTTCCCCGACAGAGCTGCAGAGATCGGCGGAAGGAAGGAACATACTGTCGCAGTGGGAAACCCTTCAAGGAACTAAGCGCGAAACACTTAACCCCCGCATGACCAGGCGGCCGCCATTCGCGCCGCCGCTGAGGTAGTGGTATCGCTACCTCCTCTGCGATGCCGCTGTCCAAATCTGGGACCAGGCAGAGGGTTGAGACTGGAGAGGGAGGTGGGAGAGATATACTCACCTGCCTTCATCTGTGTTCTTCACCCTTCCATTTTAAACCAGCAGGGCCACCTCTATAGTCGCTGGCACAGAAGTGGCATGGGACTGGTGAGGGAAGGGCTTGGAGAACAGGTGGCCCTTGCAGGAAGCAGGGGAGCGAGGCTGCCCCGGTCCACCTTTTCTTCTTGGGGGAGGCAGGGTGGTTGGACAACCGACACCGGCCAGCCTCCACAGGTAAACAGAGAGGGAATGCTAAGCAGGGAGGTCTGCTTCCTACGACACTAAGCTAAAAACTGATATGCTCTCTCCAGGCTGGAGGGGGTATAGCTGGCAGGGGAGGAGCTAACAGTTTTCAGCCTAGTGTCGCCACCTAGTGGCAGCAAACAGCTATACCCACGGTCCTGTGTCCCCCAATGATACGAGCGAGAAATATATTTGTCTCATTTTCTTCCTCTAAAACTTAGGTGCGTCTTATAAGGTGCATTGTATATGTTTTAAATAATATACAAACATGAATGTTAAATGAGGCCATGTTATCAGTAAGCAATATATTCAGGTCTGAAGGACAAGAACAACAAAGTAATCAAAAGAGCAAATAAACAATACAAGAACATTAGGACCACTGCAAATAAAATCCAAGTTCGGCTATTTTATATGGTGTTGCAAAAAGGGGATGACAAGGGGAATTGCTACCAAAGGATACAAGGCCACAAGGGATCCCCATCATCTAAAGAGAAACATAGTATGTTGAAAGGGTGGAATGGTAAGAGGATATCCATGGTTGCCACACCCACGCAACAACATCCACTCCATCACTAACGGCAGCCATCTTTTTAAAGACAGCCATTTTATCCATCCTAGTTGCAACTGCCACAATGGGTCTTAAGCACCGACTGTAGGTGATTTATGTAATGTAGTGCCCAAAATATCAGTCAAGATAGAGCAGATGGAGTTCTAGAAAGCACACACAATGGGGAAGGCCCACCAAGTGTGGACCATGGAACCCACCACAGCACAGCTGTGAGACTGATGGATAGATATACGATGTAAGCACTCCGGGACATATTATGGTCTATCGAAAACATTACGAGAAGTTTCGATTAGATTAACCTGCCAGCTATTTTTATGGTTTCACAGCAGGACTAGCCACTGCGACACAGGCATCTACTGCCATCTAAGCATAAAGGGCAGCTTGCTCCTCTAAAGGTAAAGTCAACCAATTATAAACATAGGAGACCAAAAGCTTTCTTCGGATAAAGGATAGTACAAAGAGTTCAAGAGGGGAATAAGTAGTATCAGCTACACACCTAACCCTTCTCTCCTAAAAATAAATAATCTGTGATCATTGGTACACTTCCCGAGGGGTAGGTGAGTATTTTTAAATTGAGAAATGGTAAGCAATGTAGCCCTCTCTAGAACATTATGTAGACTAGGGAAGAGCAAACCTCTGTTTTCAAGTTCGGCGTAAAAGATTCTAAGAATCCCGTTATGAATTCGGCTACCATGGACCATAACATTTGGTTCGTGGAAGCAAAATCTATAACTGAATTCTTAGATCACCCGAACCGTGTACGCAGATTTTGAGAACAGAAGTTCAAGACACGTCAGGGACTGTCAACTCCACCAGGAGAAGGAGAGGCTGTTCATACCAGGTGGGAAAGCAGGATTATGTAAAAGGTGAGTTAAAGGGACAAGTCTCAACTGCATTTTAAATGTAAATCCTACCGCTTTCCACAATTAACAAAAAGAATAAAAAAAGAGTGAAGAGACTTAGTCTCAGCTGGAATAGGCTCTGGGGACCAAATGATCACTGCTAAAGAGATAGGAGCCAAAAAGTCAGACTCCAGTTTGACCCAACTAGGTGCCCCGGCGGTGAGATTAAATGAAAGTAGTTTGGCGAATCGTGCAGCCCTATAGTATTTAAAGAAATCAGATCGAGTCCTTCTGTCAGTTTGTGAAGATCAGGTGCTTATTATAAAGTCAAAAATATGATAAACTGGTTGTACAGGGTTAGGGTACATTCACACGACCGTAGTGTGTTGTGGACCCACCCGGCACCCCTATAGAAATGCCTATTCTTGTCCGCAAGCTGCGGACAAGAATAGGACATGTTCTATCTTTTGCGGAGCTGCAGACCCGAAGATCGGGGCCGCGCTCCGCAAATGCGGATGCAGACAGCACACTGTGTCCTGTCCGCATCCATTCCGTCCCCATAGAAAATGAACGGGTCCGCACCCGTTCCGCAAAATTGTGGAACGGACGCGAACCCATTTGCAGTCGTGTGAATGTACCCTTAGAAAAACAGACGGCTTACTGTCCAAAAACAGCAACAGTCCATGGTGTCCTCTCCTATAAGCCTGCAAGTCTCTCTCTTTAAATCCCAACTGCCATACACACAGTTGTATTCCAGGTTTCCATAACAACCCAGCCATTTTTCTTCACCGCTTTAGGCTAGGGTTACAGGACGACAATAAGTTGCACGACACATGGGGCACAACTACGCTGCTACATGCATCCATCTTGGATGGATTTTTTGCGACTGTCGTGTCGCAGTGCGACACCATAGCCTATCATTATAAAAGTTATTGAGACAAAATGTTGCGTGACACATCTAGTCGTGTAGCCCTAGCATTAAAGGGGCAGGGGGCTGTAGAGGTCACTGTTAAAGGGGCAGGGGCCACTGCTGTGAGGTCGGTCACTGTTAAGGCAGCGGGGTACTGTGGAGGTAACTGTTAAGGGGGTGTGCCCCTGAGGAGGTCACTGTCAAGAGAGTGGGGTGCTGCGAAACTCACTGTTAAAGTGGCGGGGCACTGTGGAGTTCACTGTTAAAGGGGCGGTGTACTGAAGAGGTCACTGTTATGGGGGATACTGTCGATATCTTTTAACGACACAAACATTAAGTGAAATAGATAAAATATACCCGTGCGTGAGAAATATACCACTGTGATCTTAGGAGTCTACATCTTATGTACTAGAAGTAATATATTTGTACCAGGTAAACTGGGGTTTAACCTACTGTCCAGGATTTACTTTGCACAACCCTTCAAATGCAATAGTTGTGTAACAGAGGAAGATAGAATTTATAAATCTAATGATAAAAAGAGGGATAAATGTGGGGGAGATTTGCCCCCAGTACCTCCTGCACACGCCCTGTACATAATGATCCTTACCTCGGCCATGGCAACCCTTTGTGCAGCAGCCTCTCTTTCTGCCTCGCTCTTAGATATCTGACTTTCCAACTTTGCCTTTTCATTTTCGAATTTACTGCAACTGTGAGGGAGAAAACAAAGTTTGATTTCCTAAAGTGGTTGACGTCTCTCTCTCTGCGGATCTACAGTGACAACCGCACGCAGCACGTGTCTAAGCACAGAACCACCTTGTGTGCCCAACGTCAATGCTTTAAATCCTGAGCATCCTAATATACTTACTGGGTCTTTGCGAAGTCCTTTATGTAGATTTCATACTGCTTTTTCTTCTCTACTATACCCTTTGAATATCTGTAATCATTTAGTACAGAAAGAAGAAAGTGTAAATACCAGAGGGGAGTAAAAAAATAAATCATAAAACAACTAAACCAATCTTCAACCACAGGCAGAATGTCTCACGCTTTATAAGAAATCTTTATTTCCCCCCTCCCCACAAAGGGGTTGTGCCGAATTTTAAACGTTATTGCCATCCACTTGTTAGAAACCCTGAAGCAGGTAAATGTGAACAGAGCTCCAGTGAGAACTTGAAGTGTGGACAGCTATTAAGAGTTTGTGCCAAGATTAAAAGGGTTTGTGCTCTGACAAATACTCTACATTTTTCAAACCAGCACGCAGATGTGAATACTTTTATAATTACATGTAATAAAAAATTTAGTATAGGCACTGAACTATTCAATAAAATGTATCTCTATAGCGCCGCCTGCTGTTTCTTCTTTTCCTTATAGCTTGTCCACCAGAGGTGGTTGCATAGTTTAAATGATCAACCTTTACCAGCTCTGTAGAGGAAAAGAGCTGCAGCAGAAAGGACAGGTTGGTTTTCAACCAGATCCCAGACGGAAATCCATCAGTTTGCCAGTATTTTTCACAACAGGAGTAGCGCTGCAGACCACGCTATGCCGGTTTATTACTATAAAGCCGATCCAGCGAGTCACCCACCGATCATTGCTTTCTGTCAGTGTTTTAATGTTACTCTTCAGAGCCTTCAGCTTGTCCTGATTTTCTTTTCTCTCCTGCAGCCATTTTTTGGTCTCATTTTCGTATTCCTGTTGAAGCCAGACCAGTTCTTTCTTTGCGATCTGCAGAGGAAGGGAAGGATATCACATCTTTATTCAGAGATGCAAAGAAACTAAAGAAAAAGTTTATCCATTATGTGTGGTTATGAAAGTCCTGGGACAGCCCCTTAAAAAGGGGATCTTTCACCATTATATCCTGTAATACATGAGTAGTACTGCAGATAAGGAGTCCAGATTGCTACTCTCTATATTCCTATAGTCCTCTGTTGTCAGCGTTTAAAGCTGCGCTGTAATACACTGTCAGGACCGCTGTGCATGTGCACAGGAGTCCTCTCCATTACCTTAGCAAACCAGTCCCAAGCGGGGAAAGGGGGAAGCAGCAGGAACATAAAATTGAGATTGGATTCCTTATGTGCATTACTGCAGGTAACAGTCCAGAATCGTGGGGATAGATTTCATTTAAAGGAAGTCTGTCAGCAGGAAATCCAATGGTACAGCTGGCACAATGCTCTGTAGGGCTAGCTCAGGTGAATGTAATAATAACTTTCACTTACTGATCCTTTGCTTGATTTGGGCCAAACAGACATTTAAATCCACATGCAAAGGCAGGCCCCTGACACTGTCCACCTTGGCTCCTCCTGCCTGCCCCTCCCTCTCCTTGATTGACAGGTCCAGGTTCCTGAATAGTCATCTCCCCTGGACCGGTCTAAATGCTAAATTAGGGCCCACATCACAAAGGAAAGGTCTCACCCTGACAAAAGTGGCGTATATAGATATATAACGCATAATAGAGAAGCTGGACCTGTGGTGATCAGCTCTTCACTGTGCATCATGAGGCACCCCATTAATCCATGTGTACAAACCTGAAGATATACTCTGTTGGCTCTAAACTATGATCATCTCTTCATCCACCAGACATCAGTAGTTTATCAATGATGCAAATTATTTGAGGATTTCCACCCAAAACTGCTAGCGCAGCCATAATGATGCTACTTTTGAACTATTGTCATAATTGCTAATAAGCTATCAGTTTGCTATAAGCAGAACACAAGAAATAAATTCAGAACATAGTCCTACCACTTTTACGCTAGTCAGACCACACATGGAGTACTGTGTACAGTTCTGGGCTCCTGTGAACAAGGCAGACATAGCAGAGCTGGAGAGGGTTAGGGGGAGGGCAACTAAAGTAATAACTGGAATGGGGCAATGACAGTACCCTGAAAGATTATCAACATTAAGGTTATTAATTTTAGAAATAAAACGACTGAAGGGAGATCTAATTACTATGTATAAATATATCAGGGGTCAGTACAGAGATCTCTCCCATTGTCTATTTATCCCCAGGACTGTGACGAGGGGACATCCTCTGCGTCTGGAGGAAAGAAGGTTTGTACACAAACATAGAAGAGGATTCTTTATGGTAAGAGCAGTGAGACTATGGAGCTCTCTGCCTGAGGAGGTGGTGATGGTGAGTACAATAAAGGAATTCAAGAGGGGCCTGGATGTATTTCTGGAGTGTAATAATATTACAGGTATAAAATAATCAGCAGGCACTCACCATCTGAATTTCCCATATATAACACACATACTGAATGATATAATAAAATATTATAGATAAAATATTATGGATGTTAGTACAATATATCTTAAACTTTAGACAGTATACGAATAGAATTAATAACCATATAACCAATTGCAAATGAATAAATATCCAATATGAAAGAATCAATTTTAAAAAACGAATAAAAAAAAAAAAAAAAAAATAAATCGGATAAAAGTTGAATAAAAGTTTGGATCTAAAAATCAGAAAAGTATCACCTAGGATTATTTTGATGGATTTTTTTTTCAAATAATATTCGAATGCAATTTCGAATGTCCACTAGGTGTGCTTGACTATTTATCCTGGTTGACAATCCAATACAAAGTTCGTTGCAGAATGTGCACAATTCTAGTGTATAGTCAACTAAATTTCGATCGGTCTTTTATCGCAAATGTCCTTGATTTATGCCCTGAAGTGTCTGTTGTGCTCAATAGGACACTAAGGCTGTGCAGTTATATGAATGGGTGACTTTCGAATTAATGATTCGATATATCTTGCATAGGATTTAAATAGTCAATTGTTCTTATACAATTTGATTGCGCTTACTGTAGAGGCGTCCCTCTCACAGTTAAGCTACTCACCCAGACCCAGAATTCTTGTCTTTTCTTTCGTATGATGTGGTTATGGCGCTCAGCTGTCGGCGTCCCACGTGGTAATAGATACGTTTTGAGAAAAAGACAAAGTTGTTAATTGTCTTGCATGAATCTTGCTTTTTCGGATCTGTACTTCTTAATCCTGCAGGATAATTTGATTAGTAGTTTGGTTCCTTTAGTCCGCCAGACGCGTTTCGAGGTGACCACCTCTTCCTCAGTGGCTTAAAATGGAAACCAAACTATTTTTCTCTTTATATATAGCGTCCATGGCTGCAACCAAGACCTGGATTTTCGGGATATTGGAAAATCTGGTAGGAATATGTCTTTTTATACATATAAAAGATGGATTGTCAGGTATATAATGTATAACTTAAAATGACTTAACTTTATAATCATTAATTGTCTAAGAGAGAGAAGGAAAATAAGAATAGCCAAAAAAACGCATGTGTTTTTATTACGTTTTTCTTGCAGTTTTTCTTCAAATTGCGTTTTTTGGCTTATTAAGTTCCTAGATATGTAATGTCTTCCTTTCATATATTTCTCTTGTTTTTCATATAAATTATATCATGCATAGCTTAAACACCATTCAACTCTATATTTAATAGTTATGTCAATGAGAATAACAAAAATAATCAAAAAACGCACATGCGATTATAATGCGTTTTTCCTGCAAGTTGCCTTCTTGGGTTATTCCTTTCCTAAATGTACATTGGCCCTATTCTATGTATTGTTGCATTGTTTTATATACAAAATATACATAAAATATACGATATATGGTCAAAGTAGCCTCCAACTTTGTACTCAATGATTATTTCAAAGGATGGAATAGAGACAGCCAAAAAACGCATATGCGTTTGTGATGCGTTTTTTCTCCAAATTGTGTTTTTGGGCTCATCTCACTAAGTCATATGCTGTCTCCATTCCATACATTTCTACATAACTCTATATATTCCTAATGATTACATATCAACTAAATAAATTGACATTCATCAAATTCAATAACATGGTCATTTTCTATATTCCATAATAAGTAATTAAAACATAAATAAATAGGTAAATACTTAAAATTTTTATTGTTTGTTAGTTAAAAAATAATAAAAATTTAAATTAGTTGTTTATATGATGTGTTATAAATCTTTAAAGGGAACCTGTCACCAGGATTTTGTGTATAGAGCTGGGGACATGGGTTGCTAGATGGCCGCTAGCACATCCGCAATATCCAGTCCCCATAGCTCTGTGTGCTTTTATTGTGTAAAAAAACAGATTTGATACATATGCAAATTAACCTGAGATGAGTCCTGTCCCCGACTCATCTCACATACAGGACTCATCTCAGGTTAATTTGCATATGTATCAAATCGGTTTTTTAACACAAAAAGCACACAGAGCTATGGGGACTGGGTATTGCGGATGTGCTAGCGGCCATCTAGCAACCCATGTCATCAGCTCTATACCCAAAATCCCGGTGACAGGTTCCCTTTAAAAACAATTTGTATTGCGAAAAATTGCTTTCTGCATATTTTCTGTATTGTTGTGCTGACAAAGGAAAGTGTGCCTTCCCCCGAGGGAGAGTCGTGGTGCCAATTCCAAAGACTAAAACTAAATTGTACAAAACAAGAAGATTTCGAAAAAGAAGCAGAAGAAATAATTTATGATTAAACAATATCCAGTAGATATATTAGACAAGTCATTGAAGAAAGTGCAAAACATGACAAGAGACACCTTCTTCCAAGCTAAACCAAATGACGTAAATACAACACAACAGGAAGATTCAATCAGAATCATATTACCATATAATACCCAACAAACAAATAGCAAAGATCATTAATAAACATTGGCATCACATACTCATAGATAAAACAATAGGACCATCACTAACAGAAAAAACACAAATAACTTATACTAAAGCATCTAATTTATCATTGAAAATTGCTCCAACTGTACAAAATAATAGAAAACAAGTCGATGATACAGGGTTGGCATACCTTGAAAGGTTTTTTTCGCTGTGGGCGTTGCAATAATTGCAAAACAATCAAGTTCCCTAAAAAAACTACCAAAGTTCAATCATACAATAGTACATTTACACGGGAAATTAAAGATCCTTTAACATGTAATACAATTAGTGTAATCTACATAGTGGAATGCCCGTGTAAAAAACAGTACGTGGGGAGAACAAAAAGGAGTTTAAAGACAAAGGATTTCTGAACACATAGCGAACATAAAAAAAGGATATGAAAAACACCCCCTGTCAATGCATAAATAATATATACACAATAAAGACCCAAGTGGAATCACATTTGCAGCCCTAGAAAAAATGTAAACTAATTAGAGAGGGGGAGATCATATTTCGAAAATGTCCCGGAAAGAGTCACGATCTATTTATGATTTGAACTCAATAAGACCAGGAGGTCTAAATTCAGAGTTCGAAATATGGTGCTTCATATAGCGGGTGGGCCTTTCCCTGATGGAGAGTCGTGTGTCAGGCTGTCTTTTAGCACCACGACTCTCCCTCGGGGGAAGGCACACTTTACTTTGTCAGCACAACGATACAGAAAATATGCAGAAAACAATTTTTCGCAATACAAATAGTTTTTAAAGATTTATAACACATCATATAAACAACTAATTTAAGTTTAATAATTTTTTAACTAAAACAATTAAATTTTTAAGTATTTACCTGTTTATGTTTTAATTACCTATTATGGAATATAGAAAATGACCATGTTATTGAATTTGATGAATGTCAATTTAATTAGGTGATATGTAATCATTAGGAATATATAGAGTTATGTAGAAATGTATGGAATGGAGACAGCATATGACTTAGTGAGATGAGCCAAAAAACTGTTTGGAGAAAAAACGCATCACAAACGCATATGCGTTTTTTGGCTGTCTCTATTCCATCCTTTGAAATAATCATTGAGTACAAAGTTGGAGGCTACTTTGACCATATATCGTATATTTTGTATATAAAACAATGTAACAATATATAGAATAGGGCCAATGTTCATTTAGGAAAGGAATAACCCAAGAAAGGCAACTTGCAGAAAAAACGCATTATAATCGCATGTGCGTTTTTTGGTTATTTTTGTTATTCTCATTGACATAACTATTGAATATAGAGTTGAACGGTGTTTAAGCTATGCATGATATAATTTTTACGAAAAACAAGAGAGAAATACATGAAAGTTAGACATTACATATTTAGGAACTTAATAAGCCAAAAAAACAGATTTTCCAATATCCCGAAAATCCAGGTCTTGGTTGCAGCCATGGACACTATATAAAAAGCGAAAAATAGTTTGGTTTCCATTTTTTTTTTAAGCCACTGAGGAAGAGGTGAGGTCACCTCGAAACGCTTCTGGCGGACTAAAGGAACCAAACTACTAATCAAATTATCCTGCAGGATTAAGAAGTACAGATCCGAAAAAGCAAAATTCATGCAAGACAATTAACAACTTTGTCTTTTTCTCAAAACGTATCTATTACCACGTGGGACGCCGACAGCTGAGCGCCATAACCACATCATACGAAAGAAAAGACAAGAATTCTGGGTCTGGGTGAGTAGCTTAACTGTGAGAGGGACGCCTCTACAGTAAGCGCAATCGAATTTTATAAGAACAATTGACTATTTAAATCCTATGCAAGATATATTGAATCATTAATTCGAAAGTCACCCATTCATATAACTGCACAGCCTTAGTGTCCTATTGAGCACAACAGACACTTCAGAGCATAAATCAAGGACATTTGCGATAAAAGACCGATCGAAATTTGGTCGACTATACACTAGAATTGTGCACATTCTGCAACGAACTTTGTATTGGATTGTCAACCAGGATAAATAGTCAAGCACACCTAGTGGACATTAGAAATTGCATTCGAATATTATTCGAAAAAAATTCCATCAAAATAATCCTAGGTGATACTTTTCTGATTTTCAGATCCAAACTTTTATCCGATTTTTTTATTCGTTTTTTAAAATGTATTCTATCATATTGGATATTTATTCATTTGCAATTGGTTATTAATTCTATTCGTATACTGTGTGTAAAGTTCAAGATATATTGTACTAACATCCATAATATTTTATCTATAATATTTTATTATATCATTCAGTATGTGTGTTATATATGGGAAATTCAGATGGTGAGTGCCTGCTGATTATTTTAAACTTGTTTAAATTAAGAGAGTAGGTGAATCACTTGCAGCAGGGCACCATTACCACAGTGACAAGTGGAGTGAGCCACTATAACCTACAACCTAATAATATTACAGGCTATAGCTACTAGAGAGGGGTCGTGGATTCAGGGAGTTATTCTGATTGCCTGATTGGAGTCGGGAAGTTTTTTTTTATTCCCCTAAAATGGGGAAAATTGGCTTCTACCTCAGTTTTTTTTTTTTTGCCTTCCTCTAGATCAACTTGCAGGATGACAGGCCGAACTGGATGGACAAATGTCTTTTTTCGGCCTTATGTACTATGTTACTATGTTTAAGTGACTACCCAGAAGGCTGCACTCCCTGTTACCTGCACCTTATTAGAAACATGCTAAAATCTCTTCTTTAAAGTGGTTTTCCAGCGCCTACTGAATGTAAGGCATGTAGGTGTACGGAGCTATATCAACCATAAAGAGTCTACGGCGAATGCCCAAGTACCGAGACCCAAGTCAAGTGGTTTGATTGGCAAGGGTGCAGAGAGTCGGACCCCCACTAATGAAGTATATAATAGGTATCCTTTGCAGGGGCAACTACTGTGGTGCATGTGTGTATTCTTACTTCAGCCGGCACAGGAGTCACCAATTATCAGCCGGCACCTCCACAATTAAAAATGATGCACAAAACAACAAATACCTTATTGCTTTCTACTGTGTTTTTAATCTGCTCTTGCAGGTCCGCTATTTCTTCCAGGTATCGTTTATGCAAGTTTTCATATTTTTCAGTTGCCTCTAGCAGCTGGTCCTTAAGCACTGTATGTTCTTTTTCCATACGCAAAATATCCCCCTGAAATACAAGGTGCATCATTCAACAACTGATACATGGTAAGGACTCATGCGCAGGACCACGTGCCGCCTTGCCATGCACAGGAACCATACGCGTGGCCGGCGTCTGTACCACAAAAAAAGTATTGCATGCACTACTTTTTGGAGTCCGGAGGCACGGATAAAAAAACTATTCCAATCCGCACCATATCATCCGGATTGCAGACCCATTCAAGTGAATACGTGATCCTGTGCGCACGCGGCCGTTGCCTGTATTTTGCAGACCTGCTGTTTGAGGGCCACAATACGGACACGGCTGAGCAACAGCCACGTGCATCAATCCTCTGGAGTCCGAGTCAATTTTGGGTACCTGGAGTCGGAAAAAAATGAACCAACTCCGACTAGATTTAAATTGGAATAAAAAAAATAAAAAAAGCAAGTTTAAATGTCCCAATTCACAAAAAGTTATAATTAATTACCGTATTTTTCGCCCTATAAGACGCACCTAGGTTTTTGAGGAGGAAAATAAGAAAAAAAAAATTTTGTACCAAAAAGTGTGCTTTTGGTGGGTTTTGACTAATGGTGGTCTGTGGGTGGCACTGTTATAGGGGCACCTGTGGGTGGCACTGTTATGGGGGCATCTGTGGGTGGCACTGTTATGGGGGATCATTGTGGGGACATCTGTGGATGACACATATATAGCATCTTATCTTATGTGTCATCCACAGATCCCCCCATAACAGTGTCCCCGTTTAGTGAATGGGGGCCGGCATCTGTTTTTGTAATGGCAGCGGGGCCCGGTGCCTGCTACATTCCTAAAGTGGGCGGAGCAGGCGGGTGACGTAGTGAGCTGCACTACGAGTGCCCACCCGGCCTCCTGACTGCCAAGAAGTTAGCAGTAAGTAGTACAGCGCTAGATTTAAGATGATTGGAATACTTTAACAATACCCACAAGTTAGATATGATTACCGTATACTACAGTGACCGGAGCCCGGTGTAGTAGAATACAGTGACTGCACCGGGCCCCGCTGCCATTACAGAAACAGATGCCGACCCCCAGCCCCTCCTCCCTCTCAGCCTATTCACCGGACGGTCGCAGCATTCGCCCCCCATAAGATGCACTGCTATTTTTCCCCCACTTTTGCGAAAAATACGGTACTTCTCTAGTGTAAGAATGCCAATGCATGCAGTGCGTCGCGTTACTGCAAAACAAACACGTTAAGTGACCATGAAGAAGCATGCTTTTCACATGCTTCACTATATGTCACGCAACGCACAGTTAAGGAGCGGCAATACTTATACTTTCCATTGTGTTGTGTTCCGCTGTTACAGGGAACGCAACGCCCATGGTTAACCGAGCCTCTCACTGATAACTGATTAAGTAAATATGTTTTTTTTGCAGGACTAGAGACACTTGTATAAGTGAAGGGAATGGATAGTGAATAGTTAAAAACTGAAGCTGTAAACCATTTGAAAAACTGCTGTCATTCAGCTAAGGCTATAAAAACTTGTAAACTCAGATTGTTAGCCTAAACATTAAACATGACTATGGGATTCTACTAGGGGAATCGGGTTTTTAAATAAATGCCCTTTCCCCTGCCCCTTCCTGGATCCTCCCAATGCCCTATCATCAACAGATCAGCACACAACGGAGAAGACAGCAGCTTCCTAGCCAGTAGTTCTGTGGTAATGACATGTATGTTGCCTTTCTTTCCTTCAAGGAATGTATAAAATACATTCGCATATTAAATACAGAGGAGTCGGAAGTACCAAAAACTGAGGAGTCGGACCATTTATCTACCGACTCCACAGCCCTGGTGTGCATGAGGCCTAGGTGTGCTATCCGCATACGCACAGAGCATGACACTGAGCTGGCGTACATATTGGTAAATGTGCGGGCTTGTGGATACCCACTTGTGATCTAACACTGCGCATATTTTGCAAAAAAATAAAAAATATATAGCAAATTTTAGTGCAAATCGGAGTGCAAAAATGATACTTTCTATGACTGAGTGAAGAAAAGCAGGTGATTTGGCGCTCTGTATCAGAGAAAAAGGATGTTGAATGCTATAAAAATCTATATAGGAAAGTATCTGAAGAGAATTTTGGACTTAAAAAAAAAAAAGTTTCTATAATATATTTATTTACCAGAATCAAAAATATGACTGGGTTTCTTAGGTGAAGATATTTACTCCCACCCACAAGAATCCTAATGTACTTGCTTCCTTTACCTCAGGGTTCTGGGTGAAGGGATCTCTCAATATTAGGCCTCATGCACACGGCCGTGGCCGTATTGCGGCCCGCAAACGCATCATGGATGCGGGCCCATTCAGTTGAATGGGTCCGCAATTCCGGAGATGCGGAAAGGAGTCACGGAACGGAACACCGGAAGCACTACAAAGTGCTTCTGTTGTGTTTCTTTCCGTCGTTCCGCAAAAAAAAAATATGACACCATATTTTTTTAGCGGTGCGGCTAGACCACGGACCTATTCAAGTTGAATGGGTCCGGCCCGCTGCACGGATGTTGCCCGTGTTTTGGGGACCGCAACTGCAGTCCCCAATGCACGGAACGGCTGTGTGCATGAGGCCTTACACTAACTAGAGATCATACAATGCCGCCATATTAGTAACACAGGTGGTAGTAATGTTTCCATTGCAATAAAAGTAGGCGGCGTACATGAGAGATGCATAATCAATAAGCACAACCCCAGCACTGGTAACCTATAGATAAAGCAGGACTAAGGAGACTATAGATTTGCTCTATACCCCCCCCCCCCCCCCCATGGCTCGGGGTCTGTCACCGCATCACCGACCTCTATCATGAAACTCAGCAGCTTGCGTCTTCCCTGTCCAGCTATACAGTCTACTTTGCTGGGTCATAGTCCACTGTATTTCATACAATATCTGTAATGTTGCAGCTTTGTCATCCCGGCCAGTTAATCATTAGTGGAGCGTTCCCTCTTTACAAACTCTACAATGTTGCCAATTAGATTTAGTTAATGATATTAGGGAGCCATCTGCACAGCTCTGTATTACATGACCTGAAACAATTCACAACCAGACGCGCAAAGAGCTTGTCGCATAAAAGTCATTGGGGGTCATCTGATAAGCCCCACACCGCTAGAGGATGCGCTTTATGAAGCGACGGAGACCTAATCATGAGGGCCACCATCATTACGGTCAGATAATTTTGCGAGCTGAAGTTGCAGTCTCCTGAAAAGTGCCATTACAACATGACTACTCAGATAACAAATACATTAGATAGCACATTCTGCCAGAGATGTTGCTTGTAAAGCTGGCCATACACATTAGGGTCTATTCACACGTCCGTGGTGTGCTGCGGACCCGCAACAGACCCGGCCGGCCCCCCCTATAGAAATGCCTATTCTTGTCCGCAGCTCCGGACAAGAATAGGACATGTTCTATATTTTGCGGAGCTGCGGGCCAGAAGTCCGGGGCCGAAACCCGGAAGTTCGGGGCCGCACTCCGCAAATGCGGAAGCCGAGAGCACTTAGTGTGCTCTCCGCTTCACGTCCGGGCCCATAGAGAATGAATGGGTCCGCACCTGTTCTGCAAAATTGCAGAACGGGTGCGGACCCATTTGCGGACGTGTGAATGGACCCTTACTGTGTACCAGACAAAACGGCAGATTGTGGCCCACTGTCTAATGTGTACGGTGGCCTTTCCGACTTTCCTTAGACGGCTCATGTTAGAGGACAAAAAAAAGATCAGGCCCTGGATTTTAAGCACTCAATCCTTGGGTTAGCAGGGAGATGAGACTAAATAAAATTAAAGAAAATTCTGGCAGCAGCTTTCTCCCCTCTCCCAATAGGTTTGCTCTGCGGGAGCATCAGGAAAGATAACGGTCAGTTACCCCACCTCTGCACGCTCCAATAGCATGGATCAGTCCCTTGTAATGCATGCATGGGCTAGCTGAAGATTACGTCAGCCATGTAACGCAGGCACAGGTCACGTGGCGTTCACTTAAAAGGGAACCCGTCATCAACTTTATGCTGCCCATACTAGCAGCAGCATAAAGTAGAGACAGTTGAGTTGATTTCAGCAGTCTGTCATTTATAAGTTTAAAGTAAGTGGTTGCCGAGAACCAACATCACAATCATTGCAGACTGGGCCTGGAAAAGAGTCCCGGACACCTGAGAAGAGTCCTGGTTATTCATGAATTCCTGCTCTCCTGCCCACCTGCTGATGACTGACAGTCTTCTACAGAGTTTTCTCCCTTTCTCTCTAGGGGACAACTGCCAATCATCAGCAGATGGTGAGAGAGCGGGAGATTATGAATAACCAGGACTCTTCCCAGGTAGATTCAAGCCCTGGGCTGCAGCGATTATGATGCTGGTTCTCAGCAACCACTTACTCTTAGCTCATGAGTGACACACCGCTGAAATCAGCATTTTTGTTACTATTTTATGCTGCTCTCAGTAAGGGCAGCATAAAGTTGACGACAGATTCCCTTTAAGGCCTCTTTTACACTACCGTATGGCTATTTAAGTGTTTTGCGATCTGTTTTTCACTGATCCGTTCCGTTTTTTCACGGATTCCGTATTCCATATACAGTATACAGTAATTACAAATAAAAAATTGGGCTGGGCATAACATTTTCAATAGATGGTTCCGCAAAAACGGAACGGATATAGAAGACATACGGATGCATTTCTGTATGTGTTCCGTTTTTTTTTTTTGCAGACCCATTGACTTGAATGGAGCCATGGAACGTGATTTGAGGGCAATAACAGGACATGTTCTATCTTTCAACGTAACGGAAAAATGGAAACGGAATGCATACGGAGTACATACCGTTTTTTTTTTTTTTTTTGAGGAACCATTAAAATGAATGGTTCCGTATACGGAACACAAAAAACAGCCCGCAAAACGGCACAAAAAAAAAAAAAAAAACACAAAACGGTAGTGTAAAATAGTCCTGAGGCTCTCTTCACAGTGTTTGCTTCTGTATGTGCAGAACATTACCCAGAAGTATCCCACTGTATGGCTGATCTCCATAAAGTACTAGCGATGTACTTCTGACATATGGTCACCTGCAGAAGTATTCAGGACGTTTTACTCTAATATTTATTCTGGAAATATCTTCGATACAATCACGTGTTGGCCCCTGGAAATAAAGTTTTGTCTCTTTGTGCAGTTGTGTTACAAGTTCCCACCTCGAAGTCTGGCCTAACATACATGGAAGATGAAAACTTTGGCCATTAAACAGGAGTTACCTGCTGTGTCTCGAAGGGTTGGAAGGGTTCAGTATTAACTTCATGGTGAGAATAATCTATGTCCACCTGGAATAACAAAAGAAACAAGCAAAAACTTCTGTAAAAGAAGGGCATTTTTCACATTCCTGCTATTCTACAGAAATTACAATAAAATGTTTCTGAAAACAGATTTCTTCCATATTAAATTATACACTTATGACTGTGCCCAGAGACAGCTGGTTCTCCTCCAATAGTTCACTATTAAGCCAATGGGCCTGTACCACAGAGGCCTGGTTTAAGCGCAGACCCTATGGGCACTAGTGATGAGAGGGAACATGTCAGGAGCTGAATCTCCACAGTAAGGGTCCATTCACACAATGTGCTGCCCGGATCCGGATCCTATTTCTTAGGGCCCTTGCAGACGAGCATTGGTCACGCTGCAAGTCCGCAGTGCAGCACTCGGCCTGAACTCCCAGCGCTGCCAGGGGTCACATAGCATTATATTGATTTATAATGCTATGTAACCCTTACAGTTCTGGAATGTATTGGATAACACTGACATAATATGCTGCCAGTGTTATCCAATACATTCCAGAACAGTAAGGGTTATATAGCATCATAAATCAATATAATGCTATGTGACCCTAGGCAGCGCTGGGAGTTCAGGCCACGAGCTGCGCTGCGGACTCGCATTGTGACTAACGCTCGTCTGCAAGGACCCTTAAAGGGACACTGACAGGCCCAATTAGCATATTTAGGTATATATATGTCAGTACAGGTCTTATAAAGTCTATTAAAATTATCTAAGTATCCCCCCTGTCCACCTTATAAATACCGAAATATTAAGTTTTATAACCTGCTTGTCCGGTCAACAATCTGCCCAAGGGGCAGCGTTTCATCTCAAAATGCGCCCAGCCAGCATCTCCCAACTGCCGTTCTGAAGCCCCGCCCAGCTCATCAATATTCACTTCGCTGGGCGGTGGCTACAACTCTCCCGACTCAAGATCCTGCGCACGGCCCATTCAATCCTCTGGGCATGTCCTCCGTCCAATCTTCAGCGCATGCGCCCGGCCTGGGTCACATCGCGCCTGCGTACAGAGCGCTGCAGGCCCTGCTTTATGCGCCGGGCACTTGAGTCGGGAGAGTTGTAGCCGCCGCCCAGTGAAGTGAATATTGATGAGCTGGGCGGGGCTTCAGAACGGCAGTTGGGAGCGGCTGGCTGGGCGCATTTTGAGATGAAACGCCGCCCCTTGGGCAGATTGGTGAACGGACAAGCAGGTTATAAAACTTTAGTTTTCGGTATTTATAAGGTGGACAGGGGGGATACTTAGATGATTTTAATAGACTTTATAAGACCTGTACTGACATGTATATACCTAAATATGCTAATTGGGCCTGTCAGTGTCCCTTTTACCATAGTGTTTGCATATGCTGTTCGACTACTTGTTTTCTGGTGAGATATTTGCATTTGATATTTGAGATATTTCCAGCAGTCCCATAGCGGTGAATGCAGGGGCGTACCTAGAGCATTTGGCACCCGGGGCGAACCCTTTGTTTGGAGACAGTGAGGAGAAGGAGGGTGGACATGGCTAGTCTCCTTGGATCTCGTCCTATAATTTTCTTAGCTTTAGTTGTAATATGTTCCCCCCCCCCCCCCATATCAGACAATGGGGGCATAACGCTAGGTCTGATAGGTGCTGGTCCCACCTCTGAGACTCGCACCTACACAGAGAACGGAGTCTCAAAAGTTGTAGAGGGCGCATTGTGCATGCAGACGCCCTCTATTTATTTCTATGGGGCCGCCAAAAATAGGCGAGCGATGGCTCTGCAATTTCCGTCAGCCCCATAGAAATTAATGGGAGCGGTGGCCGCGCAAGTGTGATGCGCTCACATTCACTTGTATGGGGTTAGCATTTGGCGGTGGCCAGATACTAGGAAACCCAGGGTCTTCCGGCCACCACCTTTCCCGCTACGTTCTCAGTGTAGGTCCAGAGGTGGTACCTGCACCTGTCAGACAATGAGGGCATATCCCAGCAATATACACCAATCGTCTCAGACGGGAATACCTCTTTAAAGAAGGATGTGCTAGAATACTTTTTTGGGTGGTATTTTCTATAGTTAATGTTCCTTACAATGCCCTGAAATCTACAAGTGTTTATCAAGATGACTCGCCCCAATATACACATGTATGTAGCAGCATAGACTTACCTGCACAGATACTATAGCAGTCTGAATATTTTTATTTCGTATTTCATTCTTAGAGGAGACCATAGAATTCAACTGGTCTGATTCTTCTACACATGATTTATCTTGGCTTTTATCAGTATTTGGTTCAGGAACTGTATCATCATCATCATCTTCGTAATATTCATACATACTAGATGAGTCATTGCTAGTGTAGTCATGTATTTCATCCAAATCTTCATCTAGGACAGGATGTTCAAAAGAGTGATTCCCAGTCAGGCCAAAATCTGCATCAGGTAAAGTACTAAAGTGGGGACTGTTAAACGGTTTGGCAAATTTCCGATAATTTAAATCCAAGTCACTATAAGAGATGGTGGCACCGGAGTTGGCAGACATATAATCATCGTGGCCGGCAGCACCATGTGACTGTACATTATTAAATGCAAGGGTAGTAAAGCATGGTGTGAATTCCTCGGCTGTGGGATTTAGTGGATAATTCGCTTGATCTTCTCTAAAGGGATTATCATAGGTAGCTGATAGCGCAATCATGTCGTCCACAATGGTAAACTCGTCCGACTGCAACAGGAAGTTCTTAAGACTGCCGGCCGCTTCCACCATCCTCTGAGTTTCTTCCGGAAAATCTTTATATTCTCTAATTAAACGTTCATCGTCTGGTTTCAAAGGACCGTATTCATCTAAAATCTGATAAAAGTACCTAAAAAGTAAAAGACAATAAATTAAGGCAATTAGGGCTGGGTGATTAAAGGGGTTGTCTCATTTCCGAAAATGCCATTTATCATGTAGAGAAAGTTACTTCAAGGCACTTACTAATGTATTGGGATTGTCCATATTGCTTCCATTGCTGGCATTTTTCCCATCACATTATACATTGCAGTGCATTTGCGGAAGTGACATTACCCCTTTAAAGAGGACAATTCGCTTCTCCTGACAAGTTTGTATTAGCAGCTGCTTACATCCCCCCCATGTAATAAAAATTTCTTACGATTCTATGTTATGTCATTTTTCTCTTATTGCTACTACAGATTTATGGATAATGGTACCGATAGGTGGTACTAGCTGGAGGCGTGTCCCAGCATAGCCTGCCACTGGCAGAATTGATTGGATAATGCCAGACTGTGCAGGGACACCCCCCCAAATAGTAACTCCATTCTGTACCTTTATCCAAACACTTCTAGCTAGAATACAAGAAGAACTGAAAAACAAAGACACAAGAAGATATGCTCCAGAATTGTCCTTTCATGTGGAATACAATTATTTACTAAAACAGGCATATCGAAAGTGGTGACATGTCCTCTTTAAGGCAAAAAAAAAAAAGAGAAAAAAAACTTAAATTATTTCAACTTTATGGACGATTATAGAATAATCTTTTCTTGCTAGTTTTTTCACCTTACAAGCTGAGAACTCTCAGCTGTTCTAGCGTCTTGAGCTCTCTCTTGTCTAGCTGTCTGCTGCTGGATCAGCCCAGGCCGGGTCTTTTCTGTCTGCACTATTTCCAGCTGCTGCAGAGGTTCCGATATGTCCACTTGCAGGTGGGGACTGCATGCTGCTCGTGACTGAGACCTGGACCAGCTCAGCCATGTTGTATGCTGCATGCTGTATTCATAAAGTTGTGCAGTTCAAAGAAAGCCGCTGGGAAGGTTCTGCTCATGCGCACTATACAAGCGATGGAGGGAGTTGTATTATTATTTTTTGTTCCCCTCTGACCTGGGCCAGGTCTCTTAAAGGGATATTCCCATCTCAAACAATGGGGGCATATCGACAGTATATGCCGGCTCAGTTTATGAGATAGGTGCAGGTCCCACCTCAGACTTGCACCTATCAGACAACGGGAGCATATAATAGCAATATGTCCTCATTGTCTAAGATGGGAATACCCCTTTAGTCTCTGCAGTGCACGCCAGGATTATTGGTGTGGGCAGCAGGGACTGATTTGACTACACAGACAGAAAAATTCTATGTGTGATGATTTTAAAAAAAATATAAAAAAATTGTCAGACAGTAAAAGAGCGAATCGCCCAGCCCTAGAGCCAATTTACTGAAGGGAAAAAAAAGGAGATTTTCTGCAATTAGCCACTGTCCCAAAAACAGAATCATTATTTTAAAGGGATCTGTATTGACTCCTATGTTGACAGTGAAGCCTGTGAGACGACCCTCTAACCACTCATAGTGATTGACAGCATTCCCTGCCAACAAATTTAGGATTAACTGTCAATCAGTGTGTGGGCAGGGGATTCCGGACTCGCAGGCCCTTCCTCCGAGCAAGGGATTCAGGACTCACAAGCTTTCCGTGTGGGCAGGGGGGAGCAGGACTCAAAGGCTTCCTTTGTGAGGGGCAGGGGAAAGCAGGACTCGCAGGTTTATTTCCTGTGTGGGTGAGGAAAGCAGGACTCGCAGGTTTATTTCCTGTGTGGGTGAGGAAAGCAGGACTCGCAGGTTTATTTCCTATGTGGGTGAGGAAAGCAGGACTCGCAGGTTTATTTCCTGTGTGGGTGAGGAAAGCAGGACTCGCAGGTTTATTTCCTGTGTGGGTGAGGAAAGCAGGACTCGCAGGTTTATTTCCTGTGTGGGTGAGGAAAGCAGGACTCGCAGGTTTATTTCCTGTGTGGGTGAGGAAAGCAGGACTCGCAGGTTTATTTCCTGTGTGGGTGAGGAAAGCAGGACTCGCAGGTTTATTTCCTGTGTGGGTGAGTGGGCAGGGAAAGCAGGTTACTTTTCTGGGTGGGTGGGAAAAGCAGGACTTGGGCTACTTTCACACTCGTGTTTGGTGCGGATCCATCATGGATCTGCACCGATAATACAACCGCATGCAACTGTTCGGAATGGATCCATTTGTATTATCTTTAACATTGGCCAAACGGATCTGTCTTGAACAACCATTGAAAGTCAGAGGGGGCGGATCAGTTTTGCATTGTCAGTGAAAACGGATCCGTCCCCACTGACTTACATTGTGTGTCAGGATGGATCCGTTTGCCTCCGCATCGTCAGGCGGAAACCAGCGTTTTGGTGTCCGCCTCCAGAGCGGAATTGAGGCAAACTGATGCATTCTGAGCAGATCCTTAACCATTCAGAATGGATTAGGGCAAAACTGATCCGTTTTAGACCACTTGTGAGAGCCCTGAACGGATCTCATAAACAGAAACCAAAACGCCAGTGTGAAAGTAGACTTACAAGATTCCTTTGAGTCCTGTCAGCAAATGAGCAACAATTTACAAAAAACATACTGTGAAAAATTATAGAAAACTCCATCTCAGCCATTTGTCCTATGCTGTCCCCAAGTAAGGCAGTGTAAGGTACATGGTTGATTCCACTTTAGCCTATTAATGAAAAACCTCAAAATGGCAATTTTGGACCTACGGATGAGAATTTTTTACTACTCATCTTTTCACTGCTCATAGCTTCTTTATGTTTCTGTCTATAACACTGATGTCTTGGGGGCAGAGGTAGCTTTCAACTGAGGAATTTTGGAGCAGTTACAAATTTGAATACTTAAAAAAATTTTTTACAATATTTACACAGTGCTATAGTGGTTGTCTGCCACTATTTGCTAATTTTATCAGCTGCGCTCGTTAAAACTATGCCAAAAGTATGTAATTCGTATTTTATATATATATATATATATATATATATATATATATATTGTGCTGTTATACCAGCTCTAAAACATTATTTTTTCAGTTGACTGGTGTTTAAGGCTGTGGCTACAAGTCTTGGAAACTTTATGCAACCAAAAACATGACTTTTAGCTGGAAAAAATAAATAAAAAAATAAAAACTTTAAATCAGCATCAGTTGCATGAGACTTTACCTGTGGTATAGGATAGCAAAGTCTAACACAACTTGCGAGCGGTGTTAGTTTTTTTTTAACTGTCTCCCACCGAAAATTGAGCATGCATCTTCATGTCGTCAGACACAAGCCTTAGCCTAATCCGTTACATTGAAGGAGGACACTTCAAAATGTTTGAAATAAATACTTACTCGTAAAGGGTTTCCTGGATCGGGTCTAAGAAATTATCCACCAGCTCCGGCTCACTGTCGCTAAGTAAACCCAGCTCATAGAGGGCTTCAAACTCATCTACATCACTACGCAAGGATTCAGGAATCAAAAATGGTTCGTTGGGGTCCAGAAGGCTTCTGAATACATAAAATACAGTTGTAAGATTTTATAACAGGTATGTACAGTTGTTTTCAAAATAATAGTGTGTTTAAAAAAGTGAATAAAGCTCAAAATCCTTCTAATAGCTTTTATTTCCATACACACAAATGCATTGGGACATTCTATTCCAAATCAGAAAAATATATCAAATTTGTGTTCCTCTAAAAAAAAAAAAAAAAAAAAAAAGGAAGAAAAGGGAATATCTGACTGTTCAAAAAAAATAGCAGTTTATATTCTTTTTTACAAACTCAAACATTCACTATATAAACTGAAAAATGTTTGAAGATTTTGCTTTTCTTTGAATCACTTGCCTAATATTTAGTTGTATAGCCGCTGTTTCTGAGAACTGCTGGACATTGTGTTGCTCGGAGTCACCGCCTTCTGGCCCCTGTGGACAGGTATTCCAGCCCAGGATGATTGGACTACATTCCACAGTTCTTTATTTCTTGGTTTTGCCTCAGAAACTGCATTTTTGATGTCACCCCACAAGTTTCCTATTGGATTAAGATCCGGGGATTGGGCTGGCCACTCTATAACGGCAATCTTGTTGGTCTGGAACCAAGATGTTGCCCGTTTACTGGTGAGTTTGGGGTCGTTGTCTTGTTGGAACACCCATTTCAAGGGCATTTCCTCTTCAGCATAAGGCAGCATGACCTCTTCAAGTATTCTGATATATTCAAACTGATCCATGATCCCTGGTCTGCGATAAATAGGCCCAACACTGTAGTATATGAACATCCCCATATCATGATGCTTGCACCACTATGCTTCACTGTCTTCAGAGTGTACTGTGGCTGGAATTCAGTGTTTGGGGGTCGTCTGACAAACTGTCTCCGGCCACTAGACCCAAAAAGAACAATCTTACTTTTATCAGTCCACAAAATGTCTCTTTAGGCCGTCAATGTGCTCTTTGGCAAATTGTAACCTCTTCAGCACATGTCTTTTTTTCAACAGTTGGACTTTGCGGGGGCTTCTTGCAGATAGCTTGGCTTCACATAGGCGTCTTCTAATTGTAACAGTGCTCACAGGTAACTTTAGACCTTCTTTGATCTTCCTGGAGCTGATTGTTGGCCGAGTCCTTGCCATTTTGGCTATTCTTCTATCCATCCCAACGGTAGTTTTTAGCTTTCTTCCACCTCTTTCAGGTTTTGGTTGCCATTTTAAAGCATCCTATCATTTTCTGGACTTCTTTATATGTTTTCCCCTCTCCAATCAACTTTTTAATCAAGGTACGCTGTTCTTCTGAACAATGTCTGGAACGACCCAATTTTTCTCCGAATTTCAGAGAGAAATGCACTGTAACCAGCATGTACAACATTTGCTGCCTTCCTTCCTTAAATAAGGGCAATAGTTGCCACCTGTTTTTCAAAGAATTAATGATCTCACTCATTGAACTCCACACTGCTATTATTTTGAACATGCCTATTTCAATAAGTGATTGAATTACAGAGAATTAGCAGCATGCATGTCATGACTGTTGGATTTCTATTACTCTACTACAGCAGTTAGTAAATTTGTCATGTAGAAAACGAGATTTTTGTGAAACTCACCTGTAAAATCTCTTTCTCGCGTGGTTCATTGGGGGACACAGGACCGTGGGTATAGCTTGCTGCTGCCACTAGGAGGCGACACTAGGCTGAAAAGTGATAACTCCTCCCCTGCAGGCTATACCCCCTCCAGCCTGGAGAGAGCATATCAGTTTGTGCCCAAGCAATAGGAGTAGGAAAAAATAACCATACGGTAAACAATCAACAAATGACCAACAAATGACCAACGCCAGCCGGAGCAAACCAGAACTGGGGCCATACTGGCTCCACAACCGCCAACAATCACAGCAAACAGAAATCACTGGGTGGGAGCTGTGTCCCCCAATGAACCACGCGAGAAAGAGATTTTACAGGTGAGTTTCACAAAAATCTCGTTTTCTCGCTGGTATCATTGGGGGACACAGGACCGTGGGACGTCCTAAAGCAGTCCACGGGGAGGGAACAAATCACATGCCCATGGAGAAGAACACCCTCGAGGATGCGTAACTCACTGCCGCCTGCAAGAATTTGCTGCCCGGAACAGTACCCGCCGGCGCCTAGGAAGGCACCCGGTAAGACTTGAAGAACGTGTGCCCGGAAGACCAAGATACCGCCTTCAACACTGGAAGCTACTGCATGAAGGAGATGGACCCGAGAAGCGCCGACCGCAGGTCGGGTGGGCCAAGACTCAGCTGGGCGTTGCTCACCCGAGGGCGCATGCCCGAGCAACTGTTGAACAGATCAATCTGAAAAACATCCCTTGGAGGCCGCAGCCTTGACAAGGACCCCAAGATAAGAATTGGTAGAAGTCCGTAGGGCTGTAAGTGCTAGACAAGGACAAGCAAGTTCAGAGGCCAAATCACATGGCTGATGGAGAGCTCGGTCCATGTACTACGAGGGAGAAAGAAAAGAAACCCATGTCTGCGAGGCGTGGAAAGGCGACCACCTTCTGCGAAAAAAGAGGATCCTGGACGGAACACTGCCCGATGCCATACTCAAAGAAAACAGTACGCACAAGAAGGCAAATCAATTCAGAGAAAAAAATAAAAATAAAAAATAACGCCACCAACAGCTGGCTCCCGGCCGCAGCTGTGGAAGCAGAACTAAAAAGGCCAAGCCCGTAGGATTCACCTCTGGCCCAGAGAACACCCCCTAGGGAGCGGAATATCGGTAGACCAACGCCCCTATAGCCATAGAGGCTGGTGGTGAGATTTCTAGTGAGAGAAGCTGCCTGAGAAACACAAAGAAACAAACGCCTGAGCCAGGCGTGCCCCACTGCAGGTCAAAGGATCAATGCCCCACGGGAAAGGGATAGTAAAGCCAATGAGAGCACCGCCAGTGATGGGAAACCCCGTCAGTGACCATATTTCAACAAAGCGGCAACGCTGCCTGGAAGGGCAGATGAGTGGAACAAAGATGAGAGAAATACTCTAGTCGGGTGAAGTTCGACCACGACGTCCAACGCCTCCACCATACCCGAGGAACCCTGGGTCCGTGAAAAAATAGAGATGGGCTTCCAGAGCCGTACCACCCATGACTACTGGTCAGCTAGACAGGAGGATAAGGAGATCAGTCATCCACCACGAGGGGAGACCGGAAAGGAAACGTGTGATCCGTACCGGGGACGAAACCCCTACTAGCGGGGGACGTCGCAACAGACACCCGCTCTACCCGTCTTGGGAGGGCCCTCAGTCAACCCCCGGAATGAGCAGTGAATGAACAACCACCATTGCTTGAGGTGATATCACTGACATCTGAAGACAGGTAGCACCAATGGCTATACGGTATGACTACTAGAATCCAGGTCCCGCTTAGAACGGCAATCTAGTGTTGACGAGTGCCGTAGGGACTGATCTACCCAGTAGAACGCACTCAAAAGGTAGGTGCTGATCAGCCATGGCAACTACACTATCACCATCCCCGAGCCGACGACAGAAGGACAATAGTCAACAATAATAATGAAGAGGACCGGCACTCATTGTAGTCTTCAACAGAAGATGATGTCTCTATTGGACACATACAACTGACGCGTTTCGGCTAACATCACGGGCGTCTCTCAAACATATGGATATGGATTGGATGTGGCAGAAGGACAACAGTTGTCAGAGCCACGGACCCCCATTGGTAGTAAACCAAAAAGAGGCCAGAACTAAAGCCCATTCCCATGTGAAACTGGAGCTCTACAGCGTCTAGTGGTGATGCGATCCTCCGCCGGAAGGGGGGGCCCTACAAGGGAAGCCCCAAGAGTAATGCTCACGCCATACTCCAGCCGAAGAGTAGGCCACCCGTAGAGGTCACTGATTCTCTTGTCAGAGGAATCTGTTGCCTGACGAAAGAACTGTGCAGAAGGAACCTCAGCATGTAGTGGTGACTCAAACACCCCTCGTGCGGTAGGGGCTACCGCATGCTCCGCCAGCGTGGACATGAGGGGAAGGCCTGAGGACATCCAGTAGAAGTTCTGGTATCAAGCTGGCCCAGCCAGTAGAGCTAACCTTAACCCTCCACCTGACAAGGGCGCTGAACAGGAGCAACTGCCGAATTAGTACCAGGGCAGAACCCCTACCTGAGGGGGGTCGTCTCGCTACAGCGATTAGGAGCATCTAGCCCTAGCACGAAGACTACCCTGCGAAGGATAAGCCGTTGTAGTAGCCACTGCAGATTGCCAGCATAACGCCCTCACCCAGACAAGGATGAGTGGTAGACGAAGCACCCGGAGTCGGTGGAATATTCGGCTTGCCGGATCTTGACCACAGTACTCTGTGCAGTGTGACTGACCTGAAACGGTGGAGGCTCATAGGGATAGGGAGTCACTAGGACACACAAGGCTGGTGACCCCCTGAGAGCACAAAGGCCACATTCTTGTGTCTCCAATAAGTGCATGAAGAAAAAGGGATACAATATGAGAGTATCCATAGTATCCAGTGGCAAAAATTGGATTTTTTGTACTCACCGTAAAATCCTTTTCTCGTAGTAGGCATTGGGGGACACAGCACCATGGGTATATGTCCAACTACCACTAGGAGGCACTAGACACAAAAAGTGTTGGCTCCTCCCAGGTGGGCTATACCCTCTCCACAGGCACGAGGCTATTCAGTTTGTACCAAAAGCAGTAGGAGAGAGAAGAAAAGCAAGGAACCAACAACTCCCGAACCGGGAAAGATCAAAAGACCAGCCCGGAGAAGCGGAAGAAAAAACATAGGGTGGGATCTGTGTCCCCCAATGCCTACTACGAGAAAAGGATTTTACGGTGAGTACAAAAAATCCAATTTTCTCGTGCATGGCATTGGGGGACACAGCACCATGGGACGTCCCAAAGCAGTCCCTGAGGGAGGGAAAAGAAGAGACGCGCCACCGGTTGGGCATACAGGTGCAGGAGAACCATGTGACCCAACGGGAAAAAACACGAGATGGGCAAGAGGTTCCATAACAAGGAAGAAACCTCAGAAGAAGCAGGGAAGACTGCCAGCACCCCAGGACAAATGACTGGAAGAAAATCCCAAATGCAAGAAGGTGGCAAAAGGAAACAGAGCGCAGCCAAGGGCTGGAGAAAAAATTAGGACAGCACCGCGTGGTGAAACTACCCAACGCTCTACATTGTCTCAGACCCAAAAAACCTGTGGCCATCCCCTGAAAGGCCAGGGGAGAAAAGAAACAGGGAAGCACTGAAAACCAAACGAGTGGGGGAAGCCATAGCAAGGCTCACATGTGAAGGGAGGGGACTCCCCTCACCGCAAGGCCAGGAAAGAAGCTAAGCGCCCCATGTAAAGGTGAACCCAAGGCTGCTAGAGGAAACCGCCAACCCTGGAGAAGGAGGGGGTTGTAGGTAAAAACCAGGAAAAGAACGATAGCTCCTGCGTCCCCAAAAACAGGAGACGAGGCAGAAGCCTCCGAAACAAGATATCACCGTGAAGCGTAAGACCAGAGGAAACTCTGGGCATGTGAAGTATCATGGAAAAAAGAAGCCAGATACAGGCCAGGCAACCTCGGCAGGACACACTGGACTGAGAGACATGGGAGTAGAAGGAGAGCACTCCAAAAAACCTAAAGAGGAAAGGTCCTACAACAGGAGGAGGTCCCTCCCGAAGGAGACCATACGGTGGAACTGCAAACCGCAGCACTAAACCACTCAATACCAGGTACTTGACGTGGGAGGATGGAAAAAAAGAGACACAAATCCAAGAGGACCTCAAATGAACAGGGACTCCCGAAAGGAGTACCCAGTACGGGCTCACAAGGAACCAGGAGCTGAACCACCAGAAGACAACGCAAGCCAGAATATCCAGGAAAGGCGAAAAGAAACCACCATAGGGGAAGGGGCATTGGCCATGGACAACTAGCCGTACCAAGAATATTGACCAGCAAACCTTAAACATTGTCCCAGAGAGGGCAAGAACAGCAGCTCGGGATGTACCACAAAACGACAGACATCCATATGCATAAGGAATGCAGAAGTCGCCATGAAAAAACCGGGGTAGCCTACATAGAAATGTAGAAACCAGCTGCGACCGGCATACAGAAAACTTCCAGGGGGGAGAAAGTACCAGACAGGTGCAGACGACGGCAAGGTCCAAGAGGACTGCCCCTTCGCCATGTAGCACAACTAAGCAGAAAATACAAGGGAATACCGAAAACACCTGGACCCAGAAGGAACTACGGGGCCCTGTCCGATACCAGAGCAATCAGCTGAAAATTCAGACAGGTGTGTGTGGCGCTCAGAGGTCCTGTCCTTGACCCGTCAGGGAGGACGTCCAGCAATGATAAAAGCCGTGGACCCAGAAGGATTCCGTGTGGCGGACATCCAGCGATGACAGAAAACCGCAACCGCGGCCGATGCCACCAGCTACGTGTCCAAACAAGGTAGAAGATCCAGTGGAGATCCTTGTACTTCACCAGGAATGGGCCGCTCAGCAATTAGGAAACAACGCGAGTACTCCCCTATAACATGGGGTAACGCGGAGCACAGCATACCGTAGTACCGTAAAGAGAAGGCAAGAGCAACTACAGCACAAAGGCCAACAACCACCTGGCCACGGAGTAGGGAGCGTGGTTGAATGAGGACCACCCGCCGGATCAGACAGATCGGTCATATACTGGAGCTACCAGAAGTAGCAGTAGACCGACAAGGTGGGGGTTGGGCTGGCCCACACCTGCCAGACATGGTAACCATGCACATGCTGAACGAAGGGGGCCTGGTGCAGACAGTGCCTTGAGAGGTACAAGGAGACCAATGAGCGCGACAGTAAAGGAGTGGCAGATGTATGGAAGAACCAAATGGATGGAACCAACAACCGCAGCACAGATTAGAACTCGTGGGCAGAAAACACCCAGTAATACAGAAACTGTCTGAGCTACAGACCGCACCACAGGGCCCAGCGCTTGGGGTACTACAAACACACGCCTAAAATATGGGTAAAGTGGCTGCATGTTGCCAACTAAGGAGAGTGGAAACATAGCCACAGCATCTGGGAATGAGACAGCATTCGGAGGGTACAGGTACACAACCTGTAAAGTAGAAATATGGCTGTGTTAGAGGAACTACATTTAAGATCGAAGCAATGTGGCCGCATGGTGCACCCTAGACCCAGAGAGGTGCAACAGCAACCGCGTTAAGAATGGAACCCAGTAGGGCCGCACGGTACCACAAAGAACAAGACAGGTGCACACCACAATCAGGTAGGTGCAATGGCAACAGAAACAGGGCCGCATAGTACACCCTAGAAGCCAGACAGGTTGAACGGCTGCAGCATCGGAGACGGTTCAGGGACTCTACCCATGAAGGGAGTAAGATGGCCGTTTGGTGCACACTATGATGAGGTAGGTGCAATGGCCACGGCAATTGGAGGAGGCCTCAATATCTCGTCCTGTAAGGAAAGAAAATGCCACATGGAACACCATAAAGCCGGACAGGAGGAACGGCTACCGCATCCGGAGACGGCTCAGGTACTCCACCTGTTAAGGGATCAAGGCGGCAGGGAACAGACAGGTAACTGAACCGGACAGGGGCAATTCTAAGGCAATTGAAAGTGGCCTCTACATTCTGCCCGTAGGGAGAAATGTTGCCGCATGGAACACAACAGAGCCCGCCAGGGGTATCGGCTACAGCACCGGAGATGGCGTAGGTACTCTACCTGTGAAGGGAGCAAATTGGCTGGGAACAGACAGGCGCAATTGCAGCGGCAATTAAAGGCAGCCTGTATCTCTCGCCAGGAAGGGAGAAATAGTGTCGCATGGAACACCATAGCGCCAGCCAGGGGAATCGGCTACAGCATCAGGAGATGGTGTAGGTACTCCACCTATGACAGGAGCAAAGTGGCTGGGAACAGACAGGTGCAATTGCAACGGCAATTGAAGCGGCCTGTATATCTCACCCGGAAGGGAGAAATAGTGCTGTATGGAACACCATAGAGCCAGCCAGGAGTAATGGCTTCTGTAGGTACACTACCTAAGCAAAGGGGCAAGGCGGCTGTACAAGTGCTCTGAACTCACCAACCTACAGGAGGCGATAGCCGAGCTAACCGCTTGCCCAGAACAGGAACTCCCTGTAATGAGGTAGAGTGGCGAACACCAACACCAGGATGGGGACCCCACGGAAACACTCTCAAATGTGTAGAGGATAACCCCTGGTATAGGGGAACCAGGAAGGCTTGTCAGGGACAGCCTATGGCAGTGGTGCAGGAACCACCCTGTTAAGGAGAAGGCGTACGTATCAGACACCGGGTAGGTGACTCAGTATGCTAAACACGGGGACGGCTGCCTTACCTGTGCGGTTGAATACCTGTGCGGTCAGGGGAGCACCATCCGAAAATCCACTAGAGGTGATACCAACCCTGTTTAGGTAGGAGAGGTTCCTCTGTGCACGTAGTCTTGACCTCCCAGAGGGCTTCTATATGGAGGAAGACCGCCTGATGCTCTGTTCCGAGGGAATCGGTGCAGAGGTGTCCCCAGAGGCAACGGATGGGGTGACAGGAAGGATTCGTCACCAGCCTCAGGCCTGTCCTGGGGGGGATCCGAGGATGCCGAGGAGGGGTGGGACCCCGTTGAGACCACCCGAGGGTGTACTGTGAGCTACCCCTCGCCGAACCCGGGTGCAGGTACCCCTAACTGAGCATGCCCCATCTGCAGGGAGGACCCTGGAGGGCAGAGGTGGCCGCAATATGGGTTGGTAGCGTGCCAGCGACACTGCTAGGGAGAGTCGGCCAAGGTTCCCATGGCATTGACACGGAGGGACCCATTCATGGGGAACCTACACAAAAAGATTGTTCAGGGAAAAACAATGGGATCTGGGAAGAGGTACTGCACACCAGCAGGGACAGGCTGACCACATGGCAGCCATTGTAGACAGCGAACGCACGTGAAAACACGTGGCGACCGAGGAGCTGTTGGGAGAAGAGATGGTCAAAAAGCAGCCAGCAGAGGCTGTCTATCCTGACCCGGACGCAGTGTTCCCCCAAAGAGGTGCAGCAGCAGCCTGTTTCCTAAAAAGAGGTGGTCAGTAGGGCTGCAGGGGACATGAAGCAATCGAGGGGTTAACCACCCCCTCCAACAGAAAAAACACGTTAGCCCAGGAAAGGGAGAGGAGATAGCTCCTCCCGAGGGCCGGGCGGAGCTCAGAAAAGCCCGGGAAGCAAGGGGGAGGGGCCGGGAAGATTGCGGCCTAGCAGGCCCAAAAGCCGGGGCCTCGATTTATGAGGCGGCCGGGAATGGAGCAAGGGGGGCGGGGTGAACCGCGGCCGACAGAGGGCCCACCGGACCATAAAAATAGATGAGTAGGGTAGGGGGGGAGAAGCGACACCTGGGGATAGGCAGATCAGGGCAAACGGAGCACCTGGGAGCCGGGGACAGGCCATAGAAGATGAGGCCTAGTCCCGGCAGAAGCCGGGGACTAAAGTAGCGGGGAAGCCAGGGAGAGACTGTGTGGCCAGGGAGGAGAGAAAAGACCAACCGAGGGGGAAAAGAAGGGAGGAAAAACCATGAATATAAACCCCCCCAGGAGGGGGAGAGGGGGGGGAGGTTGGCTAGGAGGAAAGAAGAGGCTCCCCAGGACCCCCAGCTAAGGTGGAACCCATCCCCCTGGCCACAGAAGGGAACCTAACCCTGGGGCAGGGACACAGGGACAGGGGAGTATACTCACCATCCGATATACTCACCATCCGATGTCTTCGGGCGCAGCACGGTCACCCCTTCGGCAGACTCAACACGGGAACCGTGGGAATGCCGGCAAGCCACTGCGGATGCAGTCCGTGGGGACTGGGTGACCGGCGATGGTACCGAAGTACGCGCCCGCAGGGGGGGCAACTAAAGTGGAACACGATGGAGCCCCAGCCTGCAGCAGGTATAACGGTGGAAAAAAACCGACCTGCGGAAGAGAGAAAAAAAGAAAAAGAATAAAAATAAACAGCAGAACCTGCAAAAAAGCAGGACAGGTCTGCCTCCTACGGACACTAGACTAAAACTGAATAGCCTCGTGCCTGTGGAGAGGGTATAGCCCACCTGGGAGGAGCCAACACTTTTTGTGTCTAGTGCCTCCTAGTGGTAGTTGGACATATACCCATGGTGCTGTGTCCCCCAATGCCATGCACGAGAAATCCATATGCCACTAGATGGAGAATATCAGGCACCAGCGGTACCGACTGTTGCCACAGACCACCTGTGAAAGAAACCAAGGCATCTAAAGTCGTGGCGTAGCTGAAATACAGCATACAAAGAGGTAGCGATTCCCCCGTAACTGGATCGTTTGTAGAGCGTAATGCCCTAGGAAGTATGTGATGGCAAATGGGAGACCGACGGAAGCGCAAATCCCCGGTTAGGGAAGGGGGTAGCGATAGTCAGAACCGCGATCCACGGAAGTGAAAGTACCCACTCAATGGAGGGGGAAAATCTACGCCAAGCACTGCGCCCAGTGGCAGTGCCAACGCATTACCTATGATCGGGAGTAACATATCCAGTAAGTACTGTAACCCGAGGTAGTGCAAATACAACACCCATCGAAGGGGGTAACGCACCTAGCAGGAACTTGCATATGACGAGTTCCGTACCCTGTGGGAAGAGCCATCATCCCACCCCAGTAAGGGGGTAATGCGTATGTCAACATTTGCGACAGCAGTGAGAATGCCATAATGCCACCTATACAAAAGGTTAATGTATGCTGACGATACTGAGCTCAGTGGAACTTCAATTCCGCCACTCACAGAACGAGGGGCACCTATGGCTGGCATTGAGGCTAATGCTAGTGAGGTCAGTCCACCTCAGGAAGGAGGTAATACCCAAATTAAGCACTGTATCTAGTAGAAGAGTAAATAGTGCCTAAGGAAGGGGTTAATGCTACACCAGAACCGGTTAGCACGGACGTAATCTAGGAAAAATAATCCGGAATCATGTCGGAGTCCGAATAACTGTCCTGCTTCGGCCCACTCGTGCGCAGTTCCACCTCTCAGCCTCTAGCCCATGGCTGTTGCAGGCTGTGGCGGTGTCGATATAAGAACCAAAACTACCCGGAGGTGGAATGGAACCAAAGGTCTGCTCACCGATTGCGCAGACGGTGCTCTATTAACCAAACGACCCAGGAGGGTGGATTGGGAACTTCCAGAGGTCCTCCGCTGAGTTGCGCAGGAGGAGAAACTCAAACAGACGCCCCCGGAGGGTGGATGGGAAGTTTCAGTTGTCCTCAACTGGATTTTTGCGCAGTTGGATTTTGCGCAGTTGTAGCACCATTAACCAACCGGCCTCAGAGGGCGGATTGGGATCCTTCCGATGTACCCCACTGGATTTATGCAGTTGGAGCATGATCAACCAAACGGCCCGGAGGGCGGATTGGGGACCCTTCGGATGTACTCCACTGGATTTACGTAGTCGGAGCATTATCAACCAAACGGCCCAGAGGGCGGAATGGGAATCCCTCAGATGTACTCCACTGGATTTGCGCAGTTGGAGCATAATCAACCAAACGGCCTCAGAGGGCGGATTGGGATCCTCCAGATGTACCCCACTGGATCTATGCAGTTGGAGCATTATCAACCAAACGGCCCGGAGGGCGGAATGGGAATCCCTTCAGATGTACTCCACTGGATTTGCGCGGTTGGAGCGTAATCAACCAAACGGCCTCAGAGGGCGGATTGGGATCCTCCAGATGTACCCCACTGGATCTATGCAGTTGGAGCATTCTCAACCAAACAGCCCGGAGGGCGGAATGGGAATCCCTCAGATGTACTCCACTGGATTTGCGCAGTTGGAGCAAAATCAACCAAACGGCCTCAGAGGGCGGATTGGGATCCTCCAGATGTACTCCACTGGATTTATGCAGTTGGATCATTATCAACCAAACGGCCCGGAGGGCGGATTGGGATCCCTCAGATGCACTCCATTGGATTTTGTGTGCTGAGGAAGGCAGGATCTGTATGCGCATAATTTTTTTTTTTTTTTTTTTAAATTTTTTTTTTTTTTTTTTTTTTTTTTTTTTTTTTTGGTGAGGACCTAGCCTGCTATGGAGAGGAGGTCAGGGAGGGCTGTATACTGCAATATTAAGGCACATTGTGCCTGCAGACAGAAACCTAGAGTAAACAGAGGCCTGAAATGAGTGAGGAAGGTCCGGCCTAGAAGGCCGCAAAGCCGGGGACTAAATTATGACGCCGGCCGACCGGACTCACCGCTAGTCAGCACAGAGCGTACCTGGAGCAATGTCCGGAATGCGGTCGCCTGTGTCCACTGACCGCGTAAGCCCATCGGAGGAGTAAATTAGCGTGGCCGGAGGGAAAAGAAAGAAATAAAGAGGTAGGCCCGAATAAAGCCGGGGCCTAGATTTTGCGGCGTCCGGCCGAGTATGGGGAACCGTTCTGCCTGCTCTCCTGGGACGGCTTAGCGGGCTCCAGAAGGAGCCGCCAAGAAGATGCGTCGCTTGGCCGGCCGGGAAGCCACCCGGTCGGTCGGAGAGCAGGGACCGGAATAGGGCGCAGAAGGCGCCTGTTTTAGATCGGGAAGGTGAAAACAAGATGGCGCCGCCGCGGAATGGGATTAACCCTTTCTACCGAGGTGAGCTGGGCGACGGGTGGAGGATTCGTTACCCCCTCCAGAAGGTGGCCATGTGAGGGGGACAGGGAGGGGCAGTAAAACTCACCTGTCTTCATCTGTGGTCTTCACCCTTAATCTTGTACCAGCAGGGCCACCCCACGACCGCTGGCACCAGGCATCAGGGGTCCAGGAAGAGAAGGGCTGGAGAGTAGGTGGCCCTCTTGCTGGCGGGAAGCAGGGGAGCGAGGCTGCCCTGGTCCGCTTTGTCTTCTTGGGGGGGAGGCAGGGCGGTGGAGCAGGCAACACCGGCCAGCCTCCCAGGGAGACAGAGACGCATGCGAATCTGTGCCCCTAACCTAAAAAAAATAAAATAAAAAAAATAAAAACAAATTGTAAAAGAGCCACCCTGCTAAGCAGGGAGGTCTGCCTCCTACGACACTAAGCTAAAAACTGATATGCTCTCTCCAGGCTGGAGGGGGTATAGCCTGCAGGGGAGGAGTTATCACTTTTCAGCCTAGTGTCGCCTCCTAGTGGCAGCAGCAAGCTATACCCACGGTCCTGTGTCCCCCAATGATACCAGCGAGAAATAGCATTTCTATCAAAAACAGTGATTGATCAGGTTAGTGATGTCTGACTATTATTTTGAACACAACTGTAACTTAACCATCATTACATTTACCTATTCACTGCCTTAGACTACCAGGGATCCTTAGGCCTCTTTCACACGAGCGAGTTTTCCCATGCTGGTGCAATGCGTGATGAGAACTCATAGCACCCGCACTGAATCCTGACCAATTCATTTCAATGGCTCTGTGTACATGACCCTTTTGTTTCAAGCATCAGTTTTGCATTGCGTGAAAAACGCAGCATGTTCTATATTCATGCCCTGGCCCCATAGAAGTGAATGGGGCTTCAGTGAAAAACACATTTCATCTGGAAACAAGTGCGGATGCGATGCGTTTTTCACTGATGGTTGCTAAGAGATGTTGTTTGCAAACCTTCCGTTTTTTTTAATCAAACGCGAGAAAAACGCATCAAACCACATTGCACCCGCGCAGAAAAAACTGAACAGCTAAACGCAATCGCAGACAAAACTGACTGAACTTGCTTGCAAAATGATGAGAGTTTGACTGAACGCATCCTGAGCTAATCGGTCACGCTCATGTGAAAGAGGCCTTATATTAAACTTAATCAATGCCCTAGACCACCAGGGAATTTTACATTGAACCCATCAATGGCCTAGAGCACCAGGTATGTGGACATTAAAGAAAACCTCTCAGCAGGTTTAGGTCATAGAAACTGCCCACAGTATCAGTCATCCCCTGCTCTCATGAAATCCCATGCCAGCTCCATTTGCTCTTACTTCCAGCGCATACCCAGTACATTTGGATCTACAGCCTCTGGATTCAATGCACATGCGCAGCACTTTCCATAGAAGAGCTCTCCCGCCCTGCGGTGAATGTATAGCGAACCCTTGAAGCCAGGGTCTATACATCCAAATTCACTGAGCATGCACTGAAAGTGAGAGCAAACGGAGCCTGTGTGGGATCCCATGAGAACAGGTTTCTGGTCTAGAGAAGGTTAAGATGCAGAAGGTGGTTGTTGGGTGGGAAACCTTGACTTCGATGAGGAAAGTGCCGGCTTCCTTTACTTCAAATGGTTAATTTGCATATGACCGGAACAAGTCTAAAAATTGATATTCTGCGAATTTACAAGTTACAAAAATGGATCAAGAGTCACTTCTGGAGCTTCATAGGCATATGTGGGCAGTTTCTATGACTCAACCCTGCTGACAGGTTCCCTTTAACCTTTTGACTGCCCTAGACCACAGGAATATTGACTTTAACCCTTTCCTTGACCTAGATCACTAGGGATGCTGACACTAAAACATTTGCTAACCAAGACCACCAGGGAAGCAGACAATTATCTTACCTGGACTAGACTTGGATGCTGTATAATACTATCAGTCTTGCTGCTATGTGGCCTGTATATCTGGCTGCTTTCCAGCTAATTATTATAAGTTTTTGCCCTTATCACCAATACTCACACCAAATCTCTCCTCCAAAGCGCCACCTGCAGGCAATAAGCTACATGAAAGCAGCCTGTTGCCATTATGACACCCAATGGGTGCTCCTTCTGTCCTTAGCGCTTCTGCAGTGACAGATGGAGCTGCATGTCATCAGCTATGACATCCAGCTCCTTGTACACAGAAAAAGGTGGGAGCATCAGGCCACTTAAAGGGGTTGTCCGATGAAAAATATTCTAGTTTTCCCATCAGCACCTGGATTTAAATACTTTAGTAACTGCATGTAATTAAAAGTTTAGCAAAGGGGCACTTTTTTTTTTCTTCTTATTTCCTTGACCTGCTCACTGAGATGGCCGCACATGCTCAGTTTCATCCTTAATCTGCCTGCTGAGCATGGACACGCCCCCTTAGCTGCAGCAGAACAGACACTCCCCTTGAGCTGTCAGCTTGATATAAATCTAGCAGAGCAATGAATGTGGAGATCTCAGGATCCATGTGAGGTACAGGGCTGGTTCTAGCTTTGTTAGAAAGAGGTCATGTACTATATGAAAAGAAAGAAAGATGGCATGTACTATATGATGTCTGAATTTCATTTTTTACATTAGTCATGGGATAACCCCTTTAATACATGAAGCAACACCAGGTTGTCCGCTTGGATTTTTCTAGGCTTGATCTAGAACATTATAGAAAATAGACTTACAAAGTATTTTCTTCAGTAAAAATATCCTCATCCGGTGATCTAGTACTGACCGCCCCCGACAGCGTGTAAGTTGGCTAAAAATCAAGAGATTGTGTTAATGAAATAAGCACACAAGACGTCAGACACCAAAAACCACAAATGTTAATTAGATTAGCTCCAGTCTGACATTGACCGAATGCTATAGAAATGGACAGAATTGAATGCATAACCCAAAGCTAATTTTAAAGGATTTGTCATCAGAAAAATCGTTATGTAGCTGGCTGACATGAGCGATGTGCTAATGTCATCAGAACATAACTGTATGACTTATATCTCCCTGCCTGCCGCCGTTCGCGCTAAATAATGACTTTTATAATATGCAAATGAGCCTCTAGGTGCTAGTAGGGCGTTGCTGCAGCACCTAGAGGCTCCGTCCTCTCACCGTTTGGCACGCCCTTGTAAAGGTGATTGACATCCTCGGTCTCCTCAGTGCCCCGCAAATCCCGTGCCATCCATTTTAGTATTAGGCGCAGACGCAGTGAGTGAAGGACGCTCGCCTGCTGCCATCCTTCACTCACTGCGCCTAATACTAAAATGGACGGCGCAGGATTTGCGGGGCATTAAAGAGACCGAGGACGTCAATTACTTTCACAAGGGTGTGCCAAACGGTGAGAGGACGGAGCCTCTAGGTGCTGCAGCAACGCCCTACTAGCACCTAGAGGCTCATTTGCATATTATAAAAGTCTATTTAGCGCGAACGGCGGCAGGCAGGGAGATACAAGTCATACAGTTATGTTCTGCTGACATTAGCACATCGCTAATGTCAGGCAGCTACAGAAACCGTTTAAGATCAGCCTGCACAAGACCCCCCCCCCCCACACCCACACACACACACACACACACACACACACACACACGGCAGTGTATGAGCGATCATCAATAACGAATCTGATGTCTTGATCTTTAAAGAAAGGAAAATTACCTTTACTGGCTGATTCCGTTTCTTTTTCTTCTGTTTAATTTTAAGGTTCATACAGTTATTCTATTGGAAAGAGGAGATGAAAGTTGGCAATTTTATAGCCCAATACAATAGCCATGCAACACTGAACTTAGTACATCATAATTCTATTACAACAACTCCAAACTAGGCTTTTACCACTAGAAAAAGGAAGGACTATTTCACTTAAAATGAACAGAACGTAATACATTTCCCCGGCGGAGGACACTGCATTGGAACCGTATGGAGAATCGGGGCTTCAGCTGTAGGGTGAGTAATTCTACACAAAAAAAATCCTCAATGCTAATTCTTTGCATCAAGGATTCGTTTGTGTCATGTGACCACGGAGAGGGAGTGAAGCGCTTGCTACTACTCACCGCTCCATGGTTACCCGCCGGCCCGCGCACTGCACTATCCTCCTGACACATCGTCAGGACATAGTGCACGCATACGTGCACTATGACTTGCCGCTGACAGTGCAGTGCGCGGAGAAGACGACAGAAGAGTTGTGGAGCGGGGCCCCTACATGAAAGTTAAGTATTAAAGGGTTGCTGGAGACTAGGAAGGAGATGGTGGCACTGGGGGGAGCCTGATTACATTTTATAAAGAAGAACATTCTTTTTTTCTTAGAGTACTCGATTAATCTTTGGATTAATCGATAGATTACTTGATTACTAAAATAATCGATAGCTCCAGCCCTATTCGGCTGTAACAGGGATAAACTAAAGGACAGAGTATTGTCAGCCAAACCCACCATTTTAGGTGGGGCTGGCAGATCATCTTTATTTTTTTTAATCAGATCATTTTTATTAAAGGTTTTACAGACAGCCAATTATTCAGATTAACCGTACATTATATGACAATAGGATATCAATAGTTAAATCAATATTACTTTATCCAAATCAGCACATCAATAACACTGCATAAAAAAAAAAAAAAACTTTATTAAACCTCCCAGTCCCCCCCCCTCCGTGTGGTCATCTCCCTCAACATGGACAAAAATGCTTCAATTCTCTTACATCTTAACTTTCCAAATCCCCTTAGGACCATTCCATTCCAAATATGCAATCAATCTCAGACTTCCCCCCAGGTCCAGCCAGCCACACCTGCCATTGCTTCTTACATTTCTGTACAGTGCCTCTTTTAATATAGATCCCACTCTCCATGGATATCATATGATTGACCATATTTATCCACTCCAATTTAGTCGGAGAGATCGTCTGTATCCAGTGTTTTGCAATGGATTTACGTGCAATGTACAATAATTTAGCAATTGCTAATTTAGAATCACTGGTGGTTGTTAGGTCCTCTACATACCCATAGCGGTTTTCTATTTGTCTATACACTCCACACCAGAAACACTCCAGTTCTGTGCAGGACCAAAACATATGAGCCAAGTCTGCATCCGGGGCAGCACACCTAGGACAGTTAGAGTCCGCACGTAGACCCATCTTAAACAGGAGTCGTGGCTTCTTGCATACCCTATGAATAAGGAATAATTGCGATCGCCTATGTGCCACACTCAGATATCGCGGGTACTGCCCCCAAAACATCCCTCCATTTTCCCTCCGACAATTCTCCTACATCCCTCTCCCATTTAGTCTTAAGACTGGTTAATGGATCACGTACTACTTTATCTAGTAGACTGGCATAAGCCATGGAAATATTCATGCGCGATAATCTGGCCTGCACCACTGAATCAATCACCGGCATGGAGTGCAGTCAAAGGAGGAGTCTTCCGTTCCTGAGTCTGCATGGCATGTCTCAATTGTAAGTATTGGTAAAATACACGGTTTGACAATTGAAATTCTGTCTGGGCTGGCAGATAATCTAATGTGTACAGGGAGATACGTGATGGAAATTCAATGGTAGTGTCCCTTTAACTTACATTGTAATTTTCAAAGGATTGCTTGGGTACTTGTCCACATGGTATATCTGTATTAGAAAAAATAAATAAAAAGAATTACAACTCGTTAGTTAAAAGCAATATTGAAGATGTGCGAATTAGATTCTCTCTCACATATTTGATTATTTAGTAAACTTAACGGAGTTCTCAAAGATTCTGTAAAATTAGCATGGTGCAGTTTAATTTTTTTTTAAAGGGACACTGACAGGCCCAACAAGCATATTTAGGTATCTATATGACAGTACAGGTCTTATAAGGAGTATTAAAATCATCTAAGTATCCCCCCTGTCCACATTCTAAATACAGTAAACTGAAGTTTTATAACTTGCTTGAACCGTCTTCAATCTGCCCAAGGGGCGGCGTTTCACCTCCACTTGCACCCAGCCAGCCACTCCCAACTGCCGTTTTGAAGCGCCGCCCAGCTTATCAATATACACTTCGCTAGGCGGCTACTACTGTCCCCGACTTCACAAGATCCGGCGCATGCGCCGGGCACTGTTCAGCGCAGCGCTTCAGAGCGGGGACAGCAGAAGCCGCCCAGCAAAGTGAATATTGATGAGCTGGGCGGCGCTTCTAAAACGGCAGTTGGGAGCGGCTGGCCGGGCGCAAGTGGAGGTGAAACGCCGCCCCTTGGGCAGATTGAAGACGGTTCAAGCAAGTTATAAAACTTCAGTTTACTGTATTTAGAATGTGGACAGGGGGGATACTTAGATGATTTTAATACTCCTTATAAGACCTGTACTGTCATATAGATACCTAAATATGCTTGTTGGGCCTGTCAGTGTCCCTTTAAATACTGCTCCGATTCCTGCTGGGCCTGTAACGCAGTCACATTCACTGATCCACTGTCTACAATCCCTGGCCTCAGCAGTCACTTGTTCACATATGCACATCATTGTTGAGGTCAGTGACTGACCGCAGCAGTCAATGGAACAATGAATGGTACGTGACCGCAGCAGGGCCAGTAGGGATCAGAGTGGCATTGCACAACATTTTAAAAGGTAAGGCTATATTTTTCTTTATTCATTTTACACTGCCCCCTGCTAAATTTCACAAAATCTTGGAGAACCCTGTTAAAACAGGCAGTTTAAAGGGGTTTTCCAGGATTATACAAACACAGCTGCTTTCTTCCAAAAACAGCACCACCCCTGTCAATGTGTTGTACCTGCTGTTGCAGCTCAGCTCCATTGGAGTCAACGGAGCAGAGCTGCAGTACCTCAGGCAACCTGTGGACAGGGAAGGTGGCGTTTTTGGAAGAAAGCAGCCACTATAGTCCTGGACAAACCCTTTAAAGTTGCAGCAGGGGTTCTGCTAGTCAGTCATAAGTTCACAACCCCACCGACATTACATATTGATCATCAATAAAAGATCGGCAGGGGTCCGACTCCTGAGCATAGGCTATCAATGTGTATATCCCGGAGAACCCCTTAAAGTGACCATAGCTGAACACAGAGGGAGTTATACCGCCTGTTGTTCAGTCAGACTTATTTTGGACAAACTGATAAATTTTAAAGAAGTTTCACAAGGGTAGAAAACAATCTGAACTATTCTGTAAAAATAACTGGGCAGATTGCTGCTCACCCATCTCTTGAAAATATTTTTCTAATTCTTTCTCAAGGCCACACTCTGACGTAATATGCTTGTTTTCTTCAAGAAGCCATAAGAAACACCGGAACCCATCTATATTCATACTAGTTAGGAAGTCAAACACGCTGCTGGAGGAGCAGTCTGTTATCAAATAGTTTATGTTCTTGCCATAGGTTTCATTCCATAAAGTCACTACAGTCTCCGGATTAACATTTTTCAGACGTTCTCTATTACGGTCTCGAAATTCTACAGAAGCTTCCAAACCTGAAAAATAAAAAATAAATATATCAAAAGTTGTGGGAAAATGTGACCTATAAATACAGCCTAAAGGGTTTATTAACACAAAAGTTTTTCGCAGGCATTTCTGAAACTGAAAGTCCGCTCCAAAACCTGAATCCGCTTGCTTCTGCATAATGCCAAAGAATTTCTGCAAGCAATCAGAGAAATTTCTGCAAATCAAGTAATTGTGAATCACTACCTGCCTGATGGTACTGGTGGCCTTATTCATACAGGTCAACAGAGGCAACACTGGTGCAGTTGAGAACCATGCTAAAAAGTGACCAAACACCTTATATGTCAGCTGAGCCCTCACCTGGCAGATAGCTATACATCCTGAGCTCACCATACACATGCATGCCTGGCTCAAGAGTACATGCGTGTTCAATTGGGAGAGAGAAGTAAGCAGCTGAAGGACACCTCTGGCTTCACTTCAGAAACTTCACTTCACTGGGAGCAGCGCTGCAGTTACCAGTTCCACCCACTACACAATCTAAGGCGCTGTGTAGTTCTGGTGCCAGAGAAGCTAAATGGTGAAGGGGCGTGCTGTCAGACTACCACCAATCTGATATAGATGGTCTATTCTGAGGACAGGTCATCAATATAAAAATCCTGTAAGACCCCGTTAGAGGGGCTATCCAATTTCACGAACTTTATTCCTTATCCAAATGATAGAATCCTTCTGTTCAGTCACTTATTCTCTGACTGCTGGGCATGCAGCCGATTGCAATTACAGGGCCTGTGTTTCTGAGTTTGAATGAAGTTGCAGGCATGCATACACTTTTACCACTCCATTGAACTCTATGGGACTGCCGGAGATAAGAGTACAAGCGCTCAGCTATCTTCAGCGTGCATGTCGATCCAGTAAAATGGGGGAACACATTCTCGTGATCAGCAGGGGCCCAAAATCGTCCGGACCCCCATTGATCAAACACCTTCTCCTGTGGATAGAGTTAGGGCTCTTTCACACTTGCGTTGTCCGGATCCGGCGTGTACTCCACTTGCCGGAATTACACGCCGGATCCGGAAAAACGCAAGTGAACTGAAAGCATTTGAAGACTGATCCGTCTTCAAAATGCGTTCAGTGTTACTATGGCAGCCAGGACGCTATTAAAGTCCTGGTTGCCATAGTAGTAGTGGGGAGCAGTATACTTAACAGTCCGTGTGGCTCCAGAATGACGTCAGAGCGCCCCATGCGCATGGATGACGTGCCATGCGATCACGTCATCTATGCGCGTGGGGCGCCCTGACGTCACTCTAGAGCGCCCCGGGAGCCGCACGGACGGTAAGTATACTGCTCCCCACTACACTTTACCATGGCTGCCAGGACTTTAGCGTCCCGACAGCCATGGTAACCATTCAGAAAAAGCTAAACGTCGGATCCGGCAATGCGCCGAAACGACGTTTAGCTTAAGGCCAGATCCGGATTAATGCCTTTCAACGGGCATTAATTCCGGATCCGGCAAGTGTTCAGGATTTTTGGCGGGAGCAAAAAGCGCAGCATGCTGCGGCATTTTCTCCGGCCAAAAAAACGTTCCGGTCCGGAACTGAAGACATCCTGAACGGATTTCTCTCCATTCAGAATGCATTAGGATAAAACTGATCAGGATTCTTCCAGTATAGAGCCCCGACGACGGAACTCTATGCCGGAAGACAAGAACGCAAGTGTGAAAGAGCCCTAAGAGCTCTAGTAATGGGACAACCCCTTTAACCACTTCAGCCCCGCTAGCTGAAACCCCCTTCATGACCAGAGCACTTTTTACACTTCTGCACTACACTCCTTTCACCGTTTATCGCTCGGTCATGCAACTTACCACCCAAATGAATTTTACCTCCTTTTCTTCTCACTAATAGAGCTTTCATTTGGTGGTATTTTATTGCTGCTGACATTTTTACTTTTTTTGTTATTAATCAAAATGTAACGATTTTTTTGCCAAAAAATGAAATTTTTCACTTTCAGCTGTAAAATTTTGCAAAAAAAACGACATCCATATATAAATTTTTTGCCAAATGTATTGTTCTACATGTCTTTGATAAAAAAAAAATGTTTGGGCAAAAAAAAAAAAAAAGGTTTGGGTAAAAGTTATAGCGTTTACACACTATGGTACAAAAATGTGAATTTCCGCTTTTTGAAACGGCTCTGATTTTCTGAGCACCTGTCATGATTCCTGAGGATCTACAATGCCCAAAAAGTAGAAAAACCCCACAAATGACCCCATTTCGGAAAGTAGACACCCTAAGGTATTCGCTGATGGGCATAGTGAGTTCATAGAACTTTTTATTTTTTGTCACAAGTTAGCGGAAAATGATGATGATTTTTTCTTTTTTTTTTTTTTCTTACAAAGTCTCATATTCCACTAACTTGCGACAAAAAATAAAAAATTCTAGGAACTCGCCGTGCCCCTCACAGAATACCTTGGGGTGTCTTCTTTCCAAAATGGGGTCACTTGTGGCGTAGTTATACTGCCCTGGCAATTTAGGGGCCCATATGTGTGAGAAGAACTTTGCAATAAAAATCTGTAAAAAATGGCCGGTGAAATCCGAAAGGTGCACTTTGGAATGTGTGCCCCTTTGCCCACCTTGGCAGCAAAAAAGTGTCACACATCTGGTATCGCCGTACTCAGGAGAAGTTGGGGAATGTGTTTTGGGGTGTCACTTTACATATACCCATGCTGGGTGAGAGACATATCTTGGCAAAAGACAACTTTGCCCATTTTTTTTATACAAAGTTGGCATTTGACCAAGATATCTTTCTCACCCAGCATGGGTATATGTAAAATGACACCCCAAAACACATTCCCCAACTTCTCCTGAGTACGGCGATACCAGATGTGTGACACTTTTTTGCAGCCTAGATGCGCAAAGGTGCCCAAATTCCTTTTAGGAGGGCATTTTTAGACATTTGGATCCCAGACTTCTTCTCACACTTTCGGGCCCCTAAAAAGCCAGGGCAGTATAAATACCCCACATGTGACCCCACTTTGGAAAGAAGACACCCCAAGGTATTCAATGAGGGGCCTGGCGAGTTCATAGAAATTTTTTTTTTTTTTGCATAAGTTAGCGGAAATTGTTTTTTTTTGTTTTTTTCTCACAAAGTCTCACTTTCCGCTAACTTAGGACAAAAATTTCAATCTTTCATGGACTCAATATGCCCCTCACGGAATACCTTGGGGTGTCTTCTTTCCGAAATGGGGTCACATGTGGGGTATTTATACTGCCCTGGCTTTTTAGGGGCCCTAAAGCGTGAGAAGAAGTCTGGAATATAAAGGTCTAAAAATGTTTACGCATTTGGATTCCGTGAGGGGTATGGCGGGTTCATGTGAGATTTTATTTTTTGACACAAGTTAGTGGAATATGAAACTTTGTAAGAAAAAACACAAAAACAAACAAAAAATTTCCGCTAACTTGGGCCAAAAAAATGTCTGAATGGAGCCTTACAGGGGGAGTGATCAATGACAGGGGGGTGATCAATGACAGGGGGGTGATCACCCATATAGACTCCCTGATCACCCCCCTGGTAAGGCTCCATTCAGACGTCCGTATGATTTTTACGGATCCATGGATCGGATCCGCAAAACACATGCGGACGTCTGAATGGAGCCTTACAGGGGGGGGTGATCAATGACAGAGGGGTGATCACCCATATAGACTCCCTGATCACCTCCCTGTAAGGCTCCATTCAGACGTCCGTATGATTTTTTACGGATCCACGGATACATGGATCGGATCCGCAAAACACATGCGGACGTCTGAATGGAGCCTTACAGGGGGGGGGGTGATCAATGACAGAGGGGTGATCACCCATATAGACTCCCTGATCACCCCCCTGTAAGGCTCCATTCAGACGTCCGTATGATTTTTTACGGATCCACGGATACATGGATCGGATCCGCAAAACACATGCGTGATCACCCACTTGTCATTGATCACCCCCCTGTAAGGCTCCATTCAGACGTCCGTATGCGTTTTGCGGATCCGATCCATGTATCCATGGATCTGTAAAAATCATACGGACGTCTGAACGGAGCCTGACAGGGGGGTGATCAATGACAGGGGGGTGATCAGGGAGTTTATATGGGGTGATCATGGGTGATCAGGGGTTTATAAGGGGTTAATAAGTGACGGGGGGGGGGGGGGGGGGGGTGTAGTGTAGTGTGGTGTTTGGTGCGACTGTACTGAGCTACCCGAGTCCTCTGGTGGTCGATCCTAACAAAAGGGACCACCAGAGGACCAGGTAGCAGGTATATTAGACGCTGTTATCAAAACAGCGTCTAATATACCTGTTAGGGGTTAAAAAAATCTGATCTCCAGCCTGCCAGCGAGCGATCGCTGCTGGCAGGCTGGAGATCCACTCGCTTACCTTCCGTTCCTGTGAGCGCGCGTTCACAGGAAATCCCGGCCCTCGCGAGATGACGCATATATGCGTGACTCTGCGCAGGGCTGCCACCTCCGGACCGCACATCTGCGTTAGGCGGTCCGGAGATGGTTAAGGAACGTTACTTTCTTGAACAATTTTAGACAAAGCAGGACATATAGTGAATAGTATAAGTAGAAGACAGTAAGGTACACGATTAGGCCACTTTCACACTTGCGTTAAACTTTTCCGGTATTGAGTTCCGTCCTAGGGGCTCAATACTGGAAAAAACTGATCAGTTTTATCCTAAAGCATTCTGAATGGAGAGCAATGCGTCTTCAGTTTAGTCGCTGCACGGTTTTTGGACGGAGAAAATACCGCAGCATGCTGCATTATTTTCTCCGTCCAAAATTCTGGAACACTTGCCGGAATGATCAGATCAGTTTTTCCAAATGACAACCGGAGAGACAGATGCGGTATTGCAATGCATTTGTGAGACTGATCCACATCCGGATCCGTCTACAAATGGTATCCGTTTGCATACAGATTGCGACGGAACTGCCTGCCGGAATCCAGCAATGCAAGTGTGATAGTAACCTTAGAAAAGCTTTGTGCAGAACAGATTATTAAAGAGAGAAAAATCTGAACAAAATTACCTTTATTATCTACTATAAGAAGCCAGTCGTGCAGATTAACGGTTATATGTTCCTTCTGCAAGAACAGCAAATAAAGAAATATTCTGGTTTTCACCCTATCATGTGATGTGTACAAATAGGTTAGAAAACTCTTCATTTTACTAAAGGATTGTGCGCTGCTATTCCTCTCCATCTCGTCCAGTTTCTCCTGACTTATAATCCTCCATACACATACAGAGTCCCAAAAACTCGGAAAGCTCACGGGACACCCGCATTTTATCAGCCCCTCCTTCTTTAATACTTGTGCCAATAAAGGATCCCATTTGACGCGGTAGCCATTAGACCCTGGAATGAGGAACACAGAAAGGAAATAAAGTGAAGATGTACTGAAGCCTCACAATGGGGACATCTGTGCAGAACGAGGTCAGGTCCTCACTTACCGACCGCTTCAGCTAGGATTGCTTCCTGGGGCTGCTTTCTATGGTCATCAGGATTTCCTACACACTCTTCCTCCTCTATAGCCTTCTTGCGCTCGGATTTATTTTCATACTTGATTTTATTGCTTTTGCTGCTTGGATGTTACCAGAGAAAAAATAAAATGGGATTACTAATTATTATTATTATTATAGGACTGTGCGAAGAAAAATGGGCTTCTCAGAGATTTTGAACACATTTCAAAAACCGCACCATACCTGTTCATGTCTTGTGTTTGATAGTGTAGGCCAGATGTAGTGAATGGGGCTGAGCTGCAATACCACACACAACCTGTGTACAACCGACGGGAAAAAGGCCAGAAAAAAAACTTCTCATCTTCAACATGCTGCATCCACTTGAGTGGGGAATGTCACATATGCCAAAATGACACTACTTTTTAATTATTACTATACATTTTAACGTGGCATTTGGTTGATTATTTTTTTTCTAAATAAAGATCAAAAACACAAGTAACAGTGGCAGGCTAGGTTATTTTTGGCAGTCCTGAAGAAATGAATGGTAGGCGGCCGTGCACATGTGGTGTGCCCACCTCCACTTTGCGGGCTCGGTTCTAAGGATTTGTGCAGGTCCTAGAGGTGGGACCAGCTCCTATCAGACATTGTGGGCATAAGATGAGACAACACCTTTAATAGAATTAAGCCGAAAGGGGCATTTTCTTAAGCATCTCAACCACCTAGAAACCTCAAGTGTATAATAAATGTTATAATAAGTGACAGAGGGGAAATACATATCGCTACAGGAAGAATCTTCTCTCGTTTTGGATTCTCTGTCTGCGCTGCGAAGTAGAAGAAATACGATGGATGCGCATGCATGTTAACTGCTACAGGAAGAGGAGGATAAGAGGTTGCCACACAGATCTGGTTTATATTATCTGTTGGTTAAAAAAAAATGACTAGAGCCTGTTAGGCCGCGTTCAGACAAGCGAGTGTCGCACTCTGGACTCGCGGCGCAGCTCCCGTCCTGACCTCCCAGCACTGATTAGGTCGCATAGCATTATATTGATTTATGATACTATGTAACCCTTAGGCCTCTTTCACACGGACGAGATTTCCGTGCGGGTGCGATGCGTGAGGTGAACGCATTGCATCGCACTGAATCCTGACCCAATCATTTCTAGGGGCTGTGCAGATGAGCGGTGATTTTCACGCATCACTTGTGCGTTGCGTGAAAATCGCAGCATGCTCCTCTTCGTGCGTTTTCCATGGGCCCCATAGAAGTGAATGGGGCTGCGTGAAAATGGCAAGCATCCACAAGCAAGTGCGGATGCGGTGCGATTTTCACGCACAGTTGCTAGGAGACAATCAGGATGGGGACCCGAACATTATTATTTTCCCTTATAACATGGTTATAAGGGAAAATAATAGCATTCTTAATACAGAATGCATAATACAATAGTGCTGGAGGGGTTAAAAAAAATAAATAAATATGTAACTCACCTTAATCCACTTGCTCGCGCAGCCGGCATCTCTTCTGTCTTCATCTTTGCTGTGCACAGGAAAAGGACCTGTGATGACGTCACTACGCTCATCACATGGTCCGTCACATGTCCATCACCATGGTAAGAGATCATGTGATGAGCGCTGTGACGTCATCAAAGGTCCTATTCCTCAAAGAAGACAGAAGAGAAGCCGGGCTGCGCAAACAAGTGGATTAAGGAGAGTTAAATAAATAAAAATATATAAAATATATATATATATATATATACACACACACACACACACATATACACACACACACACACATATTTAACCCCTCCAGCCCTTTTGTACCATGCATTCTGTATTAAGAATGCTATTATTTTCCCTTATAACCATGTTATAAGGGAAAATAATACAATCTACACAACACCGAACTTCTGTGAAGAAGGGTACGGATTACAATGTTTTGCACTCGCGCGGAAAAATCGCGCATTTCCCTCCAACGCACCCACATCTTATCCGGCCCAAAAACATGACGCCCGTGTGAAAGAGGCCTTACAGTTCTGGAATGTATTGGATAACACGGACAGCATTATAAATCAATATAATGCTATGTGACCCCATCAGTGCTGTAAATTCAGGAGGGGAGCTGCTCTGAAAGTGGCCTTAAAAAAAAAAATACAGCAACAGCAGACATAATAGGGCAGTCAATCTGCTCCATTTACATTAGAGTGTTTTGTAAGTTAAATAGCATGTTTCTAAGTCTAGCTTAAAGGGGATGTCTCTCCCTTCAGCATATGGCATTTATCATGTAGAGAATGTTAATAGAAGGCACTTACTAATGTATTGTGATTGTCCATATTGCCTCCTTTGCTGGCTGGATTCATTTTTCCATCACATTATACACTGCTTGTATCCAGAGGATATAACCACCCTGCAATGCAGGAGCGGTGGCTATGCTTGCACACTATAGGAAAAGGTGCCAGCCTATCTGGTGGAGGGGGTCCATATCGGCCGGCGCTTTTTCCCATAGTGTGCAAGCACAACCACAGCTACTGGATGACCGGGTGGTCGTAACCTCAGAAACGAGCAGTGTATAATATGATTGAAAAATGAATCCAGCCAGCAAAGGAGGCAATATTGACAATAATACATTAGTAAACACCTTTGGGGTCATTTAGCAAACTGGTGTAAAGTAGAACTGGCTTAGCTGCCCATAGCAACCAATCGGATTCCACCTTTCATTTTTGACAGCTCCTTTAGAAAATGAAAGGTAGAATCTGATTGGTACTTGATGCTACTTTATATACAGATTAGCTGCTTCATTTATTTTGCCTACTGAAAATTGGATTAAGCGTTGTCCATTCATAAACAAAAGCCTTAAAGATTAAAAAAAAAAAAAAATAAAATAAAATAAAACAACGACCTAGAAACAAAAGGAATTCTATCAACTAAACTGTGTTACACTGGCCGATATTTCGGCCCATGATCGCTAACGACTATTTGCATGAACGTTCGTTAGCGATCACTTTGCAATGCAATACTGCCGGCAATTGCCCGATGAATGAGCAAATGCTTGTTTATCGGCAATTCTCATTTTTAAGCTGCCGGCAGAGTGTGCTGTCGCCAGCAAACCACCAGACAGTACGGATGGCATTAGCGATCGCTCCTCCCCATACTGTGGAGGAGATCGTTGCATGTAAGAGCAGTGATCTCCACCGCTAGCTAGCCAGCAAGCGTTTGTCTGGAGGGAATCGTTCCCCACCAGGAAATCGCTTGCTGATCTGCCTGTAACACTGCACAGAGTAATGCTTCAGATCAGAAAGCCCTACAACACAAACTTTTACCTGGTGGCTTTATGTTTCACTGTTGACTTCTGTGGTTCTTTCTTCTTTACGATTTTATCTTCAAACTTTACAAAAGAGAAGACTATGTTCACAAGGAAGGTTTTTGACAGGGATTTTTGAAAATTTTATGCAACACGATTTGAATAAAAAAGCAGGTTATAGAAGAGTCACATTAAATTTAACCCCTTCTACCCTAGGCCAGTTTTAACCTTCCTGCCCAGGAAATTTTTTGCAAATCTGAACGCTTTTACTTATCCAGGCCATTCTGAGATAGTTTTCTCGTCACACATTGTACTTCATGACAGTCATAAACTTGAGTCAATATATTTCACTTTTATTTATGAAAAAATCCCTGATTTAATCCAAAAAATTGAAAAATTCACAATTTTCTAAATTTTTATTTTTCTGTTTTTTTTTAAAACAAAATTGATACCTCAAAATATTTATTACTTAACATTCCCCATATGTGCACTTTATGTTGGCATCATTTTGTAAATTTAATTTTATTTATTTTTTTAGGACGTTCGAAGGCTTAGAATTTTAGACGCAATTGCAGCGTTTTGGTGTCCGCCTGGCGATGCGGAGCCAAAAGGGTCCGTCCTGACTTACACAATATGGTGCAGTTGAAAACGGATCCGTCCCCCATTGACATTCAATGTAAGTCAGGACGGATCCGGTTTGACTTAGACCTGTATTGTAATGCATTGCATGTTAGAAAATTACACAGAGTAATACACTAACCGGTTGCCTAAGGGACAGGGCCTGGATCTCCTTGGCCCCCGTAGAAGGCAGGTCCCGATGCTTTGCAAGGCATTGGGCAGCCTCTGTAAGGCATCTGGCTGCCTTCTCACCCATCGGGTCCTCGCCACAGCAGCACAGGGGCCCGATGGGCGCCCTCACCCGCCGCAAATACTTTCTATGCCGCGCATAAGAGGGGTTAATCCTCAGTCATCGGCTTTTACAGCAATGCCGGCGGATACAGCAGGGGCCCGGCTATTAGGGTCTGTCGGACCCTGCAGTGATCGGGCGCGCACCGCTCCAGTGCCCGCCCGATCACAATGACTTAATAGTACGTTAAAAGTACTATTACATCATGCTTCAGGAAGGGGTTAATGGGATTCCTCATCGTACCTCACCCAGTGCATATTTCTCTTAGACCTGTCCTGTGTTTGTGTCTGGTATCACAGATCAGCTAAACCGAAGAGTATGAAGCCGAGCTGTTATCCCACACAACCGGTGGACAGATCTGGCGCCGATGTGGAGAGAAAGCAGCCATGTATTTCTAATCCCTTTAAGCTTGTACAATATTACATCCTGTCTGACTTCTGAATAGGGAGCCACTTCCACAAGTTGGTGCTAGAAAGATGGTGTTCTTTCCTTGGGAGATACCTCTTTGCCTATGGCTTCCATTACAAACAAAGTGTGATGCAGAGCCAGATGCAGAGCCAGATGCATCGTACAACCACCGCCAGTGGACAGGAGTTTGTCACATGTTATTTGGGGTTTCATTATTTGGGAGGCTGACAAATATTACAGCACCAATGTGAAGAAAGCTTATTTATCTTTAAACCTTTCACTACAGTCATTTTCATGTTCTTAATGTTTGCAATCAGAGCAGTCTGCATTAGACAATGAACATACCTCGCATTTCACTTGTGCAATCGAGTCAAATATTACAATATGAGAAATTAATCCTCTGCAGTCTGGGGTGAGACAAGCATATTTTAGGAAATCCTGTATGCAGAAAAGGAGACAATTCAATTTATAATTACATAGCGAAACAAGTCTCAGCAAATACTTTTCACTAATGCACAATGACTTTGTGAGCGTTACGAGGCCATTGTCACCGTTATATTCATATAATGCATATATTATAAATATATTCACATAGGTCAACCTTGTTTCTATAACATGTATATTCTCTGTGAAGTTTATCATTTATTCCACTGTTTTATAACCCCTTGTGTTAGAACACATTCCAAAGGCTCTCTGTGATTGTGCTGTGACATGAATATTTGTGAGCAAAATGGAGTATTTCATCCAGTTTGGAAGACCATGAAGAAGTTTCAGAGATATGTAGTGTGAGCAGATATGTATCAGTGTTCTCAGAGATTCTACTAAATGTTTGTTACTTTTCAACAATCAATGGATCTGGATGGTCGGTATACGTGTCTAAATTGGGTCCAGTATCAGCCAATTGAACTTTTACCTAGTTTTCAACCACAAGATATTGCCAATGTGTTATCACGCGCAGTTATGTAATGTGCAAAGTTTGAATATTTTTGTATTGTAACAGCCTTGAAACACCCAGTTACTCCCATTATCATAAAAGGTATAAAAAAAATTTGAGGTGGTCTCTCAGATCTCCTTAGATACAGCAACTGTGTCTGTGTCAGCTTAATTATTTAATGACTTTCTATCTGAAAATTTAACTACTCTGACAACTTCATATTGAACAGAAGGAGATTCCAGCTTTACCTTGTCATTTTTATCGGAATACAACATGGCCTTCATTTTTTTCCAACAGCAAACGTGAAATTCAACTCTACAGAACTGGCAGCAAACCATGCGTATAAAGCCCTGTGTGGACAGAAATACATGAGACTCCATGTCAGACTAATACCAGAATATCAGAGACAACTTTCCAAAAATCTACAAAGGTACCAACAAATGATTATGAATGCACCATCTCGGCATTTACATTTCAGTCTTTAAAAGTTCTTTGTGTCAGTGGTGTATAAGCATCAAGTACATCCTATAGGTGTTAAATGGGCGGACATGCGAGCAGTAGGGGACTGTCCAGTTAAAGCCTAACTTTTTTTCAACATTCATAAAGGGTTAGGCCAATTTATATTACTAGCTGGACATGTGCTGGGTACACGTAATAAGCATGATTAAACTATTAGCAGAGATGTCCAATAGTTTAATATGAATAATTCACGGTTACACACAAGTCCCCCTGTAAGTACGCACGTGTTGGCGCTGTGCTGGGAACATGGCTGCTGTTTAGGTATCCAGTCCATCAGTGGCCTCCATTCATTTACACTGGGTAATAAAACATGGAAACTAGCGCATGCGCAGTCAGTCCCCAGTGTAAATGAATGGTGGCTGCTGGCAGAAGGAATCTTCAATTAGTGGCCATGTTCACAGGACAGCGCCGGCACGTAGGTATGGGGGTACCTATATGAACCCATGAATTATTCATATTACACTATTAACATCAGTGCTGATAGTTTAACTCATTCCAGACCTTCAATGACAGGTCTTTAAAGATGGCGCATGCAACGAAGTGCAGCAAGCACCACAGCCGCCGGGTACCTGCTGTTTCATACAGCAGTCACCCACGGCTAATGTCCACAATAGGCGGTAATGCAAACTGTGGACATTTAACCCCTCAGATTCCAAGGTAAAATGTGACCACGACATCTGAAAGTGCTAAAACCCAGACACGCACGTGGAGATCGGGGAAAGCATCCTATGGTAATAATGAGCCTGAACTAGGCCTACAGGCTCAGTATTTCTATATCAAAGTTGATGCCAGCAGCACTGAACTGTGATATAGTGATTTCTGTATAGAATAGGGCTGCAACGATTAATCGATGTAATCGATTATATTCGATAACTGGATTCGTTGTCGACGAATCCAGTTATCGAATAATCGCCGATTCGTTGCTATGCGGGCGGGCGGTCGCTGCATCTTTATTTTACCTTTTTACAATGACGCTCCTGTAACAGCCAGGCAGAGCGGACGGCGGCGTTACGTCACTCACTCACGTGACGCGCCTGCTCCGCCTCCTTCATTCATGAGGTGGGCGGAGCAGGTGCGTCACGTGAGTGAGTGACGTTGCGCCGCCGTCCGCTCTGCCTGGCTGTTACAGGAGCGTCATTGTAAAAAGGTAAAATAAAGATGCAGTGATTAGTCTGACTTATAAGCATCGGGGCCGGGGCTGTTATGGGGAGGGGGGTCTGTGTATAGCACTGCTATGGGGAGGGGGGTCTGTGTATAGCACTGCTATGGGGAGGGGGATCTGTGCACTGTTATGGGGAAAGGGATCTGTGCACTGTTATGCCCATAACAGTGCACATATCCCCCTCTCCATAACAGCGCCACCCACAGATCCCCCTCTCCATAACTGCGCCGCCCACAGATCCCCCTCTCCATAACTGCGCCGCCCACAGATCCCCCTCTCCATAACTGCGCCGTCCACAGATCCCCCTCTCCATAACTGCGCCGTCCACAGATCCCCCTCTCCATAACTGCGCCGTCCACAGATCCCCCATAATAGTGTCGCCCACAGATCCCCCATAATAGTGTCGCCCACAGATCCCCCATAATAGTGTCGCCCACAGATCCCCATAATAGTGTCGCCCACAGATCCCCCATAATAGTGTCGCCCACAGATCCCCCATAATAGTGTCGCCCACAGATCCCCCATAATAGTGTCGCCCACAGATCCCCCATAATAGTGTCGCCCACAGATCCCCCATAATAGTGTCGCCCACAGATCCCCCATAATAGTGTCGCCCACAGATCCCCCATAATAGTGTCGCCCACAGATCCCCCATAATAGTGTCGCCCACAGATCCCCCATAATAGTGTCGCCCACAATTGGCTTAGTTTTAATATGGCCTTTGAACATAATTTTTCAAGTAAGATCATATAAACCTCTGTTTTGTAATTTTGTCGTTTTTCCCGATTAATCGAAGAAATTAATCGGCAACTAATCGATTATTCAAATAATCGTTAGCTGCAGCCCTAGTATAGAATAATGGAATTTCTATACGAGTTGCAATCTCATGATTGCAACCTGTGGTCCACTTGGGAACCTAAAATAAAAAAAATAAATTAAAAAAAATATATAAAAACAAAAGTAAAAAAAAAAAATTAACCTAAAAATTCAAATCACCCCCTTTTTCTCAAAATTTTATAAAATGAACATTAAAAAAAATATATATCATGGGCATCGCTGCATGCGAAAACGCTCGCACTATAGCAATATAAAAAAAAAAAAATATCCCATACAGTGAATAGCATAACGGGAAAAATAAAATAAAAATGTCCAATTCACCTTTTTTCTCCATCACTTTACTTCCCAAAAGAATTGAATAAAACGAGATTTTTGTATAACTTACCAGTAAAATCTCTTTCTCGCTCTTTCCTTGGGGGACACAGAAGGTATAGCTTATCTCCATAGGAGGCGTGACACTAAGTGAAAACGGTTAAGCCCCTCCTCCACAGCTATACCCTCAGCCTGGAGAGAGAGACTGCCAGTTGCGTGTCCAAGTAGTGAAAAAAAGGCAAAATCCAAAAGTGGAACCAACAAGCCAACTACCCAACGGGTAAAACAACTCGGAAACCGTGTAGAGAAAAAACAAAGAATGGGTGGGCGCTGTGTCCCCCAAGGAAAGAGCGAGAAAGAGATTTTACTGGTAAGTTATACAAAAATCTCGTTTTCTCGCCCAGTTTCCTTGGGGGACACAGAAGACCTTGGGACGTTCAAAAGCAGTCCAAAAGAGGGAGGGACCACAGCACCAAGGCGAAGCACCCGAAGGCATCAAGAAACCGCCGCCCGCAGACCAGGCGGCCCAAGGCAGCATCTGCCGAAGCCAGAGTATGCACCCTGTAGAACGCTGTAAGGCAGACCAGTGACCGCCTCGCACAGACGCATGGCCGAAGCCAAAAGCCTCCGGCCCAGGAGGCACCGACCGCTCTAGTGAAATGAACGGTGACACCAAAAGCAGAACCCTGCTCTTGGTGCGGTAACCACAGCAATAACCACTGTGAGAAAGCGGAGGAAGGCGGAGGAAAGCCACCCCGGAGGCCACCAACCCGTTGCGCGGACCTCCTGGAAAACCAAGAGACCGAACGTCGACAAGAGTCGGAGATCTCCAAGTAAAAACCGCAAGGCCCAAACAACCCCCAAATCGGTGAAGTGTCCGTTCCCGGGGGTGGGAAGGGGAGGACGAAAGCCCCGTTAAAATGAAAGACAAACACCACCTTCAGAGGGAAGGAAGAGACGGGATGGAGAACAGCCCTGTCCTGAGGAAAGAGAAGGCTCGGAACAAGAAGGGCCGCCACCCAGGCACCCGCCAGAGACACGACGGCTACGGAACCATAACCGTACAGGACAGAAGGAGTAGAGAGAACTTCTGTAACGGCTCCAAGGGAAAGATTGGAGCGCCAAGAGCCCAGTATGCAATGCCCAGGGCGGTACCCAGGGGCAGTACAAGGGAACCCCAAAGTCGCTCCACGGAAGAGGGTCCTGACAGGCCCAGAGGGCCGGGGAACGCCGAAAGGGGAAGGACAGCGCTGACCCTTGACACTTCAAGCAACAGAGTCCCAGTCCCAGATCTAGGTCGGACTGGAGAAAGACAGAACCATGGAGAGAGAAAGGCAGAGTGGGGGAACGCCCAGCTTCCCACAGAACCCCCGGTAAAAACCCCTAAGTCCTACAACAGATCCTGGACAAAACACGGCCAGGAGCGAACACTAGCGAGCCCGCTAGAGACGCCAGGGCAAGCGGGTGAAAATCCAATGCGAACAGGCGCAGACCAGTAACACGGGCAGAACGGTCGGCAAAACTGGTCCCGTCGGCCCCCGAGCAACGTTGTCCTGTAACCACCCGGAGTGGGGGAGCAGAAGGACAGACGGAAAGGAACCGAAGGGTCCGCCCAGCAACCGCCCGGACAAGACAGGCTAAAGTCCATGTCGATGTAGCCACCACAGGAAGACGTCCTACAGTCCCGGTGTGGGAGATCTAATGACAATCTCGACCGAATGGGGGTCCTCCCAAGTTACAGCCAGAGTGAACAAGGGAGACAGTACGAGGCCAAGAGGAACATCAGAACCATCCACATGAACAACCAAGCTCTCCCCAGAGGGGAGGGCAGCGAAGGAACCGCCACTGAAGCGCGGCCGGGGCAAAAGCCACATCGGAGGGAGCCGAGCCGAACCGAGCGGAGCCAAGCAGAGCCGGCGAGAAAAGGCAGTCGAGACAGAGGCCGGCATAACACCCTTCAACCGAAAGGAGGAGTGGGCAACAGGGAAGCCATAGGACAGCTCAAAGGCAGAACCCCGCTCACTGAGACGCCCGGTTCACTACCACGCAGAAGGCGAGTACCCTGAAGAACCCAAGGTGGAGGTCCTACGGACCTGGGTAAGCGAGCACCCAAGAGCAGCTGGGTGACCATCCCGAGAAAAGTGGCCCGAACCCGGTAGCGGACCAGCCTGAAGAGCAGAAGGGGCGCCAAAAGAAAAAACTCATACTGCACGACACCCGAAGAGGAGGAAACAGTAGTAGGCGAGGGAAGAAATCAAAATTAAAATCAAAATTAAAACAAGGAGAAAACAGCCCTGCAGTAGCAGGGAGTGTCTTGCCTCCTTGGACACTAAGCAAAAACTGGCAGCCTCTCTCTCCAGGCTGAGGGTATAGCTGTGGAGGAGGGGCTTAACAGTTTTCACTTAGTGTCACGCCTCCTATGGAGATGAGCTATACCCAAGGTCTTCTGTGTCCCCCAAGGAAACTGGGCGAGAAAGTCAGTTTTACCATATAATGAGCGCCATAAAAATAAAACTGTGATGGAATTGCGCTCCCTTTCAAATTCCAACCCATTTGGAATTTTTTACAGCTTCCCACTGCATTGTATTGCAATATTAAATGGTGGCATTAGTACAACTTGTGGCACAAAATACAAATCCTGATACAGCTATGTGAATGGAAAAATAAAGTTATGGCAGGGAGCGAAAAACAAATGCAAAAAACAAGAAATAGAAAATCGCTGCGTCAGGAAAGTGTAAATAATGCTTATTATGTACCCAGCACATGGTCAGCCAGTCATAAATGGGGCAAAGTCTTCAAACGCTTATAAAAACAGCATTCGATTTAAGGATTTGTCAGAGGGTTCTTTTCAAGCCAGTTGCATTTTAAGGCCTCATGCAGACGACCGCGAACCGGCCCGTGCTGCGGACTGCAAATTGCGGTCGGCAATGTACAGGCACTGATAGTGCGTCAGCTGTCTACGGACGCGGTTCTCATTCACTTGAATGGGGTCCATGATTCATATCCAATGGTCTGCACCGCAAAAAAGTAGTGCATGCACTACTTTTGAGCAGTGAGGAGGCACAGACAGAAAACTCAAATGAACGGGTCCACATCCGTTATATGGTGTGCACATGGCCGGTGCACATATATTGCGGATCTGCTGTTTGTGGGCCGCAATACAGGCACAGACCTGCTACGGTCGTGTGCATGAGGCCTAAGTTTGCGGGCATTTTCCAAGTTCTATTGGAAAGCCTATGGGAAAAATGGCAGGAAAAAAAAAAAAAAAAAAAAAAAAAAAACACCATGCCTAGAACTTGCTGTTTGATCATTTTCTACAGACTTTATAGGGGTTTTCTGATAGTAATATATTTATGACCTGGGGGGTCCTAATCTTGACACCCCAAACAATCAGCTGCTTCAAGAAACCGTAGAACTCTATGCAGTGCAGCAGCTACTTCCTAGGCCAGTTCATCGGTCACATGGCCTGTGTGTGTAGCTTACTCACATTCAAGTAAATAGAATAGACTGCAATACCAAACACAGACACTACACAATGTACGGCGCTGTGCTTGGTGAGCAGCTGACTGGGTAGGGGGTCCCTGGAGTCAGACCCCCACTGATCTGATATTGATGACCTATCTAAATTGAACTCCCAGAAAGCCTCTTTAAAGTAACAATAGGGAGAAGCTACTGTATGATGACCTCAAATAAGTTAAGATCTTCTACAAAAACACATGAATAAATGGTGAGCTTATGATTTTTCTTATCACTTATTTCTCAGGCCATAAGCCTTTATCAGATCAGGTCAAAATGAGGATGGTCGCTGCAGGCAACATCTTAACTTCTTGTCCGTACTACTTTTCATATGAAGCCATTATATTCAAACCAGAACAATATTAACGGTCATTATTCTATCCTACCTTAAAATCAGGGTCTGAAAAATAGATCTGAGCCTTAGGCAAGCTTAAACACTGCTCATAGCGGCAAATAGCATCGGGTTTAGGTGGAAACTTGCACTCTTCAATGCAATTGTTTAGGAGAACCTAAAAGAAGAAAAAAGAAAAAAAAAAAAAGAAGGTTGGAGTGAAGTCCATCTCCTGTTATCTCCGCAGAAGGTTGAGCGAGACAAATTAGAACATATAAATCTAGTCCATTATACTCCTGCTTACTGACCGATAGAGAATTTAGGGAAAATGATTCTCTTTAAGACAGGACTAGTAAGATCCCAGGAGCAATAAAGCCAGTATTTATTGGTGGTGGTCTGCTCTACTGGCGTCTACGACGGTACTAGCTGGTCAAGCGCGTCATACAAAAGACAAACGTGAACACGTACCTGTAATTTTTCAGGCCTAGTTTCTTCAATGACTACAGATGTGGTAGGCCAAGTTAAAACACCAGGGACCATTTTATGATTTACCATGGTCTTTGACTTAATAAACTGATTTAATGCATCTGAAAAGCTAAAAAAAAAATAATCTGTAATTAGTTATATCATAAAAATATATATATATCAATTTATAAAAAAAAGTTTGAAAATAAACAAAATTTACATTGTGTAGATCACTCAGTACAGAGAATCCTAAAACTGGTCACAGAAAGACATTTTTCTCATCTTTCCCCTCACGTCCACCTGCATCAACCACCTGCATCAACCAATGATTTTGCCGTAAATCATGTGGCCATTGGCTGCCCCTAACGGGCATGGCTTGACTGTATGTGAGAAGCCACACCATCAGGCCATACTCTCAGGCTACTTTCACATTAGCGGCAGGCTGTTCCGGGGGAAACACGCAAACTAGCGGCAGGACTGATCTGACTGGCTGTTCACCCGCCGGAACAGTCTGCCGGACTTCCCTGCCGCTAGTGTGAAACTAGCCTGAGGCTAGGGCTACACGACATATGTAGCACGACATATAGGGTGCAACTACACAAACATTTGTCACACAACATTCATTTTGCTATAATGTTGAGCGACATTTTATAATGTTAGTCTATAGTGTCGCACTGCGACATGTTGAGACAGGGCAGTCGCAAAGAAATCCAACTCGGATGGATATTTTGCGACTGTTGTGCTGCAGTAGCAAAATGTCACAATTGTAAAAAATGTCACTCCCTAGCCTTACTGTCCCAGAGAAAAGTGATTCCAGCTGTTAGGCAGTAACTTAACTTCTACCCTCTGATAGAAAGTGCACTTTTTGCAAAAATAGTCTGTTTGACAATCACTCAATAATTCATTCATCCAGCTGACAGATAGGCCATTACTGCATGAAGGGGTTGTGACCCTATTCTTCACTTGAATGGGACAGAGCAGTTGTAACTACAAAGGAGACAACATAAGGGTAATTTTGAAGAGGAAGCAATGCTCACACAAGCGGTCATCAATACGAAGCCACTGAACAACCCCTTGAACTTACCGATTTTGCCTAAAATACACATTGCCAATTCCATAAAAAGCCAGACAGTTAAACTTCTCCTTCGAGTGGTGCTGTATAATTCCCTTGAACTGGTTTTCAGCCTTGACCAACTCCTACAAAGAGCAAGCGTAAACTTGTCAAGAACAAATGCAATTATGTAGTAAAAGTAGAAATGAGTTGCAGATGAAAATGTAATGCACAAACATCGATAGCATGTTGTTAGTGTATACCACCAACATTAAAGGGATTGTCCCCTGAAAAGTATTCTAATGTTTTCAAACCAGCACCTGGGTCAGAATTCTTTTGTAATTGCATGTAATAAAAATTTTTGTATAACCACTAAGTTATTCAATACAATGTATCTGTATAGCACCACCAGTTTTTTTTTCTTATTTCTTTGCCCTGCTCACTGGAGGACGAACATGCTCAGTTTCCTACTTCAACTGTATTAGCTGCAGCAGAATGCCCCCGCCCCCTTAGCTGCAGCAGAATGCCCCCGCCCCCTTAGCTGCAGCAGAATGCCCCCGCCCCTTAGCTGCAGCAGAATGCCCCGCCCCCTTAGCTGCAGCAGAATGCCCCCGCCCCCTTAGCTGCAGCAGAATGCCCCCGCCCCCTTAGCTGCAGCAGAATGCCCCCGCCCCCTTAGCTGCAGCAGAATGCCCCCGCCCCCTTAGCTGCAGCAGAATGCCCCCGCCCCCTTAGCTGCAGCAGAATGCCCCCGCCCCCTTAGCTGCAGCAGAATGCCCCCGCCCCCTTAGCTGCAGCAGAAAGCCCGCGCCCCCTTAGCTGCAGCAGAAAGCCCCCGCCCCCTTAGCGGCCGCAGGAAGCCCCCGCCCCCTTAGCTGCAGCAGAAAGCCCCCCGCCCCCTTAGCTGCAGCAGAAAGCCCCCGCCCCCTTAGCTGCAGCAGAAAGCCCCCGCCCCCTTAGCTGCAGCAGAATGCCCTCGCCCCCACACAGAGTGCTGTCCGCATCTTTTGCGGCCCCATTGAAGTTAATGACAAAAAACGGTCATATGCATGAGGCCTTAGTTGAACAGAGTGGTAGTCGTACATCCACCTGGCTAGTACTTACAACTTTAAAGGGGTTGTCTCATTTCAATAAGTGGAATTTATCATGTAGAGAAAGTTAATACGAGCCACTTACTACTGTATTGTGATTGTCCACACTGCCTCATTTGCTGGCTGGATTTATTTTTCCATCAAATTATACACGGCTAGTTTCCATGGTTACAGACCACCCTGTAATCCATCAGTGGAAGCCCTGCTTGGACACTATAGGAAAAAGCGTCAGCCTCTCTGGTAGCCGGGACCATGGGGAGCGCACATACGCTAGTGCTTTTTCCTATACTGCGCAAGCACGACCACCACTGCTGCATTGTAGGGTGGTCTAACCATAGAAATGAGCAGTGTATAGTACGATATAAAAATGTATCCAGCCAGCAAAGGAAGAAATATAGATAATACATTAGTAAGTGGCTTGTATCAACTTTCTCTACATGATAAATGCCACTTACTGAAGGGAGACAATCCATTTAAGGGGGTACAGCAACAGTAAGATGGGTAAAGGTGTGCCCAAACAACGATGGGTAACAAAACCATAATATTCTTTAGTTCCGCAGCCAGCAAAGTCACTTTAATGCTTACCACACATTGTCCAATACCGAGCAATGCAACCGCATGTCCATACTGGAGTACCAGATAATCTAGCTTTGTCAGATTTAAGCTCTGGAGTAGAGAAGAGAGAGACAATTACTACTCGGAGGTCAATGTAGCAACAACATACTGTATTAGATAGAACTTATAAAGCCAAATAGATGATAGACGGCATAGATTTCTGACAGTCTGCACGGAATACCCCAGGAGAACCATTTGCCAGCTTCCCCAGTATAAGTAAGCTGATCACTAGGCGAACAGGCGGTCAAACTTGCATTTTTTTTTTTGTCGATCAACAACAGATCTTCAGTTAGAAAAGGTGTCGCCTGCTCATTTCCGATAATTTACCTGGAGGTCACATTTCTCCAGCATGTCCAGGAGCTTAGAAAATATTCCCTCCGCATTGCGACAGCGCTTATCATTCAGTGCTTCATAAGCTTCACGCACAAGGGACTTCACCGTATCCTGGACTGTGGCTAAATCAACCTGCAAGTCAGACTGCCATGTTAATAATTGCATTGTTGTTATTAATTGTAAAGTCACTTTCTTCACCCATTCATTGGGGGGGGCAGATAATGACCTTGGCTGGAGCTGCTGCCACTAAAAGTGTTTGCTCCATGTACCTGGTGGTGTACCCCTTCTTCAGTATCAGAAGCAAAGAAAACTGGAATTAGGCCTCATGCACATGACCGTATTTTGCGGAAAAAACTGATCCACAAAAAATACAGATGACATCCGTGTGCATTCTGTATTTTGGGAAACGGAACAGCTGGCCATTAATAGAACAGTTCTATTATTGTTCTCATTACAGACAAGGATAGAACATGTTTTATTCTCTTTTGCAGAACGGAAATGGAATGCACACGGAGTAACTTCAGTTTTGAAATGAATGGTTCCGCATACGGTCCAAAAAAGGAACGTACATGGAAAGAAAATACATTTGTGTGCATGAGGTCTTCACCGTTACAGCTAGTAATTAAAAACGCAAAAACTGCTGCCCAGAAACGAACATTTACTTGTCTGCATCAACTACTGCTTCACAAATGAGCATGTCGCTTGGTCATCGGGTGATCTTCCGTACCTTTACATGTGCAGATTATAGGGAACGAATGCTCTTAGGAACCCTATAATCTGGCAGTGTTAGGGCTCTTTCACACGAGCATGTCCCTTGTGGAAATCACATTCCGGGTGAGAGGGATTGTGCGGTCTGGACTACACAAACACCCCGCATTGTCCCGATTGACAATGCTGTGTGCCTCTGCCTGACCATTCTGTAACCGAACCATACTGACATAAAGCTGTCAAGTATGATTCCATTACAGAAAGGTCAGGGAGAGGCGCACAGCATTGCAAATCAGGACAATGCGGGGCGTTTGTGTAGTCCAGACCGCACAATCCCTCTCTCACATGGAGAGTGATTTCCGCAAGAGACATGCTCGTGTGAAAGAGCCCTATCATCACTTTTTTTTTATTGAGTTTGGTCATAGTGCTTTAATGACGTCATGCATAAGCACGGGTAATACAGATACATGGAAAATGGTCAAATAAAACACCCAAACCTGTCCCCCTATCCCTTGCAGCACCCAATGTAGAAAGAAAAAATAATTCCTTCCCACATTGGCCTTCATTAGCGGAGCAGCCTAACAGCATAGATTTGTCTATTGTATACCCCACACCCCAGATTCTGGACTGAAATGAAAACGTTCCGACAACTTTCTGAACTGACGTGCAGATTATATGAGTTGTTAAGTCTTAGGTCTGCCAGCCCGTAATAATCTATCCACGTAAGCCATAGAGCAAGATATTTTTTGTGAACCCCCTTTGAAGGGCTGTTGCACACAAATGTTTTTTTTTTCCCATTTCCGTTCCGATTTAGCGGATTCTGTTTGCGGTCCGTATGCGGAACCATTCAATGGTTCCGCAAAAAAAATAAACAGAATGTACTCTATATGCATTCCATTTCCGCATTTCTCTATTTCCGTTCCGCTGAAAAAATTGAAGTCAATGGGTCTGCAAAAAATACGGAATGCATCCATGCGTCATCCGTTTCTTGCGGATCCATGCCCACTTTGCCCATGTGTATACTGTTAACACATTACTGTAAATTACATTATTGATGAAAAATTTTATGTTTCTGTTTGCGATCTGCAAACAAAAGGATCGCATACGGAAGCCATACAGAGATTTTTTGGTGGAACTACGGAACGGAAACACCACAAAAAAAAAAAACTGAACTAATCCGTTAAAAACGGACCGCAAAATACAGAAAAAGCCATACGGTCGTGTGCAAGAGGCCTAAGAAAGATTTGTTTTTCCAACCAGTGTAACACCATGTTTAGAGTCTGCAGCTAAACCCAAGGCCATCATCTGTGTCCCCCAATGATAAGGGCAAATAATATACATGTTTACAACAAGAGAGAAGACTATTGTTTCCACTGCTGCTATCAGTGAAGTAGTGACAGCCCCATTCAAGGTTCCACATTATTTGCTTAAATTACAGAAATTTCTTAACCCTTAGGCTTCTTTCACACTGGCGTTACGTGTGAGGGCCGGATAGGATGCGGGTGCGTCGCGGGAAAATCTTGACTGCGACTGCGCTCCGATGTTCAGTTTTTATCGCGCGGGTGCAATGCGTTTTGCACACGCGTGATTAAAAAACTGACTGTGGTACCCAGACCCAAACCCGGACGACTTCACTGAAGTTCGGGTTTGGGATCAGTGTTCTGTATATTTTAATATTTTTCATTATAACACCTCCACAGCCCCGATCCGCAAATCATCGCCCGGTTTTGCAGATCGGGGCTGTAGAGGCGTTATAATGTAAAATAATAGCATTCTTAATACAGAAGGCTTACTAAAATGTGGCTTTTGGGGTTAAAAGATAAAAAAAAAAATGGAACTCGCCTCATCCACTTGATCACGCAGCCAGGCTAGTCTTCTTTCTTCTTCTTATTGCAGGACCTAGCTGGAAAAGGACCTTCGGTGACGTCATTGCGCTCACCACGTGGTGAGCGCGGTGAAATCAGCGCAGCGCCTGCTGAATGAACATAGAAGGTTCTTCCATCTTTATTCAGCAGGACCTGCGCTGACGTCACCGAAGGTCATTTTCCAGATAGGTCCTGCAAGAAGAAGAAAGAAGACTAGCCCGGCTGCGCGATCAAGTGGATGAGGCGAGTTACATTTATTTTAATTTTTTTTAACCCCAAAAGCCACATTTTAGTAAGCATTCTGTATTAAGAATGCTATTATTTTCCCTTATAACTATGTATAAGGGAAAATAATACAATAAATTGAATTTTATCAGTTTACTTACATCACCTCCTAGCAACCATGCGTGAAAATAGCACCGCATCCGTACTTACTTGCGGATGCTTGCGATTTTCACGCAGATCTATTCATTTCTATGGGCCCTGCGTTGCGTGAAAAACACAGAATATAGAACATGCTGCGATTTTCACGCAACACACACAAGTGATGTGTGAAAATCACCTCTCATCTGAACAGCCCCACTGAGGTGAATGGGTCCGGATTCAGTGCAGGTGCAATGCGTTCACCTCACGCATTGCACCCGCGCGGAATTCTTGCCAGTGTGAAAGAGGCCTTAGTTTGGCCTTCAGGATACAGAGATTCATGACTTTATTTTTCTGTCAATGAAGCTTCACGAGGGCTTGATTTTTGTATGCAGGGTTATATTTTTCATTCCCAACATTTTGAGGCTCACATCTCTCATTGACTAGCTTTTATTAAACTGGATCTGAATACTTTTGTAATTGCATGTAATTAAAAAATTTGTATAGCTACTGAGTTATTCAATAACACGTATCTGTATAGCGCCACTTAATTTCTTATTTCTTTGTCCTGCTCACTGAGAGCACGTGCTCAGTTTTATCCTTCAACTTCCCCCTGAGCTGTGATAGGGAGAGCTGACACGCCCCCTGAGCTGTGATAGGGAGAGCTGAGACACGCCCCCTGAGCTGTGATACGGAGAGCTCAGACACGCCCCCCCGAGCTGTGATACGGAGAGCTCAGACACGCCCCCCCGAGCTGTGATACGGAGAGCTCAGACACGCCCCCCCCCCGAGCTGTGATACGGCGAGCTCAGACACGCCCCCCCCCCCCCCTGAGCTGTGATACGGCGAGCTCAGACACGCCCCCCCCTGAGCTGTGATACGGCGAGCTCAGACACGCCCCCCCTGAGCTGTGATACGGCGAGCTCAGACACGCCCCCCCCCTGAGCTGTGATACGGAGAGCTCAGACACGCCCCCCCCTGAGCTGTGATAGGGAGAGCTCAGACACGCCCCCTGAGCTGCAGCAGAATAGACACTCCCCTTGAGCAGTCAGCTTGATATAAATCTAGCAAAGCAATGAATGGGAAGATCTCTGGATCCATTTGAGGTACAGGGCTGGTTCTAGCTTTGTTAGAAAGAGGTCATTATGTACTGTATGATGGCTGATTTTCATTTTTCACATTAATCATGGGATAACCCCTCTAAAGGGAGTCTGTCATCAGTGACCTCTCTATGAAACAAAGCCCTTATTTTTCTCGATCCGTAAAACCATATTTGAGAAAAACTTTTTTTTCTTTCTAAAACATGAAAATGAGGACTCATGGGTGGCACTGTTGCTCTCGCTGCACACAAGCTCCACTCCTCTCTCTGGCCAGACCATCCCTGTGAAATCTCACCTGTGTTCTTACGCATTTGTGTGTGTTTGCTCGCATTTCAGTGCACACTCAGCCCAGTGCCCCTCTACCCACAGATGCAAAATGGCCTACTGCACAAGCGTCATTTAATTGCATTTCATCACATGTGCAGTAGTAAGAATACAGAGCAAAGCGAGATTTCGGGGCAGTTGCCTGGCTTTGTCTCTGTCCTTGGTCTCTTGGGCCAAATTGGCACCCAAATGTGCAAGCCTGTATTATTGCCTGTCAGTGTTTTACTGATAATCTATTAGGCCTCATTCACACATCCATGTCTGTGATGACATCCGTGACAAGAAGGTCAGTGGTTTATCTGTGTTTGGTCCGTGTGTCATCCATATTCCACGTTCACTACTAGGCTGAAAACTAATTTCCAGAGCATCTCCTACAAATAGACAGTATAGAAAACTTGTAATATTTCAGTTATTTCCTCACCTGTGAAGGACCAGGAGCTGGAGTCCTTTGGGTTTCAGTATTCAAACTTGAAACCCTGAATTAAAAATTGAAAAGTATTAGAACGTGCAAACATAAACAAGACTTGGTAGTGAGTTTAAGGGGTTATACGGTAAGTACTCAATATCAGATTTGACACCCAGGAACCCCGGTGATCAGCTGTTAGAAGAGGTTGGGTACTCTTCCTATGCCATGTGACATCACCATACATCGGTCACATGGCCTAGTTTGCAGCTCAGCCCCATTAAAGTGAATAAGGCTGAGCTGCAATACCAAGCACCGTCACTATACGAAGTACGGCACTGTGCTTGGAAAACAGCTGTGAGCCGACTGCGCTCCGCAGAGCTCTGGTAAATGCGGCGGCTGATCTGCAGCAGGGGTGCTTGGACTTGGACACCCGCTGATCTGATAATGATGACCGATCTTGAGGATAGGTCATCATTAACCATTCCTTTAAGGTTTATTCACACTACGTATGAGGATTTCCCCAAGTGCATCTCCACCCATAGGCTCCTGTGAGGTACACCTTTTTGTTACAGGACGGCTCTGTACAGAACGGTGTGGTGGAATGTGTTATTCTATAGAGCAAAAACAAAATAAAAAAGGAACACCAATGTAAACCAGACAAACAGATGATTCGGGGACTATGGATATGTATGACATGTATCCTGGGAGCTTTACTGTCGCACAGTCCAGACACAAACAGTGCAAAAGAACCCTCAACAAGCAATAAAAAGTGAAGCAGGTTAAAAAAATAAAACTGAATAAGGTTTTTCATTTATCGTCAATGAGCAATGCCACACTAATGCTTATGGACCGGCGGGTCTACTTCGTAAATGCTACATGGCCGATCAGTATAATTTTTTTGTTTACACAGGCACAACTGCTCGACTGTAGAGGGGATACGTTGTTATAGTGTTATTTAGTAATTCAATGCAATACGAAACATCAAGAAATTCACCTTAATTTCTCAGAATCGTTCCCTTTTCCCTTCAATTTTCCCTTCTTAGGTTGTTGAGCTGCAAGCAATGCAAACAAGTCATTGGTGTGCGCGTCACAGAGATTCCTGTAGGTATGACGACGGTCCCTGGGACTTCTCTTACCGGTTACATTTTCTGTAATTTCTTTGGTTTCTGCGATACATTCGGTGGTGGACTCCTAAGTGAAGTCAAACAAGCATCGTTACATTTCTGCTACAGTAACAGCGAGCAATGTGCTTAAAGGCTATGTTCAACTTTGGGGGAATTATTATTTTTTTATTATTGCATTGTACTCATTTTGAGCTTAAAAAAATCATTTTTTCAATTGGTCTTTATTAAAAATATGGAATCCTTTATTGTGTACAGAGCTGAGATGTTGTAGTAGCAGCCTGTGGATTTTCTGTCTTTTCCATTGTTTGGGGAGCCGACGGGCTCCTCATCTCTGCTATCTGACCTTATAAACACTCATTATAGCTCAGTTCTTAAATTACAGATAAGAATAAGGCTTAAAGGGGTTTTCCCATCACATACAATAGGGGGCATATCACCAAGATATGTCCTCATTGTCTGATCGGTGCGGGTACCACCTCTGGGACCCGCACCTACAAGAAGAACGGTTTCCCGGGGTCCGTTCACCACCGCGGCCCCTGCTCCCATTCATTTCTTATGGGGCAGACTGAAATAGCCAAGCCAGCGCTCAGCTATTTTCGGCAGCCCCATAGAAATAAATGGAGGGCGGCTGAGCATGCGCAGTGCGCCCTCCATTCATTTCCCCGCTCCGTTCTCGTTGTAGGTGCGGGTTCCAGAGGTGGGACCCGCACCTAGCAGACAATGGGGCATATCCTAGCGATATGCCCCCATTGTCTGAGATGTCAAAACTCCTTTAACCCCTTAAGGACTTAGGACGTATCGGTACGGCATGGTTCCCGAGTCCTTAAGGACCCATGACGTACCGGTACGTCATGAGTTTAAAATAAGATTGCGGCCGCCCCGGGGGTTAATCCGAACGGGATTTCGGCTGAAATCATTCAGCCGGCATCCTGTCACAACGCCGAGGGGGGTCATGTGACCCCCCCCCGTATCGGCGATCGCAGCAAACCGCAGGTCAATTCAGACCTGCGGTTTGCTGCGCTTTTAGCCGATTCTGATCCCCGCGGTCTCTGACCGCGGGGATCAAACGTTAAAATGCCAGAAATTAAGTTTTATTAACCCCCCCCCTGCACCCCTGAATGATATTATGTGGGCGGGTGGTGCAGGGGGGGGTGTCGCAGGCGGTGCGGGAGGTGCGGGAGGCGGGATCACGATCCCCCGCCCGCCTCCCCTTGAATAATCGTTGGCTTCTAGTGGGTATACCAGGGTGCCAGCACATTGCTGGCACCCTGGTATAAACGGCTGACATCGGTGATGCGATGTCAGCCGTTTAACCCTTTCCATACAGCGGTCCGTACGGACCGCTGTATGGAAAAGGTTAACAGCTCAGGGAGCTCCCTCCCTCTCCCATCGGGGGGCTGCTGTGCCTTTGCAGCCCCCCGATGGGAGAGGGAAAGAGCTCCCAGGCAGCCCCCCAAGCCCCGTCCTTACCCTTCCCCGTCTGCGAAGTTCTGAACACTACTGAGCAGACGGGGAAGGTTCCCATGGCAACAGGACGCCTCTCAGGCGTCCTGCTGTCCATGGTGCTGAACAGATCTGTGCTGAAGGCAGAGATCTGTTCAGACAAAGTGGTAAGTAAAATACAGTACAGTACAATATATATTGTACAGTACTGTATTATACAGACATCAGACCCACTGGATCTTCAAGAACCAAGTGGGTCTGGGTCAAAAAAAATGTAAAAAAAAAAGTGAAAAAAGTTAAGATAAAAAAAAAAAAAAAAACACATTTATCACTGAATAAAAAAAAATATATATATATATACTACACATATTAGGTATCGCCGCGTCCATAACGACCTGATCTATAAAACGGTCATTTTACTTTCCCCGCACGGTGAACGCCATAAGGAAAATTAAAATAAAAACTATGAGAAAAATGAAATTTTGCCCACCTTACTTCCCAAAAAAGGTAATAAAAGTGATCCAAAAAGTCGCATGTACGCCAAAATAGTACCAATCAAACCGTCATCTCATCCCGCAAAAATCATACCCTACCCAAGATAATCGCCCAAAAACTGAAAAAACTATGGCTCTTAGGCTATGGAAACACTAAAACATGATTTTTTTGTTTCAAAAATGAAATCATTGTGTAAAACTTAAATAAATAAAAAAAAGTATACATATTAGGTATCGAAGCGTCCGTATCGACCAGCTCTATAAAAATATCACATGACCTAACCCCTCAGATGACCACCGTAAAAAAATAAAAATAAAAACGGTGTAAAAAAAGCCATTTTTTGCCATCTTAGATCACAAAAAGTGTAATAGCAAGCGATCAAAAAGTCATATGCACCCCAAAATAGTGCCAATCAAACCGTCATCTCATCCCGCAAAAAATGAGACCCTACTTAAGATAATTGCCCAAAAACTGAAAAAACTATGGCTCTTAGACTATGGAGACACTAAAACATTTTTTTTGTTTTAAAAATGAAATCATTGTGTAAAACTTACATAAATAAAAAAAAATTGAATACATATTAGGTATCGCCACGTCCGTGACAACCTGCTCTATAAAATTACCACATGATCTAACCTGTCAGATGAATTTTGTAAATAACAAAAATAAAAACGTGCCAAAAAATCTATTTCTTGTTACCTTGCCGCACAAAAAAGTGTAATATAGAGCAACCAAAAATCATATGTACCCTAAACTAGTACCAACAAAACTGCCACCCTATCCCGTAGTTTCTAAAATGGGGTCACTTTTATGGAGTTTCTACTCTAGGGGTGCATCAGGGGGGCTTCAAATGGGACATGGTGTCAAAAAACCAGTCCAGCAAAATCTGCCTTCCAAAAACCGTATGGCATTCCTTTCCTTCTGCGCCCTGCCGTGTGCCCGTACAGCGGTTTACGACCACATATGGGGTGTTTCTGTAAACTACAGAATCAGGGCCATAAATAATGAGTTTTTTTGGGCTGTTAACCCTTGCTTTGTAACTGGAAAAAAAATATTAAAATGGAAAATCTGCCAAAAAAGTGAAATTTTGAAATTGTATCTCTATTTTCCATTAAATCTTGTGCAACACCTAAAGGGTTAAAGTTTGTAAAATCAGTTTTGAATACCTTGAGGGGTGTAGTTTCTTAGATGGGGTCACTTTTATGGAGTTTCTACTCTAGGGGTGCATCAGGGGGGCTTCAAATGGGACATGGTGTCAAAAAACCAGTCCAGCAAAATCTGGCTTCCAAAAACCATACGGCGCACCTTTCCTTCTACGCCCTACTGTGTGCCCGTACAGTAGTTTACGGCCACATATGGGGTGTTTCTGTAAACGGCAGAGTCAGGGCAATAAAGATACAGTCTTGTTTGGCTGTTAACCCTTGCTTTGTTAGTAGAAAAAATGGGTTAAAATGGAAAATTAGGCAAAAAAATGAAATTCTCAAATTTCATCCCCATTTGCCAATAACTCTTGTGCAACACCTAAAGGGTTAACGAAGTTTGTAAAATTAGTTTTGAATACCTTGAGGGGTGTAGTTTATAGAATGGGGTCATTTTTGGGCAGTTTCTATTATGTAAGCCTCGCAAAGTGACTTCAGACCTGTAGTGGTCCCTAAAAATTGGGTTTTTGTAAATTTCTGAAAAATTTCAAGATTTGCTTCTAAACTTCTAAGCCTTGTAACATCCCCAAAAAATAAAATATCATTCCCAAAATGCTGCAAACATGAAGTAGACATATGGGGAATGTAAAGTCATCAACATTTTTGGGGGTATTTCTATGTATTATAGAAGTAGAGAAACTGAAACTTTAAAATTAGCAAATTTTTCAAAATTTTTGGTAAATATGGTATTTTTTTATCCCAAAAAATTAACTTTTTTGACCCAATTTTTCAGTTTCATGAAGTACAATATGTGACGAAAAAACAATCTCAGAACGGCCTGGATAAGTCAAAGCGTTTTAAAGTTATCAGCACTTAAAGTGACACTGGTCAGATTTGCAAAAAATGGCCAAGTCCTTAAGGTGAAATATGGCTGAGTCCTTAAAGGGTTAAATAAGTGTTTATGACCTCTTGGAGATTAGGTTTATTAGATGGCCCAGAACAAAGTGAAAGTGAGAGCACCAGTCACACAGTGAGAAAAACAGTAAACCCTTTGTGACAGAACAGCTCAATATTTTTAATAAAGGCCAATTGAACTTATGATTTTTGCCAAAAATTTGTAAAATGCAATCATAAACAAAAATTGCCTCTGAAGGTGTACATAATAAAAAAAAATACAAATGCTAAATGCATACACATTCCAGCAATAAATTATATTTGATATGTACACTACTGAGATTACAACCAAGGTGGTGCCCCCTTTATTTGGGGTTCTGCTGCACGGTATAAGCTGGTGCAGGGTCACATTAATGTTGGGTGGCATGTCTCCTCACTGCCATACAGACTGACGCTCTAGAGGCTGGACATCCTGTGGTACATCATTTCAAGCCCTATAGTTCAGCCAAGGTGGCTTTTCTGCCTGCAGAAGATCCATCGCTCCATCCAGGCCCAGACATTCTCAATGGGGAGAGATCTAGTGATCAAGTTGGTCAGGGGAGCTGCTGGAGACCCTGAAGAGCACATTGTGCAGCGCGGGCCGTATCTCGTTGGAACACCATGTCTCCTAAGTGGGTCAGAAAAGGCAGTAGGACTGGTTCCAGAATGTCCTGGACATACCGAAGGCTGGTCAATGTTCCCTCCTTAAATACCAGATGGGAACGGCCAAAGCAGCTAAAAGCGTCGCACGCTATGACATCTGGTGTTGGTCCAGTGTGTCACCGCAATATACATGATGGCAGTCGGCGCTCTCCAGCCCTCATGCCAATACTGATGCAGCCATACATACAGAGTCAGGGCTCACACACAGGACCGTACATATTTTGCTGCCTGCAAAAAATTCTGATGCCATCTGTGCTGCATACGTTTTTTGCAGACCCACTGTAACAAAACCTAGTCTTTCCTGCAAAACAGACAAAAATAGGGCACACTCTCTTTTTCGGGGCTATGAAACAGATATATGGGTGTGGACCAAAAATATGGTCGTGTTAATAGGGCCTTAATCTGTATAATCAACTCACAGTAGGTAGTTATATTACTGTATATACATTACATACGAGAACATTAACCCTGTTACACACACGGACTAGTCACCTCTCCTGACACGTCTGGTTTATTAACTACATGCATTCCTCATGTAATAAGGGGCATCTATTCTTGACTCTATGTTGTCCCATTTCTCTATTCTTCCTAGTAGATGTTTATGAAATAATTACCAGCTGTTTACAATGAAGGTCCAGATGGGTGTTACCATTACTCCTACAGGCTCTAATCTCTCGGCAACTGCCCGCTGCACTTTGATTGACAGGACCAGGGGCGATCACATTTACACTGCCTAGTCCCTTCAACCAAAGTGCAGAGGGCGTGGCAGTTGCAGAGAGAGCAGAGTCTCTAGGTGTAACGGCAACGCCCCCGTTGCTCCTAGAGGCTCATTAGCATATATTAAAACATAATTTTTCTCAGCAATGCGGGCACATATGAACATGGGACCAACACAGATGTATTCTGCTGCAGAGCGCACATGTAACAGGTCAGACAGTGTCATAGGGACAAATCTGCTGACAGATGCCCTTTAAAGGTGAGAAATAATAAAAGCGTACTGAACGGATGAGCACTATGGAATATACAGTGTAATAACAGAGGAATCACGCAGTAACCAAGGCTTCCTACCATAAACACTTGCAGCATACCAAAATACATATCTGATAAGTGGGGGTATCCTCACCTATCATACCAATGGCAGTTCTCGGACCTCCAATATCACACAACACAAGAAAGAATAAGAGTCAGAACATGTACCCTGCAGATGTTGGCGGCCACCCTTCTCTCCAGTAACAGAAGTAGCTCCAGGAGCACCACCAGCAGCCACAGGCAAGCTCTCCTCAGCATGGTGCTCTCTCTAAAAAGTCACTTTCAGAAATACAAATCATTGCTTACAATGGGCGCAGCTGCCAGAGGGAGCTTATCACTGGGCTCCTCCGTAGCCACAACACGCCGGGTTGTTGGATGTGGACGAGTCTTCATCTGGAGCCAAAAGCGATTTATTGCTAAGGCAGAGGCGGGTGCAGGTACGGCGGCGCAGGCAGCAGGTTCTCTCCACAAAGCAGCAAAGAAGCGAGCGGTGCCTGCTCCTCACCTATTAGGGTTTTATACCCCCTCCTAACCAAGAAGAAACTTCTACAGCACATTATTGATATTACTAGTGGCTTCTGTTAACCGGAGGGCTCCTCTTCCTCAGTGCGGCTTCCGTGCAAGTTGCAAGTCTGTCAACACGTCCGACCGGATGACTTACAAGGGTTCCTATACAATCATACTATACAAGAACAACCCAGACCTCCATCAAGGCGCCAAGAGTCAGACAATTCCCTCTTGGCACAGGACAAGGTTTATAGGACACTTAATTAAGCCTTAAGGACGCTGCTCATCTGGGCCTTAAAGAAAAACATATTTGCATCTGGAGATACACATATTTATACACCAAACAGTAGAAATAAGGTAGATGAGACACGTGACGTGACGCAGATCAGTATGGAGGAGGAAGCAAACAGCTGTAGCAGTAATTGTTGGAGCGATTATAGATAAGGAGTATGAGAGTTTTATTGTTCCCTAATAGATATCATGAATGCGATGAACCCAAGAAGTCTGAGGGGTACATTCCTTAAAACCTGTATCACACCTGCCGATTTTTCAGCACATGAACATTCGTTACTGATCCTCTTGCAGTATAATACTGCCGCCGATTGACCAATGAACAAGCAAACGCTCATTCATCCAGCAATCCAAATCTTTTGACATGTTAATTTTTTTTTTTATTGTTTGCAGGCGGCAGATCATGGTGTCTAATCACAATCTGCAGCCGGCAAACCACTACCCAGCATGAGGACGAGCGAAGGCATGCTGTGGAGGAGATCGCTGTATGCAGGGGTCGAGTGGAGGGGGAACGCACTTTTTTCATGGCAGGAACGCCGTTCCCTTTCAGCCTCAAGCCAGGAGAACGCGGCTGAATCAGATTCACAGGGGGAGACGGAGCGCACTGTGCAGGGCAGGCTAAGGGAGGAGGGGCGGCTTCAGTTGAGAGGTCTGTGCGGTGCTGCTGCGACTGCCTCACTGTGACTCCTCTCATGGCGCCCCGCCCCCCTAATGACATCATCTCCTTCACTACGAGATCATTTCGAATGTCTTTCAGAAAAGTTTGTCCTGGGATTCGAACTCACGACCTCTACACATCAGAGGAAGGCATTTACCCTCACAGCCATGAACGCTGTCTAGGTAGTTGCTTAAAAAAAAAAAAAAAAATATAAGACTTCTACTTATACCTAGTGTACTGCTACCTAGTGTACAACTATACACATGACAGCTGCCCACTGTGTATGGATGTAGCAGAGCTGGGTGTGTTGGGGCAGCTGTCATGTGTATGGTTGTACACTAGGTATCAGTACACTAGGTATAAGTAGAAGTCTTATTTTTTATTTTTTTTAAGCAACTACCTAGACAGTTTTTATGGCTGTGAGGGTAAATGCCTTGCATCTAATGTGTAGAGGTCATGAGTTCGAATCCCAGGACAAACTTTTCTAAAAGTGTGTTTTTTTATTTTATAAGACTTCTACTGATACCTAGTTTACTGATACCTAGTGTACAACCATACACATGACAGCTGCCCACTGTGTATGGATGTAGCAGAGCTGGGTGTGTAGGGGCAGCTGTCATGTGTATGGTTGTACACTAGGTATCAGTACACTAGGTATCAGTACACTAGGTATAAGTAGAAGTCTTATTTTTGTTTTTTTTTTAAGCAACTGTCTCGACAGCTTTTATGGCTGTGAGGGTAAATGCCTTGCATCTAATGTGTAGAGGTCATGAGTTCGAATCCCAGGACAAACTTTTCTGAAAGTGTTTTTTTTTTTTTTTCTGATACTTCTACTGATACCTAGTTTACTGATACCTAGTGTACAACCATACACATGACAGCTGCCCCAACACACCCAGCTCTGCTACATCCATACACAGTGGGCAAAGTTACCTACAGTAGAAGTCTTATATATATTTTTTTTTTAAAGCACCTAGCTAGACAGCTTTCATAGCTGTGAGGGCATATGCCTTGCCTCTGATGTGTAGAGGTCATGAGATCGAATCCCAGGACAAACTTTTCTAAAAGTGTTTTTTGGTTTCTTTTTTAGACACAAGTTACAGCATGCTAGATTTTCTGTGCTTTTTTATTTTTTGGAGGGGGGGTGGGGGGGGGTTGCAGTGGATCTTGGGTGAGTTCCCACACTTTTTTTCCCAGGACTTGACCCCTGGCTGTATGTAATAGCAGCAGTCTCCTCCGCTATCAAGCAGACGATTGTTTCCCTCCTGACATTCATCTGCAACATCAGACTGTGTAATACACCCTTAAGAGATAGATGTAAATCTGGATATCTATTAGATAATAAAACTTTTATACACCTTATCTACAGTATCTCACAAAAGTCAGTCCACCCCTCACATTTTTGCAAATCTTTTATACTATCTTTTCCTGGGACAACACTGAAGATCTGACACTTTGGTACAATGTACAGTAGTCGGTGCACAGCTTGTATAACCGTGTACATTTGGTTTGCCCTCAAAATAACTCAGTCTAAACCGCTGGCAACTAAAGTGAGAACACCCCCAAGTGAAAATGGCCAGATTGTGCCCAATTAGCCATTTCCCCTCTCAGGTGTCATGTTACTCGACAGTGTTACAAAGGTCTCAGGTGTGAATGGGGAGCAGGTGTGTTATCGCTCTCATACTGGTCACTGGAAGTACAACATGGCTCCTCATGGCAAAGAACTCTCTGAGGATCTGAAAAAAAGAATTATTGCTCTACATTAAGATGGCCGAAGCTATAAGAAGATCGCCAACACCCTGAAGCTGAGCTGCAGCGCGGTGGCCAAGACCATACAGCGGTTTAACAAGATGGGTTCCACTCAGAACAGACCTTGCCATGGTCGACCAAATAAGTTGAGTGCGCTTGCTCAGCGTCCTATCCAGAGGTTGCCTTTTCAAAATAGACGTATGAGTGCTGCCAGCATTGCTGCAGAGGTTACAGAGGTGGGGGGTCCGCCCGTCAATGCTCAGACCATACGCCACACACTGCATCACATTGGTCTGCATGGCTGTCCTCCCAGAAGGAAGCCTCTTCTAAAGATGATGCACAAGAAAAGCCGGCAAACAGTTTGCTGAAGACAAGCAGACTAAGGACATGGATTACTGGAACCATGTCCTGTGGTCTGATGAGACCAAGAGAAACTTATTTGGTTTAGATGGTGTCAGGAATCTGTGGTGGCAACCAGGTGAGGAGCACAAAGACAAGTATGTCCTGCCTATAGTAAAGCATGGAGATGGGAGTGTCATGGTTTAGGGGCTGCATAAGTGCTGCCAGCTGTGGGGAGCTACAGTTCATTGAGGGAACCATAAATGCCAACATGTCCTGTGACATACTGAAGCAGAGAATGATCCCCTCCCTTCAGAAACTGAGCTGCAGGGCAGAAATCCAACATGATAACGACCCCAAACCCATTTCCAAGACGACCACTGCCTTGCTTAAGAAACTGAGGGTAAGGGTCCATTCACACGTCCGTTGTTTGTTTCCTGATCTGTTCCGTTTTTTGCTGAACAGATCTGGACCCATTCATTTTCAATGGGTCCTGAAAAAAAATCTGACATTGTGCTGTCCGTTTTTTTTTCAGGACCCATTGAAAATGAATGGGTCCAGATCTGTTCAGCAAAAAACGGAACAGATCAGGAAACAAACAACGGACGTGTGAATGGACCCTAAAGGTGTTGGACTGGCCAATCATGTCTCCAGACCTAAACCCTAATGAGCATCTGTGGGGCATCCTCAAACAGAGGGTGGAGGAGCGCAAGGTCTCTAAAGTCCACCAGCTCCGTGATGTCATCATGGAGGAGGGAAGAGGATTCCAGTGGCCACCTGTAAAGTTCTAGCGACCTCCATGCCCAAGAGAGTTAAGGCAGTGCTGGCAAATAATGGTGGCCACACAAAATATTTTGTGTTTGAGGATGCCCCACAGATGCTCAATAGGGTTTAGGTCTGGAGACATGTTTGGCCAGTCCAACACCTTTACCCTCAATTTCTTAAGCAAGGCAGTGGTCATCTTGGAAATGGGTTTGGGGTCGTTATGTTGGATTTCTGCCCTGCAGCTCAGTTTCTGAAGGGAGGGGATCATGCTCTGCTTCAGTATGTCACAGGACATGTAGGTATTCATGGTTCCCTCAATGAACTGTAGCTCCCCACAGCTGGCAGCACTTATGCAGCCCCTAAACCATGACACTCCCATCTCCATGCTTTACTATAGGCAGGACATACTTGTCTTTGTGCTCCTCACCTGGTGGCCACCGCACACGCCTGACACCATCTACACCAAATAGGTTTCTCTTGGTCTCATCAGACCACAGGACATGGTTCCAGTAATCCATGTCCTTAGTCTGCTTGTCTTCAGCAAACTGTTTGCAGGCTTTTCTTGTGCATCATCTTTACAAGAGGCTTCCTTCTGGGAGGACAGCCATGCAGACCAATGTGATGCAGTGTGTGGCATACGGTCTGAGCACTGATGGGCGGACCCCCCCCACCTCTGTAACCTCTGCAGCAATGCTAGCAGCACTTATACGTCTATTTTGAAAAGGCAACCTCTGGATAGGACGCTGAGCAAGCGCACTCAACTTATTTGGTCGACCATGGCAAGGTCTGTTCTGAGTGGAACCCGTCTTGTTAAACCGCTGTATGGTCTTGGCCACCGCGCTGCAGCTCAGCTTCAGGGTGTTGGCGATCTTCTTATAGCCCCGGCCATCTTAACCACTTGCCATCTGGGCCATTTGCCCCCTTCCTGACCAGGCCTAATTTTGCAAAACTGACATATCTCACTTTATGTGGTAATAACTTTGGAACGCCTTTACTTATCCAAGTCATTCAGAGATTGTTTTCTCGTGACACATTGTACTTCATGATAGTCATAAATTTGAGTCAATATATTTGACCTTTATTTCTGAAAAAATCCCAAATTTAGCAAAAATTTTGAAAAATTCACAATTTTCTAAATTTCAATTTCTCTGCTTTTAAAACAGAAAGTGATACCTCATAAAATATTTATTACTTAACATTCCCCGTATGTCTACTTTATGTTGGCATCATTTTGGAAATGTCATTTTATTTTTTTAGGACGTTAGAAGGTTTAGAAGTTTAGAGGCAATTCTTACATTTTTTAAGAAAATTGCCAAAACCCACTTTTTAAGGACCAGTTCAGGTCTGAAGTCACTTTGTGGGGCCTACATAGAGGATACCCCCATAAATGACCCCATTGTAGAAACTACGCCCCTCAAGTTACTTAAAACCGATTTTACAAACTTTGTTAACCCTTTAGGCGTTCCATAAGAATTAAAGGAAAATGGAGATCAAATTTTTTAATTTCACTTTTTTGGCAGATTTTCCATTTTAGTCCAATTTTTTCTTTAACACATCGATGGTTAACAGCCAAACAAAACTCAATATTTATTACCCAGATTCTGCGGTTTACAGAAACACCCCACATGTGGTCATAAACTGCTGTATGGGCACACAGCAGGGCGCAGAAGAAAAGGAGCGCCACATGGTTTTTAGATGCCATGTCTCATTTGAAGCCCCCTGATGCACCCTTACAGTAGAAACTCCCAAGAAGTGATCCCATTTTGGAAACTAGGGGATAAGGTGCCAGTTTAATTGCTACTATTTTTGGGTACATATGATTTTTTTATCATTCATTATAACACTTTATGGGGCAAGGTGACCAAAAAATGGGTTGTTTTAGCACAGTTTCTATTTATTTATTTTTACAGCATTCACCTAAAGGGGTTCAGTCAAGTGACATTTTTATAGAGCAGATTGTTACGGACGTGGCGATACCTAATATATATATACTTTTTCTTATTTATTAAAGTTTTACACAATAATAGCATTTTTGAAACAAAAAAATTATGTTTTAATGTGTCCATGTTCTGAGAGCTAGTTTTTTATTTTTTTTGAGAGATTTTCTAATGTAGGGGCTCATTTTTGGCGGGATGAGGTGACCGTTTTATTGGTACCATTTAGTGGGACATACACATTTTTGATCACTTGGTGTTGCAGTTTTTGTGATGTAAGGTGACAAAAATTGCTTGTTTTGACAGTTTATTATTTTTTTTAAATTTTTTTTTTTTTACGGTGTTCACCCGAGGGGTTAGGTCATGTGATATTTTTATAGAGCTGGTTTTTACGGATGCGGCAATACCAAATATGTCTATTTTATTTTTTCTATTTTTAACATTTTTTTTTATTCCTTACTTGGGGATTTTTTTTTTTTTACATGTGAAACATTTTTATTATTTTATTTTTTCAACACTTTATTTTTTTTATGTTACACTTTTCGTCCCCCATAAGGTCATACAAGACCTCTGGGGGACATTTACTTTACTTTTTCATTTTTTTTTCACTGTTGATTTCTCTTGTAACTGGGGCTGACATAGTAGCCCCAGTTACAGGAAAAATACACCCCCCAGAGAGGCTGTACAGCGCAATACAGTGCTTTTCCAGCATTTTCTGCTGGAACATGACACGCACAGTCTTTCAAAAACCCGACTAACCTCCTGATGATCTCTGCCATCTTTGCTGGTGGCCAGTTAAGGCGCAGCTTATCAGAGGGGCAGGGTTAAATCTTTCTGTTATACTATAGAAAGGGCAGAGGTGGGAGGCTCCTGATGGAACCAGTTATCTCACAGCCAAACAAGACAGTGAAGAGGAGCAAGGTGACCAGGCTGAGCTCCTGGGATATACAGAGTTGTCTGTTCTGATTGGCTACTTCCAGAACTCCCATAAACATGGGAACTGCTGCTCCGTTCATTTTGATGGGTGAGAGGTATAAGGTCCCCGTTCTCAAGATTGCTGGGGGGACCCAGGAGTAGGGGGATCACATCTAACAACCAGAATTCCCCTTTAGATCACCGACTGCTCAGGGGGCTTGTGCCTGTGCTTATTTATCTGTAGCAAAGACAAATAACATGTGCGAGACCACTGCAGCCAATGACTTGCCACAACAGAAATGGCTGCAGCTGTCCCATACATCTACACCACATCATCTCTGCATGACAGGTGAGCGCAGAATAGCGGGACCACTGTCAAGGGTTTTAAGTTGGATTTACACCAGGCGACTAGAAGCAGATTGTTGGGAAGCGTTCCTTCCCGACAGTCGGCAGCTCGTTCAGTGAAGGTGAAGCTCCTCATTCACATGCAGCAATCACCTCCACAGTAAGAGAACGAGCGTTCTGCTGACCAGAAAGGATAATTTACTTGCCTGCACAAACGATCGTTTTCCCCGATGAACGGGCGTTTCGTTCATCAGGTCAAATGCAAGCACCTTTAGACAGGCAGACTGTTGGAAACGAGCATTCGCTCGAACACTTCCAATAATTAGCCCGAATATCACCCGTCTAAATCTACCTTTAAAATAGTCTTGGACAAAACCTTTAACATGTCAACTAGGAAGGGAGTGTGAGAATGGTAGAATATTTACATAAATGTGTACCTTATCAGGGGTATCTTCTGACTTGCTTGGTGTATCCTTATGCTCTTTGCTTTCCTCAGCAGAAGGGAACTGTGCTGCAATCCTTGAAGAAAAAGAAAGCTGCTAAGACACTGCCAAATAATAAGTCAGACACCTTACATTAAAGCCCCCGATATCATGCATAGTTATGCACATTTTTTTTATTTATTTTTTAACGGCTTTATTAAACATTACGAATAAAAGAAAAAAAAATATTGTCAGATAATTTGGATTTTAGACAACTGGCAGCGGTTTTTAAAAACTATTAAGGGGTTAGACAACACTTTTAATAAGGATTATTTTTTAAATATACTTTTGTATTGGAAAAGATCTAATCTGAATAGTCTTCTGAAGCAATAGCTAGTCACTAGTGAGAGCGCCGTCACAGCCGACCATGCAGGGTCTTCCTATCTTGGAAAGTGATGGCATATCGCAAGGATGTGTCACCACTGTATGATCGATGGCGTCTGACCACTGGGACCACCAGCGACTAATGAAGGGGCTGACAATTCTAGTGCTGTGTCCCATCCACTGTTTTTCCCAGCACTGCGGCCACTCACTGTGCATAGCTTCATTTAAAGGATTTGTCCCCCGAAAAATATTCTACAGTTTGTTGCAGAAACCACATTGGATCTGATGGTCAGCCGTGTGTCCCTGGAAGACATCTTGTGTTGTACCTCAGAAAGGAGCTTAGCTAAGGGATTCATTATCATATTGAAGTGTATCGTGATGTGTTCTAGTAATAGATTAAAAGTGTCATGATGTAATGGTGTGTCAGGAATAAGGACCGCCTTATTCCTAGTTATTATGTTTGCTGTGATAATATAGCTTTTATGGGTATATGTCGTAATAGAGATGATAGAGATAGAGATGATAGAGATGATAGAGATAATAGAGATGATTGAGATAGAGATGAAAAAATTGGACTGCACTCCAAGCGTGTCTTCAGGAAAAATCTGTTTTAATCACCCATAAATGCTTTTATCTTACCATTTCGAGGGTGGTGCCGCCGGTGGTGTATAGGTGTATAGGTGTGTATATATTATATATATATATATATATATATATATATATATATATATATACACACACACACACACATATATACACAGTATGTATTTATGTTACCAGGCCAGCAGCCATTGATGAATTGGTTTCCAGGGGGGTAGTTAGCACAGAGATTCTAACGAGGATGGTCCCGTTTGCTGGTCACACTCGGGAAAGCAGACTCTCCGGCGCCTTGTGTCAGCATGAACCACAATCCGTAATCCTTCATAACTTGTTCAGGAGGGATCGGATGTCCCCAAAATCTAGCTTACATCTCTGGTATGATGGGGGCATTGCATGGACACCAGACATGGCGTATCAACTCGCCTTCATCTTCTTAAAATAAGGATCTCATCTTCAGTGTGTCCTGGACTTGTCTCGTTTGATATGCTAGGACTCGGAACGATGAGATATGAATTATAAAGAAGGTCTGGGGTCTGTATCTTCACCAGGGCAACTGGGAAACTATCTTTTTTGATATTTTTATACCTGTTCCCTAGTTGGCCAGTGGGCCGGCTGCCTGGGTAATGAAGCTCGGCCCAGAGGGGCTGAGCAAGAGGTGGTAGTGAGAATCCCCCTCAGACCTGCCTGTGGGGGAAAGCATAAAAATGTAATCCCTGGATATTTGGGTGTCACAAAGTGGAAGATCTAATGGAATTGGTTTGTGCACCATTACTCCGCCCAAATCTCCTGGGAGGAAAGGACTCTTACCAGACAAATGTTAAGTATTAGAACTTTGTTTTCTCCTTTTTATTTTACAATTGTTTGCCATTCATGTATGTCTCTTGTTAATCATTTTTGTAACCAAGTACTGTCTATTTTTTATACATTAAACCTAAAAGTTTGATGGTTTGTTTAGTAACCTTCAGAACCTGTTAGCTCCATGAGGTGTGTGTGTGTGCGCAGTCTGAGGCTGTATATTTCTCCGTGAGGCTATCGTGCGGGTGTTTGCTTGCGAGTGGAACACTCAGGGGTGTCCCGTCGACCTTATAACTGGGGGAGGTAGCAGCAACATTTTTGTGTTATTGCGTGGGAGTGCTTACAGGCTTCTGGTGGCGATTCATGCTAGAGTTACAGCCCGGCGTAGGGCGTAACAGCGTGTGGTAGCGTGAGGTGAATCGGCCTGAAGGGCTTGGGCAACCCTTGTCACGTGACACAGTGGTCTGGTCACCGGTACCTGACATGGTGGCCTTTAGAAAGTGGAGAATCTTTCCATTAGTGATGGAGGTCTTGGTCGGGATAAATGTACTGGTCTATGGAGACTGAAGAAGGCCATTAGCACGTTTATCATCATGTTCGATCCTTGGTGTTGAGGGAGGTGATAAATGAAGGGGCCCACTTTGGTTTTATGGCCCATATGTCTCTTTGGGGAGGAGAATGGAGATAGGTACTAAAACTGGAGAACATTGATGGGCGACCCAAGTGAATGAATTATGTAGGCGATAAGGAACCTTGGTCAAATTAGAAGTTGGAGTAGGTGCAAGTTACGTAGATGAATGGTTATAAATAGTAAAATATTTGTGCGGTCCTATGTTATGGATAATAATGTTGTAATGATGTAATCTGTGTGTAAAACTGCGGAAAACTTGAATTATAAGGGCTCATGCACAGGAACGTGTGGCGGCCAGGCCTGTGCTGTGGACCACAATTTGCACGGGCACCGACCATGTGCCCACCATCTGTGGACGTGGACCCATTCACTTGAATTGGGTCCGCAATCCGCATCCACTACTTTTTTGCAGTGCGGAGGCACAGATAGAAAACCCACGGAAATACTCCGTAGTGCTTCCGTACCTCCGCTCGTGAATGGGTCTGCATTCATGTTTGAGCACAAACCGCTGATGCATGTATATTGTGGAGCCGCTGTTTGCGGGCCACAATACAGGCACAGCGGGCAATACTAGCCCTAATACTAAATATTTATTTGTTCTCAAAAAGGTATAAAATACCACGTGGGGACATAAACCAAGCACCGACTTTTTCCACTGCTGCTTCACACTTCTATCTACTTCTTATGCCGTAATCTGACATTCGTCATGAGATAACCCCTTTTAGTAAAAGGGGCGGGCTGCAGTTCCCTGCACAGCCAGGTGTCCAAAAGCGCATCAGGTTGTCCACTTTCAGGAAACATTGGTTTTCGGGGTGCACTACAGTTTTTTTTTTTTTTTTTCTACTGTTAAAACAGATTTTGGAATATTTCAAATTCTGGTGATTTTATGAAGATATGTGAATGTAAATTTAAGCGTAACAGGTATAGATGAACATTGCACATGCAGAACTTATTTTTAGGAGGTGCAGTCCGTATAACTTTCTTCTTGGGTCAAACTTTTACTCACCATTATTAAATTTTATGAAAAACTTAGCAGTCTTAAGATTTAATTTGAGAAATGAGCTCAACCTAACAAGAAAGAGTTATAGTATCGTTACTGTATTGTCGACAATAACCAGAAGATGTTACCTTTACACAAACACCTTGGCAGAACATCCAGATTTAGGGAGTAACATAACCTTGAACGCTTAGTTATTAAACTTTTTTTTTTTTTACTCTTTACACTCTGCTCAAAAACAGCAATTTTGCAATTTCTACAAGAGATAAAGGGGTTTAAAAAATAAATAAAATAAAAATAAATATATATATATATATATATATATATATATATATATATTTTTTTTTTTTTTACGGATGACTACAGTTGAGCGAATCGAGCATTGGATGCTATATCTGCAGCAGCTTTGCTTAAAAAAAGGTGTTATAATACTGTACGGATCCATCTACGTTACAGTATTACAATGTATGGGCTCCGATGAGCCGAAGTAAGTTATTCACGAGACTTCACGTGCGAGACTTCGTTGAATAACTTCAGTAATTGATGATTACAGTATAAAACCACATCAAAACTTGGAGCCGAACTCTGCTTCAGTTCCGAGTGATACCTTGGAACCAAAGCAGGTTTTTCACTGTAATAATCAATTACCGAAGTTATTCAACTAAAGTTGCGCGCAACTTTGGGAATAACTTACTTTGGCTCATCGGAGCCCATACATTCTAATACTGTACGGAGACTAATCTCCATACAGTAATAATTTTTTTTAGCGACGTGGTTTCGGCTGAAGCATTTAAAGTCGCTTCGCTCATCTCTACTGACGACCTATCCTCTGAATAGGTCACCAGTATCTGATCAGTGGGGGTCTGACACCCGGGACCTCCATCGGATCAGCTGTTTGAGAAAGCACAGGTGCTCGCAGTAGTGCCGTAACCTCCTCTCTTCTTGCCAAGCACAGTGCCGTACGTCGTATATTTGCAGTGATTGGTATCACAGTCCAGCCCCATCCACTTCAACGGGGCTGAGCTGCTCCTAGGAGAAGGCTGCAGCCTTCTCAAACAGCTGATCGGCGAGAGTCTCAGGTGCAGGGCTCCAGATGGCGACCAAAATGGTTGCAAATGCGACCTAGAATTGCTAAATGGCGACAAGACTTTGTAGTCTAGTCGCCATTTGCGCCTAGACCCTCCGCTGCTCTGCCGCTTTCATATTAAACTGACATGGCACGCGCTGCTGTCAGCGCGTCCCATGTTCTTCTCAACAACACAGGGGGGAGAAGGCAGTCCCTCCCCCCTGCACCGCTGCCACCAATGGGCTAATAGTAGGGAGGAGGAGGGGAGAGGCTATGGCCACTGCGCCACCGATGAATATCGCTTATGCTTAACACAAACGCAGGCTGCGTGTGCCGGACATATCCCATACCCCGCACCAGGCCTCTGTGACTGCGCGCTGCGATCCGCACCTGAGGGGTTAAGATCGGCGGATCGCAACGCGCAGCCATAGAGGCTGGGTGCCGGGTATGGGATATGTCCGGCACCCGCAGCCTGCGTTTGTATTGAGCATAAACTATATTCATTGGTGGCACAGTGCACCAACCCTCCAACCCCTCACCTCAGGGTGAATAGGACAAGGGATGAAAGATCCCAGATTCTAGCCCCAAAGGTGGGTAATAGGTATTAAATAAAAAGTAAAAAAAAAAAAGGGTTAAAACATTTTTTTTTAAATCACCCCCTTGCCTAATTTTACATATAAAATATATAAACAAAAAAATACATATCGTCACGCCCGAAAAACTATGAACTATTAAAAAATATCTCCTATGTGGTGAACGCCGTAACAGAATAAAAAAAAAAAAAAAACACGTGCAATTTGCAGTTTTTTTGTCACCTTGTCCCGACAAAAAGGATCGGACTGTTCTACTATTATGGTCCAGACGCTCCATAAAATGTGGAATGCACGCGGCTTTTTTGGTGTTTTATTGTGACAACCCTAGGTAAGACTTGTTTTTTTGTTTATTATACCGTAATTATATGTATTTTAAATTTGGCTCCTAAATTTTTTGGGTTAGTAAATAACTAAGGCCCCTTGCAGACGAGCGAGTATTCCACGCGGGTGCAATGCGTGATACGAACTAATTGCGCCCGCACGGAATCCGGACCCATTCATTTCAATGTGTCTGTGTACATGTGCGTTGGTTTTCACACATTACTTGTGCGTTGCGTGAAAATCGCAGCATGTTCTATATTCTGGGATTTTCACGCAACGCTGGCCCCAAAGAAGTGAATGGAGCTGCGTGAAAATTGCATCCGCAAGCAAGTGCGGATGCGATGCGTTTTTCACGGATTGTATACCTTCAGTTTTTTATCACACGCGTGCAAAACGCATTAAATCGCATTGCACTTCAGCGATAAAAACTGAACTGAATGCGATCGCAGACAAAACTGAATGACTTTGTTTGCTAAATCGCGCATTTTTCACTGAATGCATTCAAAACGCATCCGGACCTGATCCGCAAACGCTCGTCTGCAAGGGGCCTAACAGGAAATCATTCTGTCTCCACTGCAGGATTTTTTGGTATGTTCCTGAAAGAGTCAGATTTGTAAACATCCTGAAGAGAACAAAGGGTTAATCCTTTGCTGATCTGTTCCAGAATATTAGAATAAGTATGACTCATCACTCACTTTTTCTCACTGCTGCTTTTCTTTTTAGAATTCTTCTTCACTTTTATTCCTAGAAACGAAGAGGGGAATTAAGCAATTTACACACAATATTTTGGGGGTTACTATCCAATTTATACATTATTTGCGCTATTGCAGTGAAGCAGAGAGAATCACAGTACAGGATACCACGATAATTAGGATTGTTCATGCGTTTTGTTTTTAAGGTAAATTGTTACCCTAGGTCAACGATAGAAACATTGGGAGCATTTCTGCGCCTGGATTATGGCCGCCACTCCCAGCCTGAGCGTGGGTTAAAAGACTTGAACCACCAGCATCCTAATGATCTAGGATGCTGTTAGTTCGAATATTAAGACCCATGGTTGAGCTGGCATTTGCGGTTGTAATACGGATGTATGTAGACTCACACCCAACATTAGGTCTGTGTCAAATTGGCCTTAAAAGTGTTGATAACTCATCCATCTACAGGATAAGGGCTCATGCACACAACCGTATGTAGTTTGTGGTCCGCAGAAAATACGGATGACGTTGGTGTGCATTCCGTATTTTGCGGAACGGAACTGCTGGCTCCTAACAGAACAGTACTATCCTTGTCCGTAATGCGGACAATAAAAGGATATGTTCTATTTTTTTGTGAAATGGAGACACGAACATACGGAATGCAGACGGAGTAACTTCAGTTCTTTTTGCGAACCCATTGAAATGAATGGTTCCACATACGGTCCGCAAAAAAATAAAAAAACAGGACATGGAAAGAAAATACGTTTGTGTGCATGAGCCCTAAGGGATAAGTATCTGATTGGTGGGAGTGCGACCTCTGGGGCATCCACTGATCACGAGAATGGTGGCCCTTTGCTCCCCCCCATGTTAATGGAGTGGCGGTAACGCATGAGCACTGCCGCACCATTCAGCAGTATGAACTGAATGGAGCAGCAGACATGGATAGGTGTCTGCCACTTCATTCAAATGGGGAACACAGCAACTATTCTCATGATCAGCAGGGGCCCCAGCGTTCGGACCCCTGCCAATCAGACAATTATCCCCTGTCCTAGGAATAGGGAGAATTAAATTTAACCCATTTACTATGATCCTGTCAGAAAATGACAGCTAAATAGTGAATGCAGCTCTGGGCCTCATCTGTGGATCAGAACAAAATAAGCAAAGCAAGGTACTGATAGTGTAGCACTGCTTATTCCAATTAGTATAGAAGGTTATAATAAGAGATACTGATTGTTACCTATTTAGATGAAAGCTACATTAAAGGGAACCTGTCATCAACTTTATTGTTAATAAAGACAAATTGAAAAAAAGATTTTTAGCTCAAAATAAGTACAATCCAATCATTTAAAAAAATTGTCCACAAAAGGTGTACATAGCCTTTAAAGGGGTTGTTCGGTTTCAGGAGGAAACCAGACAACCTTGGGGGATCAGCCTGGAACAAATAACTGATATGTAATTACCTGGCAGACCCCGCACCATCCTTTCTGGCTGGGATCTATTTACCAAAGTGCAGCAGTGATGTCACGTGACCGCTGCAGCCAATCAATGGACACAGCAGTGCAACAAAGGGGCTGCAGGGATCACGTGATGCGTTTTGTCGACGTGAGGTCACCCTTCAGCCGGGTAAACAGGCCATGGATCTGCCAGGTAAGTACTTGTCAGTTCTTTATTGCAGTCTGATCTCAGAACGAAGAAATACAAATATCAGAATTTTATCCGGGTTACCTGCCGCCACCTCCATGTCTCGGATGAATTTTGATTGTTGTTGCACTAGGTCACGGATACCATCAGGGCAGCATCTACATAATTCCTGCGCCTTTTCATTCGAGGACACTGCACGCTCTCTTTCCCCAAGTAAAAAAAGGGCTTCACAAAAACGATAGTGACCCTAAAAAATAAAAATAAAAAGGATTAGGTCTGGTAAGGGTAAAGCCTGTATTAGAAAGGCAGATCAGCAAGCGATTTTCGAGATGGAAGCGTTCCCTACCAGCAATCGCTTGCTAAATAGCGGAGGAGCCTGCTGCTAGAACGTGCAGTGATCTCCTCCACAGTATGTCACTCTTTAGCCATCGCTCGTCCCCATACAGTCTAGTGGTTTGCCGGCGGCAGATTGCTATTAGACAGAACGAGCAAGCGCTGATTTTTAAGTATGCCTAAAAAAAAAATCTTAATTGCCCAATAAAGGAGCGCTTGCTCGTTCATCGGGTAACCGTCGGCAGTATTACACTGACAAATGATCGCTAGCGAAATACTGGCCAGTGTAATACAACCCTTAGTGTCTAAGCTTTAACCAAGTCACATATGTAGTTTATATGAGGGAGAGTCAAAAATGATCCGCACTCTGTAGAATTTATACTAATAAAATTTCAGAAAAGACAAAATACATAAATTTTTAGACAAACTCCCCAAAGACTTTACCACTTGTGACTTGCACGAAGGTTGCGTCTGGTGCCGATAGTTATTGAAGCATTAGTGCACAGTATGGAGAAAGAAGCCTGTCGCCAAGAAGTGTGTATGACTGAATACAGAAGTTCAAGGAAGGTCACCCATGAAGAAGGAGCCGGATGCCCGGCCATGACTGATGACATCACTGAGTGCACACCTGAACAGATTCTGTTGAACCAACGAGTGGCAGTGGATTATGTGGCCCTATGAGGATAAAAAGATTCACGTATCATGAAGAGGTGAGGACAGCGGTGCATTCGTGGCTCGCAGCTCAGCCTAAATCAGTTTTTAAAGGAGGGAATAGGAAAGCTTGTTGACAGATGGACAAGTTATATTGAAAAGCAGGGAAATTATGTAAAAGAAATTATGTATTTGTCTTTTCTAACAAAATAAATTCTACAGCCAGAGAGCAGATCATTTTTGGCTCGACCTCGTACGTGAAAATACTAACCTAACATAAGAATAATAATGGATCTATTAATACGGTACACAAACATTTACACAGCAAGGCAGGACAGATTACAGCCCCAGGAATTTCCTTAATCACAGTGTCGCTGTACGCATACGGAAAACCTGACAAGCTGAACGCGCCTCTTGGGGAGCTGTCGTGTCTGTCGGCATATCAATAGTCCGCTACACGATTCAATACAGGGAGGATGGGGGGGGAAACAAAAGTCTACAGTTCAGTCAATGTGTGACCAAAACAGCGTGCCGTTCTACCACAAAGCGCTTTCAAGAGATCATTCACATGTACTGGCTTTTTTGCAGAATTACTGTAAAATCATGGTGACAAAAAGCAAACGCCAAAAATAGGAAAAAGTGTATTGACCCTGATACATAATGAGCCGCGCACCAGTGAGCAGCAAAAGGTATAAAGCCTCTAGATTTGAAGGTTTTTTTAACTGATGAAATCCTATGGATATGTCCTACACACAGGACCTCCACCAATCAGCTGTTTGAGACGGCAGCGGCGCTCTCAGCTCACCAAGAACAGCGCCGTACATTGTAGAGTGGCTGTGATCGGTATTACAGCTTAGGCCTATTCACTTCATTGGAGCTATTATTCGCCTAGGCCAGTGATGGCAAACCTTTTAGAGACAGAGTGCCCAAACCGCAACACAAAACCCACTTATTTATCACAAAGTGCCAACACGGCAAGTTAACCTGAATCCTACAGTCCAGTATAGTATATCTTCCATGTACTTTATCATGTAGCCTGTCTACATTCAGTGCGCTGCCTGCGCTGTTCATAGTGCGTCCTGCACTGTTAAATGGCAGGAAAGGTCTAAGGCATATTGGTACACCATAGACATTTTCCAGGGTGTGGGTGCCCACAGAGAGGGCTCCGAGTGCCGCCTCTGGCGGGTTCGCCACCACTGGCCTAGGCAAAGGTGGGAAACGCAGCAGCACTACTGCAAGCGCCACTGCCTCCTCAAACAGTTATTCAGCGGGGGTCCAGGCTGTCGCACCCCCACCGATCAGATACTATCCAGAAGATAAGTCATCAGCATTAAAAATAAATAAATAAAAAAAGCTCTTGGAAAACGCCTTTAAAGGGAGCCTTTCACCTATACTGACCATTATAGAACACTAACACCATTATCAGCATTATAGTCCCATATTGGAATGCTACTTACTGTTTAGCTATCCGTCGCTAATTTTCTTCAAAAAACACTATTATTCAATATGCAAATTAGGTCTAAAGGTGCCCAGGGGCGGCGTTCAGGCGGCCAGTGCCCAGGCCACTCGTCGCTTTTCATATGAAACCCCTCCATTTCACCCCTCTGGCCCACCCTAGGTTCTTCAGAAATCCAGCGCCGTTCACCAGGTTCGCTGCGCCTGCGCACTTCATTCCCCATTATGGGCATTTAATGCGTATGTGCCGGAATGGGGACTGAATTGCGCAAGCGCAGCGAATTTTGTGAAGGACGCTGGATTTCTGAAGAAACTAGGGTGGGCCAGAGGGGTTTCATATGAAAAGCGACGAGGGGCCTGGGACTCCCTTTAATAATTATTTCCATTCAGATATGGAAATCCTATTACAATTTTGCAATTTAGTGTAGTGTCTTTGCTCTGGGATACGGAGATTATATTTAGCCATGTAAATTACGGTGGCCAAGGACAAAGGCGCGGTATGTACCCTAACCAGTTCTGAAAAACGAAAGAACAATAGACCAAGGGGTTACAGAGGTTTTCCCATAAGCACATTTATCCCCGACAACTTGACCCAGTCCAACTGTTGGGCCCCCACCGATCAGAAGAACAGGGGCTCCTGTGTGTTCACTGCCCCCTCTTCCAGTTCTATGGGACTACAGGAGCCCGCTGGGGTCAGAGCTGTATGTACACATGTACTGTATGTGCGCTTCAGCTGAATGTGTACTCAATGGGTGAAATCTATACCATGTATAATGCCCCTAGTCATACCCTGTACTGTGCCACCTTATACACAGTTATCCAGTCCCTGTATGGCGGCGTTAATCACTCACTGTATGGAGTGTTAACCTTTCATGGTACGAGCTATTATCCAGTATGGCGGTATTATTTAGTCTCTGTATGTTGGTAATATCTAGTGACTAAATGTATTATTTGGGGGTAGGGCTAATATATACAGTATATAGATTCGAGTATATCCCAGTCCATGATACTCCAGTGCACCCTGTATTTCCCAGTAGAGTAAATGATCCTTGTAGAACGCAGTCCTCCCCGCCGACCACCAGGACCTCCCGCACTATAGCGTACAGTACATGACAGCCCCCTCACCGCCCTGCTGTGTACTAATGCTTACTCTGGCACTGAGGTCAAGTTCACATTACGTTTTTGCCATCCGTTTTATGTTTACAAAAAAAGTATACGTTAACGGATACCTCAGACAGACGCCATACGGTGACATCTGTCACCATAATGTTTACGTATGCGTTTTTTGTTTTTTTTTTGCCGGACTCTTATCCCTTTTATTCCAACGTATACGTCAGACGGATGGCAAAAACGTGATGTGAACCTAACCTTTGATATGTGCACAAGCGATGCAAGGATAGTCATGGGGGGTGTCCGTAAAAAAAGAAAAAAATAGATATATATTGCTGTGGGGCCCAGTCAGTCCCAGCTCATCAGGTTGCCCTTAGCAACATGCAAATATCATTACTCCACTGTAGTGGTTCTATAGGCAAATTTCTGTAAACCGGATCACTATGTGAATAGTTACTGTATACAGCACGGCTACTAGTAGGGAACATTCACACAGTGCGGTCACAACGCGTCTGCTAGAACTGTCAGCGCACTAACACAAACCTTCCTTTTCTTGGTCTTCTTCCTGGGAAACACTATTCGCGCAGTACTCACTTCCTCGGCCATATTATCGCTCCAGTGAAAGTGCTGAGGTTAAGGTGGGACGGAGGGGAAAACTGCATGGTGTAAACAGGGACCGAAACGACTCTGCCGGGACACCTCAGCCGCTCACTGACTCCACAGACGGAACTCCTACCACGTGACCCGCGGCCTGCGTTCTCATTGGCTGGAAACAAGAGCGCACAAAAACACAAGCCGTGCGAGGGATAGAACAAAGCGCTGACTGCGGAGACGGGTCACATGACCGCGCTCGGCCTTCTCATTGGCAGGACGCGATGGCGGGAGCAGCTCTCGGTTTGCCAAGCCGAACTGCGTCATCGTCATGACAGGAAATGTTTGGGCGACCGAAACCAACTACAGTAATAAGAGCCTGGAACTGTGTTCACAATCTAATCTGACGCTTATCAAGGGGTGACAAGTCACTATCAAACTGTGGCTCCCAATAATATTCGTGCCCCCAGTTAGAATAATGCCCTCCCCCATTAGTGCCCCCAGTTAGAATAATGCCCTCCCCATTAGTGCCCCCAGTTAGAATAATGCCCTCCCCATTAGTGCCCCCAGTTAGAATAATGCCCTCCCCCATTAGTGCCCCCAGTTAGAATAATGCCCTCCCCATTAGTGCCCCCAGTTAGAATAATGCCCTCCCCATTAGTGCCCCCAGTTAGAATAATGCCCTCCCCATTAGTGCCCCCAGTAAGAATAATGCCCCCCACCATTAGTGCCCCCAGTAAGAATAATGCCCCCCACCATTAGTGCCCCCAGTAAGAATAATGCCCTCCCCCATTAGTGCCCCCAGTAAGAATAATGCCCTCCCCCATTAGTGCCCCCAGTAAGAATAATGCCCTCCCCCATTAGTGCCCCCAGTAAGAATAATGCCCTCCCCATTAGTGCCCCCAGTAAGAATAATGCCCTCCCCCATTAGTGCCCCCAGTAAGAATAATGCCCTCCACCATTAGTGCCCCCAGTTAGAATAATGCCCCCCACCATTAGTGCCCCCAGTTAGAATAATGCCCCCCGCCATTAGTGCCCCCAGTTAGAATAATGCCCCCCACCATTAGTGCCCCCAGTTAGAATAATGCCCCCCACCATTAGTGCCCCCAGTAAGAATAATGCCCTCCCCCATTAGTGCCCCCAGTTAGAATAATGCCCCCCACCAAGAATAATGCCCTCCCCCATTAGTGCCCCCAGTTAGAATAATGCCCTCCCCATTAGTCCCCCCAGTTAGAATAACGCCCCCATTAGTGCCCCCAGTTATAATAACGCCCCATTAGTGCCCCCAGTTAGAATAACGCCCCATTAGTGCCCCCAGTTAGAATAACGCCCCCCCCCCCCCCCCCCCCATAAGTTGCTAATGCCAAAAAAGCACTCGCCTCAATTTGCTGGCGTTGCCGTGAGCGCCCCCTGCTGACTGGAAGCTGAGGACAGGACCTGCCTCCAGCATGACGACGTCTCGCAGGTCCTGTCCTCCAGTCAGCAGAGCGAGCAAATGGAGATTAGTGTGTTTTTTTTAAACATGGCTGCACTAATGAACGCTGTGCAATGGACGCCTCATTAGTAGCAGTTCCCACAGGAAAACACAGGCATTTAACATTGCCGATAGTAAAAAAAAGTTACCAGCTGGGTGCCAACCCTAGACACAACCCCACAGCTTTACCTATATATTGTTTATCACCTTTGCCGCAATTTGGACACAATTGGGGGCAGAACTGTGGTATTTTGCAGCAATTTTGATTTGACTGTTAAATGTGCCCTTTCGTGCGGTTCGTGTTTTTTTTTTTCTCATAGTCTTTTTGCTGCATTTTTAGCAGAAATACAGACTCCAGTACCTTTGTTTTGGTTGCGGCATTTTTCTTAAGTTGAGGTGCATTTTTGCATCCATGGCCATTTATTTGTTTTTTATCGCGTGATGTAACAATGGCGTTTTGTTTTCCAACCTTCTATGGAAAAGGAAACGGTGGGGGGGAACTCCATTCAAAGACATGAAGAATAAACATGGTTTTTATTTATTTTTTTTAGCCGGAAAAAACCCTGTGTAGGAGCCCTTAGGCGACATGCACACAGCAGTGCAGTATATGCAGATTTTTGTGCAGTCTTTGCTGCGTTTCCGAACCAAAATCCACCTGTGTCCCGAAGATTTAGGCCTCTTGCACACAAATGTTTTTTATTTTTGCGTTCCGTATACGGAACCATTCATTTCAATGGTTCCGCAAAAAAAACTACGAATGTGCTCCGTATGCATTCCGTTCCGTTGAAAGATAGAACATGTCCTGTTATTGCCCGCAAATCACGTTCCGTGGCTCCATTCAAGTCAATGGGTCTGAAAAAAAAAAAAAAAAAACGCAACACATACGGAATGTACTCCGTATCCGTTTCTTTTTTGCAGAACCATCTATTGAAAATGTTATGCCCAGCCCAATTTCCTCTATGTAATTACTGTATACTGTAGATCGGGTTGCCCGCCGTCCGTGACAGCAGGGCAACTCAGAGAAGGCAGCGGACAGTGCCCAGGTGTCCCTGCCTTCTAGATCGATGTACACACAGCGCTCAGTAAGATCAGGAAGCACTTCCGGCCCGGTGGTCATGTGATCGCCGGGGCCGGAGAGTGCAGGAGCTGTGAGGTCTTTCAGAGACCTCGATCAGCCCTGCACTGAGGCTGTACAGCCTCTCTGGGGGGGTGCATTTCTCCTGTAACTGGGGCTACTATGTCAGCCCCAGTTACAGGGGAAATCAAGTGTGGAAAAAAAAAAAAAAAGTGACGTTAAATGTCCCCCAGAGGTCTTGTATGACCTTATGGAGGACGAAAGGTGTAAAATGTATAAAGTGTTAAAAAAAAGTAAGGAATTAAAAAAATAATGTTAAAAATAGAATAAAAAAATATAGACTTATTTGGTATTGCCGCATCCATGACGGTCAGCTCTATAAATATATCATTTTAAACATTTATCCAGCAATTAGAGATATAGTTTTAATACATGGGTCAATGACAAGGTACAAGATCCAGCTAGAAAATTAACCCTTCCAAATAACAGTCACTTAAATTTTATTTTTAAACCTCAAAACATATACTGATTGTCCATAGTAGGTAAATCCACAAAACAGGCTATGTAGGTTAGCTATGGGTGGGGACAATATCCCTATTTATAAACCCTAGACTAAACCCTCTGCCCAGGGACGGCCCCTAATGGTGGGGACTCCCTGTCCTCGAGCCTAAGGCTATCAGCTCCTATGTAACCCTTATTGGTATCGCTGATAGAGGGAAGCCTATCAGTGGAAAGCCTACATGGACAGCAAGACAAAACAAACACAGATATTGTGCACAATGTATACACCCCTATTGACGTAAAAACATCAGAAGGTACATGGTGCACGAGACTTATTAAAAGACACCCTATTATATAAATGTTTGTGGTCACCAAAAATAGATACGTGAACCCCAAACGAATGATACACTGAACCCCAACACGTTTCCCCCACGGTGTGGGATCATCAGGGGGTGAATGGATCTATAGGTTTAAATGGATAATGTATCAACATAAATTGTGTAGCAGATAAATAACATATAAACTAATAAATCACACTAAGAGGGCGAAGACCCATATTATAATGAGACTGCCGTATTAATGCGTCTTGATCACCGTTCTCAGTGTGATGGTGTCTGTTGTCACACAGATATCAATTAGAAATGGACCTGATGGTATTGGACGATGTTATTATTAGGAGGAGGAGGAGGCACATCAAGTATCGTACACCGCTTGTGTATGCGGTTATTATATGCAAACATACAGGACTTCAGAGTGGATTTCTGTAAAAAGAAAAAAACAGAACTACACACATGTATAATTGAATGACATACTCAAAACTGACTCATCACCTGACAATTGTGTACCCACCACCGTGCTAATCACACAGCACTTATGTTTAACTCACTCAATCCAGGTGTTTTGATGTCAGTCCAAATGTGGTATATAGAATGCCACGGGGGCACAGATTTAGTGTGAGACGAGCATCCACGTATGGTGTATACGTGCAGCTGAAAGAGTGAGACACACATATATAAGGTTGTTTATATGTCTCCAGAGATAATCAATATTTGAGACCACCACCTTCCGAATCTCATAAGTGTAAAGGTAACACTACCTCAGATACGTCCCTCGTTAGGTAGACATGAGCCAACATATACGGCTAGTTGATTATGGCAACCTAGATAATAAAAGGATTAGATAATAAAAGGAAATGGATACATATAGGCCGACTTATCCAGGCCTCTAGAAGTTACTCACAATGAGGTCATTGCCAAAGCGTTTCCTCCCCTGTTGTTCCTCCTATGGTCCAGAGCTTGTGTCTCACTACCCCTCCCCACCTTATAGGTCCTCTGTCAATTCCCTGGTGTTAGCAACTGATATGTGAAGTTTTCATTCACACCTGTAGGGCAGGCATGCGGTGTGGGCGTGCGTTCCACTGTGGAACGCATCCTACCACCGCAGCTTCTGATGTCAGGAACTCTACAGGACATGTGAATGATTTAGGGCGTGCGTTCCACAGTGGAACGCACGCCCACACGTCAGTACACTCACATATCCGCTTCCGGTCGGCTCTGGTCAGAGTCTGTTCATTATGGAACGCAAGACATATCCAGTCTTTGAACCGCATCTGACTTCCTGTCTACTGATCGTCACGTCAGGTACAGGAGACAAAGCAGGTTATGTTGCCTCCTCAGATTATACTTTAAGAGAAGATCAATACTAATATTTGGCATGACAGGATCTGGTTGTATTTAGTCCGACAGTTAGATCACTCAGAATAAAGTCAATATTACATTTTTATGCATATATACATACACCTGTTAAGTTATATAGCGTGTGTATAATGACTTATGTTGTGTGCATGCCTAATATGGTCGTAAAACCACCAACAATTTCCAGAGGAACCAAGAGATGGGGAAAGGGAAACCGTAATGTAAAGGACGATGTCATTATAGTCGAGTACATGCTCGCCCCTGTAAAGATACATCAGAGGGAGAAGAAATATACACAGTGAATCAATTGTCATTCCTGTGTTTCTGATACTAGTAATTCGGTGCTTTACGCACCAGGTCCAGTTTAAGGGACAGTCCAAACACTAGAGCCTCACAAGCTATGAGGGATATATACATACAGACACATAAGGGAAAAGGAAAAGGGGGTGGGGAACAGGGAACCACAGATTCAAGATGCCCCAGGGACACGTGAGAGGGCCTGCAAACAAGGTTCATGATTTCGAATAGGTAGGCGAGTTTATCAAGGGTATATCAAAGCATCTCTTAGCTATAAATATATCACCAAGTGATCAAAAGGCGTATGTCCCACGAAATAGTACCAATAAAACAGTCACCTCATCCTGGAAAAAATGAACCCCTACATAAGAAAATCGCAAAAAAAAAAACGAAAAAAAAAAAAACTATAGCTCTCAGAACATGGACACATTAAAACAAAATTCTTGTTGTTTCAAAAATGCTATTGTGTAAAACATAAATAAGAAAAAGTATACACATTAGGTATCACCACGTCCGTAACGATCTGCTCTATAAAAATGTCACTTGACCGAACCCCTCAGGTGAACGCTGTAAAAATAAAAATAAATAAATAAATAAATAAATAAAAACTGTGCTAAAACAACCAATTTTTTGGTCACCTTGCCCCATAAGGGTACTTTCACACTTGCGGCAGATGGAACTGCCTGCCTGATCAGGCAAAATGTATGCCAACTGATGGCATTAGTAAGGCTACTTTCACACTAGCGTTCGGGGCTCCGCTTGTGAGTTCCGTTTGAAGGCTCTCACAAGCGGGCCCCGAACGCATCCGTCCAGCCCTAATGCATTCTGAGTGGATGCGGATCCGCTCAGAATGCATCAGTCTGGCATCCGTTTGGGATCCGCTCCGCTCAGCAGGCGGACACCCGAACGCAGCTTGCAGCGTTCGGATGTCCGCCTAGCCGTGCGGAGGCAAACGGATCCGTCCAGACTTACAATGGAAGTCAATGGGGGCGAAGGTGACACAATATGGTGCACTTTTCAAACGGATCCTGCCCCCATTGACTTTCAATGTAAAGTCTGGACGGATCCGTCTGCAGCTACTTTCACACTTACAATTTATTTTACAATATAACGCAGACTAATCCGTTCTGAACGGATCCATCGTCTGCATTATATGAGCGGATCAGTCTCAGACGGATCCGCTCTGAACGCAAGTGTGAAAGTAGCCTAAGACTGACCAGGATCATTATCAGTCTTAAAAATGCCCGATCAGTCGAAAATAACGCATTGAAATGCCGGATCCGTCTTTCCGGTGTCATCCTGCAAAACAGATCCAGCATTTATTTTTTTCACCTTTTTTTCAGTCTGCGCATGCGCAGACCGGAAGGACGGATCCGGCATATTTTTCCCCATAGGAATGTATTAGTGCCGGATCCGCCATTCAGAATCCCGGAATTCAGGCAAGTCTTCAGTTTTTTTTTCGCTGGAGATAAAATCGTAGCATGCTACGGTTTTATCTTTTGCCTGATCAGTCAAAACGACTGAACTGAAGACATCCTGAACGGATTACTCTCCATTAAGAATGCATGGGGATAAAACTGATCAGTTCTTTTCCGGTATAGAGCCCCTGTGACGGAACTCAGTGCCAGAAAAGAAAAACGCTACTGTGAAAGTACCCTTAGTCTCCACCCAAAAAAACTTAACAAGTCAAACAGTGCTATTTACCCCAAAATGATACCAATAAAAACTACAAGTCGTCCCTCAAAGAAAGAAAGAAAGAAAAAACAAAAAAAAGTTATGGGACTTGGAAAGCAACGATGCAAAAAGATTTTTATTTATTTAAAAAAAAAAAAGGCAATGTCAACGAAGGAGTGTTCGGTGTGATGCCAGTGACACAGGCCTTGGAGCAAGTCTTTGGTAAGTAGGTCAGACAGTGACTTCTGACTCACACTCACTGATTGAAAAGAATGTCTCTCCACTGTATATGCAGGCCACAAGTTTAACCCCTTCCCGGTTTTTTTTTACTCTCTGCCTTCCTGGAAACATAACTTATAACTTATTTTTAGGTTTCCATTCACATAGCTGTGTGAGCGCTTTGTTCCTGCGTCCCGCCCTTTCTGATGGCATCATTTAATATTACATACGATGTAATAGGGGGAAAGAAAAAAAAGATGGGTGGAACAAACGCAATTCCACCACAGTTTAATGGGTTGCATTTCCTATCCGATAAAACTGACCCGCTACCTCCATTCTCCGGGTCAGTACGATTACAGAGATACCACGTTTATATATATTTTTTGTGTTTTAATACATCTTTTAAAACAAAATGCAAAAAACTCTGAAAAAAAACTATTTTTTCTTTGCATCACCATATTCTGACCACCATAACAGTTTTATGGTTACGTCTACAGAGCTGTGTGAGGGGTTTTTTTTTTTTTAAACAAGGCCACCTGTAGTGTTTAATAGTACCATTTTGGAGTGTGTACGACTTTCTGATCTGGTTTTCCAGCTTCTCACTGCATCATATTCAGTGTCACATGATGCTATTGGGTGGTACCACTTGTCCGCAAAAAATAAATAAAAATCAATTCCTCATACGTCTATGGGAACGCAAAAATAAATAAAGTAATGGCTTCCGGAAGGCAGAGAGTTACACAAAAATGGAAAATAAAAGAAAATCACAAGGTCCGGAGGAGGTTAGGGGTCTCTGGCCTTCCAGCAAAACTACAACTCCCAGCATGTCCTGACAGTCTGCAGGAAGCTTTAGTGGGGGCCCTGTGCAGTCTGTATATAACTGTAAGCTCCAGTAATTGCAGTGCTGAGGCTGGCAGGAGAAGGGTTAAACAGTTTCTTTCCAATGCTAGTAGTCATGCAGAAGCGTAGCAGGCCGCCATCATGACACCCACACATGCCATTTTGCAGGAAGTACAGACCCGGGGACTATTTTGAGCGACAGGGCTCGTCAGACATTTCCCTCCAAACCTGTTAAAATTGTAATTAAAGCTATTACCACATCAATATGGAAACCTCGGTATGCAGTTCTGCAGAGCTCTGGTACCACACAGATGTTCATCTAAAAGAAACTAGCTACAAAAAGGAGATTTTTGTGAAACTCACCTGTAAAATCTTTCTCGTCTTTTCCATTGGGGGACACAGACCATGGGTATAGCTTAGAGGTATTACTAGGAGGGACACTATGCAAAACGAAACTCCTCCTCCTCGGGCTATACCCCCAGACACCTCCAGGAGGACTTCAGTCGTTGCAAAAGCAGTAGGAGAAGGAGAACTGAAAAAACCACAGTGGAAACCATCACACCAACATACCCTGAGCATAAACAAAAAAAGTGGGCGGGAGCTGTGTCCCCCAATGGAAAAGACGATAAAAAGATTTTACAGGTGAGTTTCACAAAAATCTCCTTTTCTCGTACATTCCATTGGGGGACACAGACCATGGGACGTCCAAAAGCAGTCCATGGGGTGGGAAAAACCAACACCGCCAGGAGAAAAAACGTCCAGCCGTTAAACGGGCACCACGGCCTGCAATACCCTGCGCCCGAGGACAGCATCAGCCGAGGCCAGCGAGTGCAACTGATAAAACTTTGTGAACGTATGCAAGGACGACCAAGTGGCAGCCTTACACAACTGGGAGGCGGAGGCGCGATTGCGTCTGGCCCAGGAAGCTCCCACTGCCCTTGTGGAGTGAGCGGTAATCCGCGACGGGGGAACCTGACCACGAGCTCGATGGGCCGCAGCAATAGCGGAACGGATCCACCGCGCCACAGTAACCTTGGAAGCCGCCAGACCCTTACGAGACCCCTCGGGAATCACAAAGAGGGAGTCCGAACGACGAAAGGAGGCGGTGGCCCCCAGATACACTTTCAGGGCCCTGACGACGTACAGGGTGTGGAGAGCACGTTCCTTGGGGTTCGCCGGAGAAGGACAAAAAGAGGGCAGGACAAGATCCTCGTTAAGGTGGAACGGAGAAACCACCTTGGGCAAAAAAGAAGGAACCGGCCGTAGCACCACCTTATCCTGGTGGAAGACCAGAAAAGGCTCCTGACAGGAAAGCGCGGCCAGCTCCGAAACCCTCCTGATGGAGGTAATGGCCACCAGAAAAACCACCTTCCAGGTGAGGAAGACTAGGGAGACCTCCCTCAGAGGCTCAAAAGGCGCCTCCTGAAGGGCGCGCAGGACCAGGTTAAGATCCCAGGGGGGTAAGGGAGGAACATACGGAGGAACCGAATGCGCCACCCCCTGCAGGAAGGTTCTTACAGGCCCCAAAAAGGCAATAGACCGTTGAAAAAAAAAAGACCGCCAAGGCCGAAACCTGACCCTTCAAAGAACTGAGCGACAGACCCACCTCAAGGCCGGACTGTAGAAAGGCCAGCACCACCGGAACAGAAAAACGAAGCGGCGGAAAACCAGACTTCTCACAAAAGGTTAGATAGGCCCTCCAGGTGCGATAATAGATCCGCGAAGAAGCCGGCTTCCGAGCTCTGATCATGGTTCTCACCACTGCATCAGAGAAGCCTCTCTTCCTCAGGATGTAGGTTCAACAGCCACGCCGTTAAACGCAACTGACGTGAATTCTGGTGGAAGAGCGGTCCCTGAGATAGAAGATCCTCTCTGTCGGGAAGAGGCCACGGAACGTCCGCTAGCATTCGGACGACGTTGGAGAACCAGGCGCGGCGAGGCCAATCCGGAGCAATAAGAATGGCCGGTATCCCCTCCGCCTCGATCTTGCGCAGCACCTTCGGCAACAGAGGAAGTGGAGGGAAGACAGAGGAGGTCGAATCGCTGCCAAGGAGACACCAGCGCGTCCACTCCGCACGCCCTTGGGTCCCGAGCGCGGGCCAGGAACACCGGCACCTTGTTGTTTAGCCGGGACGCCATTAAATCCACGTCCGGACGGCCCCATCGGCGGCAGATGTCCTCGAACACCTCCGGATGTAAAGCGTATCCATGCGCTTGGTGGCCGAAAATTTCTGATTGGGTCGGTCCCAAGCCTTTGATATGACCGCTGTGAATTCCTCATGAACGGGGAACACCGCGGATTTGGGCCTTTTGGGCGGAAAGAGGAAGAACTCCCGACTAGTGGAGGGAGTGGAATCTCCTTGGATATTAAAAGTGTCACGGACAGCCTCCACCAATTCGGATACCATGGTGGAAAGCTTAGGCAGGGGTTCCCGCTCCGTGGCCTTGTCCGATCCGGACAATTCCCCTTCGGATTTGCGCTCCCCACGAGAGGGAGAGTCAACCGGGCATGCCTCAAGGCGTGGGGGAGAAGCGGAGTCATCCGACGAGGAATGCTGCCGCTCACGCTGCCTCTTAGACGTCAGACGCCCCCTGTGAGAATCACTGAGAGGAGATGGAGCGGTGGATGCTACTGGAGTAGTAGCTGCCATACGCTCCATGAAGGACATGGCTGCCTTGGCAACTAGGGCCAGATCCGCTGCCGCACTAGACATGGCGGAAGCCCAGGCGGGTACCGCCGGTTCCGCAGGGGCAGAGGGAGGACTGGGCTGAGCAAGAGAAGGAGGCTGATCCTGTCCAGGAGCAGGGCACGAGTCACAGGTGCCAGAGGCAGAAGGCACACCTTGCATGACCCCAAAAGAGCCTGAGAGGAGGCCTTGGCAGATTTAAGTGCCCCAGGCTTTGGCATGATGGAACCCCACAGTAAAAGATCTCCTACCAGTTGCTGCAAAGATCAGGAGCAGAGCAAGCTGTTATCCTACCACCAAGGCAACGCTAGCAGAAGTCTCCGGTGTAGAGAGATGAGGAGCTGCACGGCCGTGAGCAAACAAAGTCTCCGGTGTGTCAGGAGAGTCAGAGCGGCATGCCGAGGCTCCGCCGCCCCCCCCCCCCCCCCCCCCGAACGCGTCATCATGGCGCGAAAAAAGCGCGCACGGGAAAATAAGCGCGCGCGATTTGAACAAACACCCCGTCTCCCCTCACGCGGCGCAGCAGGGGTTAATGAGGCCATGGAGGAGCGGCCTGCCGGCGGGCGCTGAGAGAGCGCAGCAGCCAAGGCCCGAAGAGAGAAGCGCTGAAGCCCACAGTTATGCCGGAAGTTTAAGGTGGAAGAGATGCCAAAGAAAAGTGCCCCCATCAGGATCCTTCTTCAAGCTCACCCAGGTAGCCACAGACACAGAGGGAGAGGGAGGGACTGGGCAATACTTATCTGCTCAGCATGCTCCCTCGATGTCCAGACCAGCAGGGATGCACCTCTTCAGACTTCTGACTCCAATCCAGGAGAACAGTGCTCTGGAGGAGGGTAGGCAGCAGGCGTCCCAGCAGCTGGTGGGATGCCAGAGCTGACATGTTGAGCCTGGATCCACTTTTCTTCTGTGGGGGGATGGGAGGTAGCCAGGACACGTCGAAAGACGGTGGCAGACACTCCACGGGGGCCAGGAAAGCGCAATGCTGACCTGCGTCCCCCTCTGAAAACAGAAAAAAATGACAAACAGGAGAAGAATAAGCGTCACCTCCTTGGACGGACACTAAGCAAAGACTGGAGTCCTCCTGGAGGTGTCTGGGGGTATAGCCCGAGGAGGAGGAGTTTCGTTTTGCATAGTGTCCCTCCTAGTAATACCTCTAAGCTATACCCATGGTCTGTGTCCCCCAATGGAATGTACGAGAAATATGAAACTCCCTGTATGACTCTGCTCTTCTTTACCCCTGTAAGCCATTTCATTTTTGCTCTGCGATTGCCTAAGACTATTCTAAAGACAGAAACAATCAACAAGCAGGTCCAAAAGACCCCAGGGCTGATTCCTTTGGAGTCACGGTGCGCTGTCCACTTCTTTTGCAGCCCAATTGAAATTAACGGGTCTGCATACGGCCATCTGAATGAGCCCTTACAAGAACCCCATAAGACAGTCGACACACAGCACCTATGGAGTTCACCTCCTGTATGACAGTCACAAATGGAAAACAATACTTTTAAAAAGATTAGAAAATCGAAGTCTTTATATGACCTGCACACAGGTAAAAAGAATAAGCACACCCATCATTCACCTCATGGCCGCAGCGTTGATGTTCATCATGCAGATAAAAAAAAAAAAATTCCCACCGATAGACTGGAAAGCCATGTTCAGACATAGTAGATTTAGAAAAAACACGATTTATATCTTTCAGGCCTCCCACACGTGTCTGTATCCGTTTTTGGTGTTCCTAAATTGCGGATACCGGCAGAGCACATGTTGCCAATTTTTTAAGGCTACTTTCACACTTGCATTTAGAGCGGATCCGTCTGAGACGGATCCGCTCATATAATGCAGACGGTGGGTCCGTTCAGAACAGATCCGTCTGCATTATATTGTAAAAAAATTTCTAAGTGTCAAAGTAGCCGCAGACGGATCCGTCCAGACTTTACATTGAAAGTCAATGGGGGACGGATCCGTTTGAAAATTGAGCCATACTGTGTCACCTTCAAACGGATCCGCCCCCATTGACTTACATTGTAAGTCTGGACGGATCCGTTTGCCTCCGCACGGCCAGGCAGCGTTCAGGTGTCCGCCTGCTGAGCGGAGCGGAGGCTGAACGGTGCCAGACTGAGGCATTCTGAGCGGATCTGCATCCACTCAGAATGCATTAGGGCTGGACGGAAGCGTTCGGGGCCGCTTGTGAGAGCCTTTGAACACAAAACGGACAAGTATAGGACATGTTCAACTTTTTTCCGGGGCCGCGGAAGGGACTTAAGAGTGTGCTTTCCACATCGTTTGCGGCCCCATCATAAAATGTGTCGGCAGATAAGAACCATTTGGCCCATCTAGTCTGCCCATCGAGATAAATGGGTCTGCATCTGATCCGCAAAAATTGCGGATTGGATGCGGCCCGAAAATACGGCCATGTGCATGAGCCCTAAAGTGGATCTAATCTAGTAGTTGGTACTAACCTGTGGAAGGAACTTTTTTTTATAGATCGTACTTGGCTGTCCCTCACTCCGCCACTGCCGCCATCTCCATTCCGCTTGCACAGGTTGCGGGCTGCCCTGACTGGGTCCTAACCCAATGTGGACACTTCTATTCAGCTGAACAGGGGAAAAAAGGCAGGCACATCCAGTCCGGACCTGGGCATAGGAGCCCAAGGAACAGGCAAGTACTATCTAAAAGTGCAGATTAGATGAAATGCCCAGAGAACCCCTTTAAGGAAAAATAAACCACTACCATTTCCCCATGTTTTGGAGGAGGTCCTCAGCGTCCACTATGCTCATGAACGTCTAACAGTAATAGATAACTATAAGGAGAGGGTCATTAAAAATTTTGCCTTGTTTTGTTGATCCAGAAATCCCCCAATTAAGAAACTGTTCCTTCCTCTACGGCAGGCAGGTCTTGTCCATAAAATGTCAGGAGATAGAGGGTCGCATCATTCAACAGGCCCATGAGTTATCTGCACACGTCCTGTTTTCTGCATGTCCGTATTCACCATTACATGGAGCAGACTCGGTTCCTAGTTGCCTATTATTACATTGTCCCTCCTCACTAAGGTCTTGTTGAGGAGACAGCTGGTCCCCCAACCATTTTCTGGTGTCCACCTATGTCTTAAACAAGATCGTCTGATCTGGCTTCTTCCCTCAGCTCTGGATCACAGACCGGCTGCAGCTCAAAAGGAGAAGCTCCGAGGGTATAGTCCAGGGACTGTGGGAGGAAGCCATGGCTGGGCGGTGATAGACGGAGCTGCAATCATGACACAATCACATCAGTCATACAGAAGAGTGCACTTCCCTTCTATGCTCCTTCTGTTCGCAAGCAAGGAAGCCTCCATGCACAGCGCCATCTGTGTGCCCCGCTTCTAATGCTGATCAACGGAGCAGGACAAGTGCAGGAGGACGGCGGTGGAGCCACAGAGCAGGTGGAGCAGTGTTTTCACTGTGTACCATAGTTTGCCACCTCATGGATTTGTAGAATCACATGAACCTCCATCTCCTAACATTTTATGGAAGAGACCTGCCTGCTGTAGGTAGGGAAAAAAAAAAAAAAACATCAAGAAAGCAAGAAGGAATTGTTAATGACTATATATTGGTAAGTTATCTATTGTCCTGACTGACACACATTAGAAAAGGCTCAACATAAAGCGGCCGACCCCTTTAAATCGACGCAAGAATCACATTACACGGTAAAGTGTCCCTGTACTTTAAAAAGAAAACAAATGTTCCGAGCGATGAGATCCTCACCAATTTTTAAGCCATTTTTTATACTTTTATAATTCAGAAAATATAAAAAATAAAAAGCAACCAAAATATTAGTTTTGTCCCCTTTCCATAACAGTCATTTTAATATACGGGATGTATTGGTTATAGTAGTTGTGTTCGGGGCTAGAAGCTGCGGTGCGTTTTATTTTTATTTTTTTACCCATTGTACCTTTCCCCCATAAGGTCTTACAAGATCCTATGGGGGACATTTAACATTACATTTTTTTTTTTTATTGCCGATTTCTCCTGTAACTGGGGCCGACAATGGCAAAGGCAGGGGCGCTGAAAAACAGTCCTTGCCTACGCTATGGGGAGCTCCGCTCCCACAGCTGCATGATTAGCGTGCGGCTGCAATCTCTGCCAGGACCTTTTAAAACATCTGTGCAGATATGCGCCCAGATGTTTATAGTCAACAGGTGGTCGGCAAAGGGTTAAGTGCCACATTAAAAAAAAAGGTTGATAACCCCTACCTTTGGCCAGGTGTTCTTTAGTACAATCGCTTTCTTCCCATCACACAGCGCGCTCCTAAAAAGAAATAAAAAAAATAACATTCCGTTAAAAAGATTTCTCAGTCAAAAACCTATAACATCTGTAATACCTGTGACTGACAAATTATTGCTAGACATGATGCAAATTCCAAAGAGGTCATCTGACTAAGGCTTCATGCACACGGACCCATTCATTTCTACAGGGCCATGCAGGCCTCCGAATTATGTACAGATCTGCGTGGCCGTTCTGCAAATTATAGAGCAGGTCCTACTCGTATCCATATTGCAAGAATATTCCTTTCTAATTGATGGGACTGAGAAAAATGAGGATTGCACACGAGAGGTGTCCATATTTTGAGCACCGAATTATGGACATGTGCACAAGGCCTAGCACATGAGCCTTTAATACTTTAGAACTTAAAGGGAACCTGTCACCTGGATTTGGGGTATAGAGCTGAGGACATGGGTTGCTAGATGGCTGCTAGCGTATCCGTAATATCCAGTCCCCATAGCTCTATGTGCTTTTATTGTGTAAAAAAAAACTATTTGATACATATGCAAATAAACCTGAGATTAGTCAGGGACAGGACTCATCTCAGGTTAATTTGGATATGTATTACATTTTTTTTTTACACAATAAAAGCACACAGAGCTATGGGGACTGGATATTGCAGATGTGCTAGCGGCCATCTAGCAACCCATGTCCTCAGCTCTGTACACAATCCCGGTGACAGGTTCCCTTTAAAGTGGTTTTCCATATTGATGACATTTCCTCAGGATACAGTAGGTAATCCGTTTCAGAAATAGCCGAGCCAGTGCTCCCATAGAGGTGAATGGAGGATGGGAGCACTGGTGCTCTATTCACCTTGGGAACCCCGTTCTGGAGATAGCAGGGGATCCCAGAGGTGGGACCCGCACCTATCTGACAATCAGTGGCATATCGCTGGGAGTGAGATGGACCAACCCCTTTAAAGCTCCATCTATTAGGGAATATATAATACCTTTATAGAGTTAGATGTAAGAAACACACATACATTACTTACCAATAATCACCCACACGAATGAAGCAGAGAGCCCGATTACCGAACAGGATATGATTATGGGGGCTTAAGAGACAAAACAAATAGCAGTAAGTAATCATCCGAAACGATATGAAAATCACAGCCTGTAAAACGTTGGGGAGCTGTGCAATTTGTGCAAAGGAAAAGTGGAGCAGTTGCCCATAGCAACCAAACAGTTTTCAGAAGCTTATGTTTTAAATGACAGCGGCTTCTGCTCCACTTTTCCCTTCTGCCATTTTTGATAATGCTTAAAGATCTGACCAGAGGACTTGTCATTAATGTCTGTAGCCCGGAGAACCTCTTTAATAAAAGAGGGGAGGAGACATGTCCTCTGGATAGGTCATCGATGTCAGATCTGTGGGGGTCCGATACACAGCTCCCACACCGATCAGCCAGGCAGAAAGCTCCATACAGTGCGTACTGGCCATGCCGGGATACTGCAGCTCAACCCCCATTCAAGTGAATGGGAGCCGAGCTTCAATAAGTGCCACAAACGACAGTGTATGGAGCGGTCTGCTTCTGCTCTATATACTGTTCAACAGCTTGTCAGCGGGGTGCAGGGTGTCAGACCCCCACAGATCTGACACTGATGACCTATCCTGAGGACATGTCATCAACGTCTGTAGCCCAGAGAAACACACTGAAGGGCATCTGTCAGCAGTTCTGTACCTATGACACTGACTGTTACATGTGCGCTTGGCAGCTGAAGACATCTATGTTGGTCCCACGTTAATATGTGCCAGCATTGCTAAGAAAAATGATGTTTTGTTATATGCAAATGAGCCTCTAGGAGCAACGGGGGCGTTGCCATTACTCTCAAGAGGCTCTGATTTCTCTGCACTTTGGCAGGACCAGACAGTGAAAATGTATCATGCCTGGGCCTGACTTCTCAGAAAGGCAATCAAAGTGTAGAGGGCGCAGCAGTTGCAGAGAAATCAGAGACTCTTGGGAGTAATGACAACGGGGGCCGTTGCTCCTAGAGGCTCATTTGCATATATTAAAACATCATTTTTCTCAGCAATGCGGGCACATATGGACATGGGACCAACACAGACGCCTTCAGCTGCCAAGTGCACATGTAACAGGTCAGCCAGTGTCATAGGTACAAATCTGCTGACAGATGCCCTTTGAAGGGAATTTCTGATATTCTGATACTGATGACCTATTCTCAGGACAGGTCATCAGTATCAGAGTGGCAGAGGTCTCCTCGCAGCTTACCAAGCACAGCGCTGTACATTGCATAGTGGCTGTGCTTGGTATCACGGCTCAGCCCCAATCAGTTCTACGGATGTCTATCAGACATTACAAATATGTCCCTCCATGTGGGCCAGGGACTATACATGGACAGCTCCGCGGCCCATTAAACCCAATGGTAAGTCAAATTAGATTTCCGCTTGGACCCATGGAGAAAGTGGCAGCGGGCACTGTTCTTGTCCATTTTGCACCTGTGGCTCATACATTCAGGTATGACATACGTCCATTTTTAGCAGATGTAATCAGAATAGCTGGCTGAATGGAATCTATACATGGAAAGCAGAAAACGAGCATTCACCTGTATTGCATGGCTGCAGTGTAATACTGAACGGCACTGATGTACTGCTCCTTTTCAAAAGCGACATTACCGCAAATCTTCTTTCTGTCACATTCCTGGAACACGGAGTGAGTGACCTTAGAATACAAATCTTAAGCATCCTACAAGTAAAGTCATTTAGAATTCCTATATGTATGACAACTTCGGCTCTCGATGCTCAAGCTAGGCTATTTTTCCGGTCTATCGCTGCCCTAGCCTGTAAAACAGCCTAGGGCAGTGCTACAGACCACCCAATTGTGCCAGTGACGTCACCGGGCTCACCACTAGGCGGAAGGCAACGCATCGCAGGGCAACTAACGCTTCGATCCTCCACTCAGACATGGTATATCAGTGAAGGAGAGCTTCTGTCCATGGACACTCCCCCTCCACTTCATCAAATTCGAAATCATGGAAAACCCCTTTAACAAATGAGCGGCAAGAGACACTGCTCATGCCAAAGGAGGGGGTCCCAAGGTGGGGCGCCACCCAGATCCAGTACACATGGAACAGCAGAATGGTGACCGGTCTCTTACCTTATCACATTCGTCACACTCGTGTTTTTTCACTTTGTCAGTCAGGGAACAGCACTCCTCCCCCATCTTGTTCAATAAAAAGGAATCTGTTGGGAAGATTTTTTATTTTTTTTAGTGTAATCAGGAGACATCAGTCGTCATATATGCCGGCACCAGAAGTAACTTCATCACGTACATTGGTAAAAGAAGGTGAAAAGGGCGAGACTGCGAAGATGGTCGGGTGCACTCATGATTTTCTTATATACAGCTCGGTCTCCAGTGTCCAGCACCCAGTTTATTGCATCTACCATGGCAGCAATTTTTGTCTTGCGCTTGGGCTGAAAGAAAACGAAAAGTAAAAAAAATTATTCTCTCTCTATCTAGCACTTTTTCCATTATTGTTTCCATGCAGGCAACAAACGGAAAGCTAAGATGAAGGAAGAGGGCCGGTCTCCTGTCCTGATATGTCTGTCTGGGTCGATGCTTAAAATCTTCCATAAAATAACAAGTCTGGATCATCATTTCATAAACTGTACATTGTGCTGTTCCTCCATTACTCCTCCTAGAAATGCATGACAACTAGCATGATGCAAATCTGAGGATCAGCAACATTGCCCTAAAATCTGTTGTGGGTTCTTAGCGTGGAAATCTCTGACTAATCTGCCACTTCTGAATATTGCCTCAAAGGTTTTCAGATTTTATAAAAATCAAGCATATTCCCTGCATAAATAAAAATTTCCACAACCTTCTGATACGCGTGACATTTCAATTCCCCATATCTCTGCTTGCGGTCAGTGAATGAGAACATTGTTTACATTCAGAGGCAGAAACCCTGCCCATTGCTGGTCCTGCGCTCAGCTGAGAAGTGGATACAGTTGACTGTATAGACCAGTGTTTCCCAACCAGTGTGCCTCCAGCTGTTGCAAAACTACAACTCCCAGTATGCCTTGACAGCCTTTGGCTGTGCGGGCATGCTGGGAGTTGTAGTTTTGCAACAGCTGGAGGCACACTGGTTGGGAAATACTGGTATAGACAATGCTCTGTGACTCCAGACACATACATTGTAGCAAACCAGCAGAGACAGTGGTACTGCTCCTGCTGAGGTGTTCGCAGAGCTTTGTCTGGTCCGGATACAAATGTATTCAGGACTCGCTATGACCAGGGTTACTGCCTCTGAAGAGTGTTCTCATTCACTGACAGCAAACCAATATCTTGTAACTGAAAGAAAGCAGATTAGAAATCACCCCCTGTAAGTGCTGACATGCAGTATCATGTCAGTCTTCCTTGCTGGACAGCCCCTTCCTAAGCTTTTTTTTTCAGACCTCCTAGCGTAGCCCGACTAGTGGTAGTGATTCCCACCGCTGGGTTCTGACTCCAACCCTACATCCAGTTTGATGTAGGTCACGTGACCACCGCAGGAGTGGATAGGCGACCTGCCAACCCTACGGCCAGTCACTGGCTTTGGCTGTCACATGGCCTGTGTCAAACAAGATGTTGATGTAGATAGATCAGGGACCTGTGGTGCCTGAAGACTAGCTCAATGGCGGTGGTCACCTAAGTACGGTCACTACTAAGGGTTGCCAACCACCATCTGTGTACGTAAATACAATTATTTCCTACACTGCAGGTAAAGAACCACGCTGGGCAGAGAACATGCCAAAGGGGCTTCCATCGGCCCCGGATCACAACTCCTCACTGGTCCAAAAAGTAATGGCATATCCTAGAGACATACCGCTACCTCTAAGGATTAGCGCGAGGAAAAAAAAAAAAAAAAAGTTTGTCTCTCCCTTTAGCAAGTAGCATTTATCATGTAGAGACAGTCAATACAAGGCACTTACTAATGCATTTGTGATTGTCCATATTGCCTCCTTTGCTGGCTGGATTCATTTTTCCATCGCATTATAGACTGCTTGTTTCCATGGTTACGACCACCCTGCAATCCAGCAGCGGTGGCCATGCTTGTATACTATAAGAAAAAAGTGCCGGCTTTCCTGGTGGCTAGGACCGTGGGAGTGCGCATAGGCTAGCACTCTTTTCTATATTGTCCAAGCACGACCAGCAGTGCTGCATCGCAAGGTGGTCATAACCATGGAAAGGAGCAGTTCATAATGCGATGGAAAAATGAATCCAGCCAGCAAAGGAAGCAATATGGAGAATCACAATACATTAGTAAGTGCCTTGTATTAACTTTCTCTACATAATAAATGCCATTTGCTGAAGTGACACAACCCCTTTAATCCTAAGACATTTTTGCAATGAACTGCTAAAAAGTAAGAAGGTTTTACAACGACAAATCCACCGACTTATGAACAGACAACCCTTTTTGCGCACAGCTGTCGTCTTCTGTTACTTACAGTGTCCATTTTATTTCCTATTCTTAGTATATCATCAACAAAGAACCACCGACTCTGAAACGAGAAGAGCTCAAGGTCAGTACAGGTGTCAGTCAGCCTGACCAATACATGGGGTGACATAAGCTTTTATGTACATGTTACTTATCCTGGTTCTTCCTCTCTGGTAGGCCGCATGCACACGACAGTATGTATTTTGGGGTCCACCAGTTACAGATACGGTCTGTGTCGCATCCACATTGTTTGTGGACACAGTTCTGTGCATGAGGCCCGAGATGGATATTATAGAATTACATCTCTCTACACACATGCAGACTTTTTAGGCTGTACTCTGTTGGTGCCACACAGGTTCTCATAGATTAGGGCACTGCTTTCCCAAAACACAACAAAAAAAAAAAAAAATGTCACTTTTACAACAGGAAACCCAGATCCCTGCATTTTATTAACTTTCTCTACGTGATAAATTCTATTTGCTGAAATGAGACAACCGCTTTAAGGCAGGAATAACATTAGGCGTTTTCAGGAGCGACCCTGTGGTAATACGGTTGGGAATCAGTGCTCTAGGGCAGCGGTCCCCAACCGCTAGGCCGCGGACCGGGCCCTGGAAGATTGTTTGCCGGGCCGCGGAAAAACAGAAGAGCGGAGACGACAGGCGCATTCGCGTCCAACGCGCACATCACACACAGCGCGCAGCCGTACAGCGGGAAGGAAGGAGAGCATTTCTTCCTTTTAACTGTGATGCCGGCCAGCTACTGCCACCAATGAAAATGCTTGAAAAGGGCCTGTGAGGCAGGGATTGGTTAGGCCCACTACCGCACCAATGGAAATAAACAAGACGGTCAAAGGGGGGAGCTGGG